>NC_043713.1:82268369-82326059 GCF_006229205.1 Suricata suricatta | reverse complement strand
TGCCGAGGGTAACCGCGGGCGCGCCGGGCGGGGCCGGGCGGGCGTCCCTGTGCTGCGTCCCGCGGGCCGGGGATACCCGGGAGCAACCGCTCCTATGGGGCGTGCTGGGGCGGGGTGTGGGTCGCCTCCCGCCCGCGGGCTGCGCGACCAACGTCGCGGAGCAGCTCTTTGTGTCTCCCGGGGCTGCGTGTAAGTGTGTAGTGTGTGTGTGTGCGCGCGGTCGGCGCCTTCAGCCCCGTACCCCGGTGCCAGCTTTCCCCAGGTTCCCCCGGCCAAGACCTTTGCCAGAAGGGATGCCTCCTGAGCTGCCGGGGGGAGTTTCGCTAAGTTGGAGGGAAAAGGGCGAGGTGGGGTCGCCTGGCTTCCCCAGATCCCAGGCAGTGCCCCAAAGTTGGTGCTGCAGGTGCAGCGCCCCCTCCTATCACGCTCCTCCCCAGCTAGCCGGGGCCTTAGGAGGCGGGAACCCCTCCCAAAGGCTTAGCTGGGGGGGGGGGGCGCTTCTGATTCTCATCCCCCAACTTGGAGAGTGCTCTCCGGCACAGAAGTCACCGGGGCGGTGGGGGGGGGGGGGGTTGTTGAGGGGCGCGGCTTTCCGGGCAAGGGGCAGCCTAGGCGGAAGCCAGGCTGGCTGGCCGGCGGGGAGAGCTTAGCGGCCGTGGCACAGAGCCGGGGTGCCCATGTGACTGCGGTGTGCTTTGGAAGAGGAAGCTGTAGAGGTCAGTGCAAAGGCGTCACGCCAGAGCGAGCGGGAGCAGGAGTGAGGGGGGAGACCCGGAATGAGCGCGGGGCAGGCGGGAGGGCGGGGGCAGCGGCTGCAGGGGCCCCGGACAAAGCCGCCCTGTCACAGCCACTCTGGCCGCTCCAATAGCATGCAATTGCCTGGCGGGAGGGGCGGCCTGGCCTAGCGGCCAGGAAATGAGGGCCGTGGGAGGAGGGGCCTCCCTAGGAGAGGCGGGTCTGGAAGTGGCGCCCCCAAGCTCCGAAGGGCCCCAGAGGATGCTGAAGGGTGACCGGGAGGGCAAATCAGACACAAGCACAACTTGGAGAACTTTCCTTGCACTGAGCTGCTGCAGCTCGTAGTGATTCCGTACACGCGTGCTGGGGAGGCTGGGTCGGGGGTGGGGGGTGGTTCGGAGGTGGTGACCGGTGTAGCCAGGCCAGCCTGGGGCCTGGTGCCCAAGAGCCACGCTCCTCTCCTCTCCCTTGCCGGCACCTGGGTCGCTCTCCAAATGCAGACTGAAGGAAGTACATCCCCTTGCTCCACGCCACAAACACTTAAATTGTTTTCACGAGGCTGTTTTCTGCTGAGGCCCCGAGGGGGTGGAAACCAAGGTTAGATTAAAAAAAGAAAAGAAAAAAAGCCAGACGTAGAGGTGGTTTTAGGAAAATGAGGACTAATATTTTGAAGTGGTGCTTGGAGGGGAGGCTGGTGTGTCCCTGGGGGTGGGGTGGGTTAGGGCTTCACCCCCACTCCCCACCCCCATTTCCTTGGAGAGAAGAGGATCCCTGGGGTCTTCAGAGTAGAGACCAGCCAGCCTGTGCTGGGCGCGGAGGCGGGAGGGTGCAGAGCCCAGCCCCAGCTGGGACTTTAACAGCCCCAGCGCCAGCCCCGCCAGCCCCGCAGCCCGCGACTGTCTTCGTGACAGGGCTGCGTCCTGTGCTGTCAACTACACCCCTCTGATGGGGTTGCTAGGCAGCGGGGCTCTGATGTGCGGGAAGGCCTTCTGATTTGTCAGCCTCCTGCAGACACATGGTTAAGGCTCCTTCCAGCCTATCCGGAGGAGGGACGCGGGGCACGCTGCCTGCATACTGCTGAGCCCCGGGTCCACCTGAATGTGAGGTGCAAAAGGCAGCTAGAGGGAGGGGGGCACCTGGAGCCCACCAGCCTCCTAACCAGCTCAGCCCCACACCCCCCAATCACCATTACCTCCACTGGGGCTTGCTGCTGGCTCCTCCCTGCCTGTCCCAGCCCCATTCCTCCCCTCTTCCCCAAACCATGGAAAAGCAAAGTGCAGCGGGGAAAAGAGGTCAGTGGGGTAAGCATGAGCGTGTGGGCCTCCGGAGAGGCCAACGTGCATGAGCACGAGCCATGGGGAGGCTGCCCCATCCGTGCGGCCGCTGGCTCTTGTGGGAAGGGATGGGAGGGAAAGAGGGGGCCCTGGCATCACCGGCTGCCAGGCCTGGACTTGGAAGCTGCTCTGTACTCCCCCCCCCCCCCACACTTAAGCTCTGCCCACCCCCAGGAGAGCAGCATGTCAAGGGAGGAGGGAGGAGGCTGGCGAGTTCCTGTAAGGAAGGGTGGGTTATCTGGCTGCTGCTAGGGCTGCCGGCGGGTTCCTCCTCCCGAATTCACCTCCACCGCCCAAGCCTCTGAGGCCCAGGTTCTCCCCTCTGCCTGTCCGCCACCCACCCCGCAACATTTTCTATTCATTTCTTCCCTTTTTTCTTCCAGCAGCTCTATGGAGATACAATTCACGTACCATTCATCCATTTAAAGTGTACAGTTCAGTGGTTCTGTATGTTTACAGAGTTGTGCATTCACAGTCCATTTCAGGACATTTTTGTCACCCCAAAATGAAACCCTGTACCCATTAGCAGTCCCTCTCCATCCCTGCCTGCCTCCCACCCTCACCCCCCAGGCCCTGGCCACCACTAATCTACTTTGTCTCTGTAGGTTTGCCTACTCTGGCCATACCATACATGTGAAATCACACACTGTGATCTTTTCGTGGCTGGTACCACGTACTCTGAGCTGCATTGCTCACTTCTCAGTCTACTGCAGTTTGTCTTGCCGTTTAACTTTTCCTGTGCAGTGTCCCGGCCTGAAGGGCAGCTGTCTTGGGCATTCCTATGCCTTTCTCTAAGTGTTATGCCTAGCTCTGGGCCGCACCCTGTGTTGGCTCTCAGTAAATGACTGCTGAATGAATGAGATGAATGGGGACTGGTAACTGGCAAGCCCTGCAGGTGGTTTACAATGGAATTCCAGGGGGTCCAGTTGCTGCGAAGAGGCAGCTTGGGAGAAATGTAGGTACAGGAAGGAGCTGGGAAGTAGCAGAAAGGAAGCCTCTCACCAGAGTGGGGGTAGGGTGGGGGTGGGGCCAGCGTCAAAGTAGAAGGAACCAAGTAGCCTGTGGGTTGCCAGCTCTCTCCTGGGAACCTGATAACAAAAATGCCTCCCTCAGCTTTGGGGGCAGGTGGCCAATGCTTGAGATTCATCATCAGATCACAGGGGCTTCCCCCATGGGGAACTCCAGTTAGAACTGGGTTTAAAAAGGAGAGAAAAAAATCCCCCAGTGTTAGTATTTGTGAAAGGCCAGCAGGTCAAGCATCTCTGAAGCTGTTCGCTCACCTGTGATTCAGGCTCTGAATTGTTTGCTCTGCTCCCTTGCTTCTTCGCCGCAGGTACTGTCTCATGAGTGTCAAAGGTTGTTTCACTGACTTCCACATCGACTTTGGAGGCACTTCCGTTTGGTACCATGTTTTCCGGGGTGGGAAGGTGAGTTGGGCTTTGTTTCTTCAACCTCTGTACGTCCCTGAGTACGTTTTCTGGAGGGGCCCGCTCCCCTCACCCACCCCTGCCCTCGCCCCATGACCAGCCAGCCCTTGTTCTGTGACTACATTCAGGGCCACCTCCTCCCTCTCTGTCTTCTCCTGGAGAGAAGGATCAAGGCCAATTCTTCTGCATCACCCCTGCCCACCCAGTCCAGTGTTCTAGGGATCTCAGGCCAGATTAGGACTCCAGCTTTGGTTCCCGAGAATTGCCAGCATTCCTTTGGTCCGTGGGAGTTTTCAGCTCCAGCACCAAGACCGTTTAACGTAAAAGTCTAGTTGCCAGCGCCACCAGCGTCCATGAGCATTTTACGTGAGGGACAGGCGTCACCCAGAGAGAGGGGGCGGGGCATGCGTTCTGGACGCTCCCGCTGTGTTTGCCGCTGTGTGCACCCTACACGGGTGTGAGTGCCCCTGGAGAGTCCGAATGCCGCCCTGCTCGCCTGGAGCTGTGTGTGCGTTCGTTTTAACCAAACACGTTGGAAGAAATGCTGGGTAGGAAGTCATCCTGCCCGGTTCCAGATGTTTCTCCTCCTTCTCCACAGTGAACACAAGCTGGGCTTATTTATTGGGCCATTTGATCAGACAACTTAGGGACTTCCCTTCCTCTCCTTCCCTTAACCTCCTCAACAAACCTGTGGCTTAGGAGAATGTTCCTCTCAGTCCAGGAAGTCTGCACACCTCGGTGTTTCACCGGGAATGGAGATTCCCTAAAGGCAGGCCAAGGGTGTCCCAGGAAAGTGGCACAGCTCCCCTGCCGCCCCAGAGACCCTTAGGGCCGGGTCCTGGGGGTGTGCCCTGCGCCCGCGCCCCCCCCCCCCCACCTGCCCGCTCCCAGGCAGGTGGGGCTGTCTCCTTGGGTTGTGGCCCAGCCTGGAAGAAATCCAGGACTTTGGCCCGGATCTTCAGCTGATTGCCTTCTTTTCCTCCCAAGATCTTTTGGCTGATTCCTCCAACCCTACACAATTTGGCACTGTATGAGGAGTGGGTGCTGTCGGGAAAACAGAGTGACATCTTCCTGGGAGACCGCGTGGAGCGATGCCAAAGAATTGAGCTGAAACAGGGCTACACGTTTTTCATCCCTTCCGGTAGGTTCCGGCCAAAGCTGGTGTTGGGCTTTCCTCGGGTGCCTGGCTCTCCCAGCACTGGGAGAAGGCTCCCACATCCCTGGGGCCTCAGCCAGGTTTTTGGGCCAAGGGACGGGTTCTGTGGGCCTCATGGCATTGGCAATCTCTGAGAGGAGCAGGCCTCGGCTGTAGGGAAAAGCAGCCCCCTTTCCCCTCACATTAACCTGGGTCTCCCCACCTGTGGGCTAGAATTCGCTCCTGGGAAAGAGCAGAGGGCTCTCCCTCAGGGGAAGTGTGAATGGCTTCCCCAGCACTTCCCATGGAAATTCTGTGTGAGGGGATGACAGTGGTACTGTGCGGAGGGGGTGGGTTCACCCCTCGAAGGAGGAATTGCGTTATTTTCCCAAGGAAGCTAGGTGTGGAGGGTGCAGTCCGAGGCAGGTTCTGGGGGAGGGCAGGCCCCAGGGTCGGCAGTTTTACGGGGGTGCCTGAAAGCCTTGGGAACGGGCAGAGGGCAGTGTGGCATTGGGGAAGGACCCAGTGTGGCAGCCTCCTTCCTGTAGACGCAGGTTAAATGTAGTTGCAGTCAATGCCGGCTCTTGCATCTTGTACTTGGATTCCTTCCCCCGACCCCCACCTCCAAAAGAAAAATTAAGAAGAGAAAGGAAAAAGAAATTAACATCACAAGTAGTTAACACAGCAAGCAGAGGGCAGTAATGAAGAGCGCTGGCCCCAACGCCAGACTTCACGGCCTTAGTTTAAATTTCAGCCATACTGCTTTCACCTCTCTGTGCCTCTGTGTTCCTGTCTGTAAAATGGGAATGAGGCTTCCCCGGGTGGTAGTGAGGACTGGAGTGAGCTAAGACCTGCATGCCCGCAGCTCTTTGGTGATGGACTGAGAGCTTTGGACAGTTACAGGCTGTGTCACCGGTGAGTATGATAGATGCCCTAGGGGTCAGGGAGTGCAGTCTTTGGCTGTATTAATGGAAACATTTTTCCTAGGATGAGGGAGGTGACAGTCCCACTGTATAGAGTAAGGGAGTCAGGTCACATATACGAAGTTAGCCAACATAGAGATAGGAGTCTGGATACCGTATCAGGTGAGATGAACTTGTCTTTTCTTTTTTTTTAAGTTTATTTATTTATTTTATGAGAGAGTGAGAATGGGAGTGAGAGAGAGAGAGAGAGAGAGAGCGAGCGAGCACAAGTGGGGGAAGGATAGAGAGAGGGAGGCATACATTCTGAAGTAGACTCTAGACTCCAGGATGTCAGCACAGAGCCCTATGTGGGGCTTGAACTTCCAAACCGTGAGATCATGACCTGAGCCGAGATCAAGAGTTAGATGCTTAACTGAGCCACCCAGGCTCCCCCAGATGAGTGAATTAGAAGGAGGAATTGGGTGGTTTTACCCAGGGGAGTAAAGGAGCATGGGAACATCTGTCAGCTAGTTGAAAGATTGTCTCCTGGAAGAAGAGGTGTAGCCAAGTGGCGTTGGAATGACTAGCTTAGCTAGGTAGTGAGCTCCCTGTCACTGGATATATACAAGTAGAGGTTCTGTATGTGTCTGTGCCAAGGAGCCTGCAGGGACTTTGCCACTGAGTGGAGGCTTAAACCTTAGGAGTATCCTTTGAAGCAGCTAAGATCGATTGGAGGGAGAAGCTGGTCACACTTAGGTTTCTGAACATTGGGTTGGAAGCTGTTCTTAGGTCTGGAAATCTAATGCTTGTGTCAAGTGAAGAGGGGCCATTATGGTAACAGCTCCCACTGAGGGACAGGGCTTGCATACTTGGGCTCTTCTAGAAAGTTGGGCAGAAGGTAGAGATTTCACTATTAGGAAAATTGGGGATTTGGAAGTGGCAGGGTTTAGTGGGGGTGACTTTGTTACCATGGCCCCAGGTCCATCCCCAGACTTGCGGGAGGGAAGGGACCTCTGTTTGGGACATGAATGGGTTGCAGTTGGTGGGCTGCATTTATGGTACATACGATGTGGCACAGAGAATCGGGAAGGAGGCGGTACCCTTCTAAGGTGTGCTCGAAGGAACTTTGGGCTCATCTCTTCCCCTGTGTGGGCCTCAACTATCCAGTCTCTACAACGGGAGTGGGTGGGGCTAACCTGTGACACCCCCAAGTTCCCTCGTACGGCCCCCCTGAGTGCAGGCCTCCTAGTCTCCTGGGGAAGACTGGCCTGCCTGCCTTCGGCCCTTTGCCGGAGTTGGGAGGTGGCTCATTGGTTTCTCTCAGTCTGGGATGGGCAGGGTGTGCATTTTGGGGACTCAACAAGTTGGAAAAGGTCTTGAAAAGTGGCATCTGAGCCCGAGCAGAGGTGTGAGTGTTTGTTGAAGGCAAGAGGAGGATTTGAAGTGCAGCTAGCAGATGTTGACTTAGATCCCAGCAAAGACTCCTGGGCCCTGAGGGTTGTGAGTGAGACACCAGGATGTTTGGGAAAGAAAAAAGGGACAGTTAGAATTTGTCACCTTCTCAGAGTCTGGGAGTACATGTGGTTCCCAAGTATTGATTTCTGCAGGGACCTTTGGGGGAAAAAAGTTAGTAGCTTATAGTTACAAACTTGTAGTTCTGCTAAAGATGGGTGTTAATTAAACAAAAACAAAAACACCCAGAGGCATCAGGGTGGTCAGTCGGTTAAGCATCTGACTCTCGGTTTCAGCTCAGGTCATGATCTCATGGTTTTGTGAGTTCAAGCCCTGCTTTGGGCTCTGAATTGACAGTGTGGAGCCTGTTTGGGATTCTCTCTCTCCCCTCTCTCTCTTCCCCTCCCCACTCACGCTCTGTCTTCTTCAAAAATAAATACATAAACTTAAAAAAATTAAAAACAAAAAACAAAAACACCTGACACCTACAAATTGCTGATTTTCACGAATAAAAGATGATTCTGATGCTAAAAAAGTCGGAAGTTTGTAATTTCAGAATAATGGACAGTATTTTGAGTTTGATAGTTTTGAGTTTATGAAATTGTATACCATTATCATTTTCTTCATTTTGTTACCAACCAGTGAAAACTGAAGGACCAGAGTTTTGCAGTCAGGGAGGGAGACGGACACCTGGGATTTTTTCCAGCACCCACGCCCCTTTAGCTGTGGGCAGACACACATCTGAGAGTTGGGGTATTTGGAGTGTGGCTTCTGGTGGAGAGTTGGAGAGACAGCTTTGGGGAACACAGCCCCCTGCATGTGGGTCTTCTGTACTGGGAGCAGAGGATCTAATTCTGACATTTCTCACCTCTGACGTGGGTTTTTGTCCCCACAGTGTGACCTTCGACATGTGACCTCTTACCTGATGCTGGTCTCACGTCTCCCCGTGGGTCATTCAGCAAGTCTTGAACTCAACGCTAATGGGAGGTTCCTGGCATGGGAGGGTTTAAATGTTACAGTCTTCCTGAGATGTGGTTTTTCCCTCTTTTCTTCTTGTGTCTGGAGTGAGGAGGCGGGGTGCCAGCTGTGCTGTAGGAGTGGGTGGTTCTCAGGCCTCATTCCTGGGTGGTCTAGGAAAGCTGCCTGGAAGAAGAGGACCTGAAGGTGGCTGAGTGAGGCGATCTGGAGAAAGGGCCTAGGTTTGTCCTGTTGATGAGACAGAGACAGTGGGAATCCAGTTGCCTCCCCAGGGCACACGGTCGGGGTCAGGAGTGGCCGGTGACTTACCCAGATTCAGCCTGATCATTAGGTAGAAGGAAAGCTTGAGGTGGAAATCATCCCCAAGGAGTAGAAAGTCAGAGAGACCCAGTGACATCTTTTTCCTTCATGTGAGGGGACCTGTGG
Source organism: Suricata suricatta (assembly GCF_006229205.1). Classification (NCBI taxonomy): domain Eukaryota; kingdom Metazoa; phylum Chordata; class Mammalia; order Carnivora; family Herpestidae; genus Suricata; species Suricata suricatta. The sequence goes on along the minus strand of NC_043713.1, from coordinate 82,317,670 downwards.
CCAATGCTCTGACCGCATCGAAGGGCTCAGCCTCTTCCTCTGGATGCACCAGCTTAATAAACTATAGTTTATGAATAATAACTCGTGTTAGGGGCACCTGGGTGGTTCAGTCGGTTAAGTGTCCAACATCGGCTCAGATCATGATCTCACAGCTTGTGAGTTCGAGCCCTGCATCGGGCTCTGTGCTGACAGATCAGAGCCTGGAGCCTGCTTTGGATTCTGTGTCTCCTCCTTTCTCTCCCCGTCCCCTATTCATTCTCTGTCTCTCTCAGTCTCAAAAAAAATTTTTTTTTAAAATAACACGTGTTATTGAGCGATAACATTTTACATATATTACTTATGTTTTTTTGTCAACATGTAGGGAGCAGCTTATTCCCCCCCTGCCTTTTCTTTAAGTAAAGAAGGTTCCTGGGGTCCGGAGAGGTGAATAAACTAGTCCAAGGTCGCACAGTTAATAAGCAACAGAGTAGGGCAAGAACTCCAGTGTGTCTAGTTTCAGAGTTGACCTCGTTCCCCTTTAGCCTGGGAGTCACAGACTCAGGACCTGGTCTTCCTTCTCAGCCGTGTGACCTTGAGAAAATTGTTTGCTCATTTAACAAACTTTTTTTTAATGTTTATTTATTTATTATTTTTTAATGTTTGTTTATTTTTGAGAGAGAGACACACAGAGTGTGAGTGGGGGAGGGTCAGAGAGAGAGGGAGACACAGAATCACAAACAGGCTCCAGGCGCTGAGCTAGCTGTCAGCACAGAGCCCGATGCGGGACTCGAACCCACAAGCCTCAAGATCATGACCTGAGCCAAAGCCGGACGCTTAACCAACTGAGCCACACAGGCGCCCCAAGTTTCCCCATTTCTGAAACACACGAGGGTCAGACTAAACATGCCCCTGAATCTGCTGCAGCCTGTGACCTGCCAGTTTAGGTCCCTGGTACCAACTACGGGGCCCTGGAAAGGAAAGGCCATTCTTGCTTCACCCCGGCAGCTGCAGTGAGTGGGCAGCCTACGGCCTGGCCTAGCTCAGCCAAGGAAGCAGGTCATGGCCTTGTGTGAGGGGGCCCCCCAAGTTCTGTGCTTTTCGGGTTTACTCCTAGAGCAGCCACGAAGATAGACAAGTGTGGATGCAGGTGAGGGGGGGGGTCGGTGTCTGAATCCCGAGTGTTTGGCTTGTGGGCAAGACTTCATGTGCCCCGCTGTCCCTCAGGTCCCACAGAACACCCGTCAGTAGGTTTTGTGGGTTGCCTGCTTTCCTTCCACGATTGGTCTGCCGCTTGTCGCTCAGCCTGAGTAGTCTGTTATTGCCTTCATGGTGTTGGTGACTGGCATGGAAGCAAGAGACAGATGTCAGCCTCCCCAGCCCAGTCTCCTGCTTGGGACACCTGCGCCCTCATGCTTCCTGGGATGCAGCCAAGGAGATGGCTGCAGGAGGGTGGGGATGGGCGGGGCCTGTGAACGCAGTTATTCGTCCCTGGTTCTTCCCGAGGGGAGTATGGGAGTCATGGAGTGGCGTTGAGCAAGGCTGGGGGAGGCAGTGACTAATCCATTTGAGGCTGCCTGACCCACCTGTGAGACCCTGGCTTGGAGACAAGATGAGGCGTGGGTAGGGCTTCTAGAACCCCTTGAAATGCCTGGGGGTATAGACTTTCTGCCGCTCCACTTGAAAAAGAACCTCTCTTTGCTCACATAGCAAGGTAACAGGTGTACATCAGGTGTGTCTGCATTTCCACCTGACAGGACAGAGGGGAGTGTCCAGGGCTGATAAATGCAGATTTACGTGGGCATCGCTGTTTGCAAAGCCCTTGAGATGGAGGAGACTACCCCGTATATCAGTGGCAGTTGCTTTCATGGACTGAGTTCCTACTCACCAGATTCCCTGCAAGGGAGGCAATGATCTCCCTCAGCTCATGCGGGCAGGTGGAGGCCAGGAGAGAGGGTGGTCAAGTGCCCCGCATTGCACGGTGAGTTGGCCATGGGACAGTTTCCAGCCCAGGTCCTGGGACTTGGGCTTTCTTTAGGGCACCTTGTGGGCATGTGAAGAGCGTAGGAACAAGACCCAGGAATCTTTGCCCCCGTTCAGGCTTTACCCCACCATGTGCACCTACCTGGCCCTGGCGGTCCTAGGTCCCAGGCTTAGGAAGTGTTGCTTACATAACATTGATAGTGGAAACAGGAGCAATGAGAGACCGCGTAGTGCTGCCCGGCAAATGTACGGCTGATCAAGTCAACTGGTACCCGCTGAGGTGGAGAGGCTGAAGTGGATGTGGAAACTGAGGCTTTAAAGGCGGCAGCTGACCTTGCCCTGTATGGAAGTGTGAAGGTGGTGGGGAAGGTGCCCAGGTAACTCCACAAGGGCGCACTTGTCCAGCAGAGCCGGAGATGTGGGAAGCTCACAGCAGAACCAGGTTCCAGAGAGCCTTCCTTCCCATGATCTTGGCTATCCATTTTCCCTGTGCTCCCTGTATTCCCCAGGGACCACCAGCTCTTCCCACCCTGGGCCCAGCAGGGGAGGACCAGTGCCCCGAATGTCCTGCAGATGGCAGCAGTGGCCTCCCAGCTTTCTTCCCAGGTGGCACCTTTGCTCCTGGCAGCCGTGGCCACCTGTGGCTGCTGTGACTCAGGGCTGGCGTGTTTTGGGTGCGTGGTAGGGGAGGGCTCTGTAATTTTCCTCCGAGCAAACAAATTATGCATACAGGTCGGAGAAGAGGGGTCAGAGAAGAGGAGATGTGGGCAGCTGGGTTTGGGAATCTTGGGGCTTGGGCTGCCCTTTCTGTCCTCTTTCCCCTCTGCCGATCCCGTCTTCCACGGGGAGTCTCTCTGCCTCTGTCTGTCCTTGTCTCACCTCTGTCTCTCTTGTTTCTCTCTGCGTGTCTCTTTTTGCCTCCGTGGCCTGTTTGCACGCCCCGTCTCCTGGGGCCTGCAGGCCTGGTGCTAAGCCTGTGATGGAGCGATGGTGCAGCATGGCGGTTAAACACGGAAGCACTAGCTCTTGCCAGCTGTGACTTCATTCAGCAAGTGACTTACCGTCTCAGCCTTGGTTTCAGCATCTGTAGGTGGGAGCGGATTATAATACTACCTGTCCCCTAGCCTCAGGCCGTTCCGGCAGGCTGGACGTGCATGTGGGTCTGTTGAGCACTTGAAATGGTGTTACTTGGGGAGGGAATTGTGTGTGACTTGATTTGTCTGGCCTTCAAGGACCAAGTGAGGCTGACTCCCTGGGTTCCAATTCTTATTGGTGAATTCACTTCTCTGTGCCTCAGTCTTCTCTTCTGTAAGTTGGGGATGACTATAGTATATATCTTTCAAGGATTTTGTGAGCATTAAGTGAGGTACGTTCTCTAAAGCCCTTAGACCAATGCACAGGGGCAGCCTTCAGTTTTATCCCCAGTATTATTAGGCCAGGCTTGCTCGGTAGCTCAGGGGGATGAAAAAACCATGTTCCAGGCTGTTAAAGGGCTGCATTTGGCAGGAGCGAGGCTCACCAGCAGAGCAGAAGCAGAACTGATGTGGGGGTACAGGTGTTGTGCGGCTAAGACAGGCACCTTGAAATGGGCCTGAGGGGATTTTAGTGGCAGGAGGTGGCCTCAGGCAGGAAATGGTCTGGGTTCTTCAGTTCTTGCAAGGTGTCACTCCTGCGTTGTGGCCCCAAACAATCCTTTGTGAGCCCCTCCGGGGTGAGTGGTCACTGAGATGCTGAGGAAGAGGCTCAGGGACCTATGAGCAGCCTTGAATGAGGGTGTCCAGCTCCCTGGGAGGGGCGCAGGGCCTGCCTCTGTTGGCTGCTGTGGCCGGGTTTGCAGTAGCACGGGGCAGCTTTGGCAAGGTCCTCAAGCTGCCAGCCACCCGTCTTGAGCCGACCAGGAGTCCCTGCCTGCCGAAGGCCATCGGGGCCGTGTGTGTGAGACCTCTCAGCCAGCCAGGAACCTTGCCTTCTGCTTCAGCAGCCCGAGCATCCCCAATTCTGGCCCTGGGTGCTCCCCTGGGCCTCCAGTGACCTTCTGCATGCTTCCAGAGGGTGCCCCTCCCCAGCGGCCCAGGAGCCGTTGGCTGACCCTCTCTGTGCCCTCCCCACCCCAGGTTGGATCCACGCAGTCTACACCCCTGTAGACTCTCTGGTATTTGGCGGAAACATCCTGCACAGCTTTAACGTGCCCATGCAGCTGCGGATCTACGAGATTGAGGACAGAACACGGGTAAGGCGGCTTCCTTCTCTCCTCGTGGGATTGCCTGGCCCCTGAGCTCTGCCTGGCACTCGGGGCGTGTGGGACGAGTCCTTCGTGGTCCCCTGCCCCGCTGCTCCTTGCCTCAAGTAGGGGCCCTTGGTCCTTGCGCGAGGGGTGGGGGGCTGTCTGTAAGAGCCCCACCCAGGGCCTCTGGAGTTTCTGTTCATCTCCAGGCTGGTGGCAGCCAAAACCCCCTTGTCAAAGAGGAAGTATCTGTTGAGAAAGTACCTTGAGCTCTCAGGAACCCTGCCTCCTCTTCTCACGTGTAGAGAGGGATGCGAGAGTGCTGGGAGGGTTGTTCCTGCTGTGGCGTGGAGGGTGGCTCTCGGCCATGTGTCTCCTCTCCCCGAGGATCCCAGGTGTGATGTAGTGCCTGAGGAAGCCAGTATCTGTGGGTCCCCCAGGCATTGTCTCTGAGCTCTGCCTCTGTTTGCTTGCAGGGTCGGGGGAGAGGGGGAGTCCATTTTCCTCTTGACAGTAACAGTTTCTCAGACATAGGGAACCCCCCCATCCCCACCCACCAGGGCCAGGGGCTTAGACACCTGAGTGCCCTGTGCCCTGCTCCGTGAGTTTCTTCTGGAAAGCACTGGCTGTTTGCACGCACCCTCTTTCCCACGCGGAACTCGGCCGAGAGTCCCAAGGCATGTGAGACAGGTCTGAGGGGGGGAAACTGGGGCCACGAGAACCCATTCCTCCTCCTCCTTCTCTCTTACAGTTGTTCAAATATTCACTTCTTTTCTCCTTTGAGATAAAATCCACACACCATAACATTCACCGGTACGGTGCACAGTTCACTGACATTTAGCGTGTTCACAATGTTGTGCAGCTATCCCCTCTAGTTCAAGGACGTTTTCATCACCCCAAAAAGATACCCCCTACTCATTAGCAGTCACCCTCCATTATCCTTGGCACCCCCTTCCCCCGCCCCGGCCTGTGGCAACCAACAGTGTGCTTTCTGTTTCTACAGATTTGCTGGTTTTGGACGTTTCATAGAAATGGAATCCTATATCATGTCCTTGTGTGCTTTGCCTCCTTTCGCTTTGCCTGATGTTTTAGGGTTCATCCACGTCGAAGCAGGTGTCAGTGGTTGGTTCTTTTTTACGGCTGAATCAGTTTCCACTGTATGGCCTGACCATACCATGTCTTCTTGGACTTTGCCTCAGAGGTGACTTTTCTTCCCCAGAGAGGTATTGTCATGTCTGGACACTAAAGAAGCATCTCATTGAGACAGATGCACTGAGCCCAGGTCCTTGCCTTTCTTGGTCTTGTTTTTAGGCCCTGGTCTGCACAGAGTCTCATAAGGGAGCCAAAATCTTAGTTACTACGTTTGTATCTGACCTTTCTAACAGTCCCGACATCGAGGGACCTTGTCCAGGGCTTTCCTGGGAACCCCACTGGGCTGTGCGCAGGGTCCAGGCAGGGGTGCTTCGTCTCCAGATTGGCGGGTTGGCTGCTGGGATGCCCGGGTCTACAGAGACCGGGTCTTGTTTTGTGGATGTTCGCGCCTCTCTTCTCTGTAATCTGCCCACCATCCCTTTCCTGGTCTGGTGGATGCTGCCCCGTGGCATGCTGGAAAAAGGCACCATTTGGGTGTGAGTGGTGATCTCGTAGTCTGGGTCAAGTGCTGTCTGGGGCTTCGGCCAACTGTTCTTTGGCCAGCCCTGAAGAATGGGCCAGTTTGTGTGAGCCGACTAGGGAGGCATGGGATAGAAAAGGAGAAATCTAGAAGAAGTGAGGCCTACGACTTTCCAGCCAATTCCTGAAAGCCAGAGTCAGGCTGGGATTTCTAAAGGCTTTGGCAACTTGCTTGGCAGCTGTCCCCTTCCCCAGGGAATCCGAGTTACACATCTTGGTGGATTTGGGCCCCATCATTCTATTAGGAGCCCAGCGGAGGCTGGAGGAGGGGTGATAGTGTGGAGCCCCCAGCGTCGCGCCAAGTTCCTGTAGAATATCATGCCCACATTGAGATGAGTGTGGCGGGGTCCCCTCCCCCAAGGCCTGCTGTCCCTGTCATCTGAGTGGGCACCCCATCTGGTCTCCCTGAAGCAGGTGGATGGGCGGGGAGGCTGGCGGGCAGGCTGGGCTGGGAGCAGCGGCAGGCTGTTTAATCTGCTTTGATTTCTGGTCTTTGGAGAGGGCTTGGCTACAAGGCCCAATTGTTTATGTGTTAGGAGCCAAGGCAGACAAAAGATGCTGGGGAGAGGGCACGGGAAGCCAGATAAAATGCCAGCGCTCCTTGGCCGCTCGCTACAGCTTAATTCTTTACATCCCTGCGAGCTTTCTTAAGAAGGTTATGGTCATTTAAAAGTAGTTTTTCAAGAGTCCCTAAAACAGGGCTTTGCTTGGAAACCAAAGGCAGGGGGTGGGACAGGAAACAGTCAGTCCTTAAGCCCCACGGTGTGGATTCATCTAAGGAAAAGAATTTGCCTTTGCGGCCCAACGTGGGGAACCCCCCCCTCCCATCCAGACCAGGGGAACCCCAAGATTCTCCTATGTTTAGAAAACCATGCCTCGCTCGCTAAGATTTTAATTTTGGGGCGTGGGGTTGGATGATAGGTGACTTGACCCTGCCCGTGCTGCCCGTGAGGTCCTACCCTGCAAGGGCCTGGGGGTTTGCATGTGTAGAAACCACACGTGTACGTACACCCGTGTGGATTAAATCCTCTTGTTCTAAAGATGCAGGGAGTCCAAGGGCAACACAGAACGGGTGTGTTGCATGTTTATTATTTGAAGATAACACCTCAACAACTATCACTACGTAGTAGTATTTTTAACTCCGGTTAGGTTTATAAGGGACAGGGATGGTTCAGTTGGTCATTCATTAAACTGCCGTCTCTCTTATGTTTATCTTTTTTTTTTTCCCCCTAATGGCTCTAGTGAAACGAGTTTTCTCAGGAAAGGTAACGCCGCACCCTCCACCCCCCTCAGCCAGTGAATTTATTTGGAAATTGCAAATTTTCTCTTCCTCTCCTCTTTTCTCTACCATTGGATTTTTTTTTCCATTGATTTTTTTTTTCCAGGAGAAAAACAAATTTTAAGATACTTCCACCCACCCTCAATTTTAGTTTTTTGAGTCCATTGAAACCCGGGAGTTCTAGATGCACCAAAACGCCTTTGGTTCTGATCTCCCAAGGTCACTCAGCTCTAAGAGGAAGGGCCAAGGCCGAGTGCTATTCGCATGGGCCTTTGGGAACTCAACGCTGCCCCTTGAGATCCGCTGATAGATTGATTACCCCCAAGGCTAGGAGCACTGCATGCTTTCTGGCTGCCTTGCCTTTCCGTGAACAACTCAGTTTGGTGAGGCTCGGAATTTGTCAACAAGTAATGTTGAGCAATCGTGTGTTTAATGTTCCCAGGCATGTGGCTGAAACCTTTTGAAGGCGAAGGGTGGAAGGCGACAACCCGTTTGTAAGTCAATTCTTTGCAAATTTTGTTTCCTGCGGTGCTCTCTTGGAAAAAAAAAATAAAAATAAAATGAAAAAATTTGAATTCCTTCATCAGCATTTGTTTTTACCCAGCCGGTTTCCCTTGGGTTCAGCAACAATGAGGGGAGACTTCTCTTCCTCTCCTGAAATACAGCCAAAACAGAGATTTTTTCCCTCCCTGAACTAGAAAGAGTCTCAGGCTCCACGGTGCCATTCAGTGCAGAGCGTCTCGGACGGGTTCCCAAAATTCGAAAGGTCAAATGCAACTTCAGAGTTTTACCGATCGAACCTGAAGTCAGCAGATGTGGGTGAGGGTCTGAGAAGAGGCGGCCTGCCTGTGCTCAGCCTGCTGCACAGGTGCTGGCCATTGGTTTCAAAGTCGCTTGGTCCTCGCTCTGGAACAGGGGTGGGGCTGAGGCTCCCGGCCCCTTCTGTACAGGAGGAGGTCAGGGTCTGTCTTAGTCTGAAGTGCCCCTCTCCTGTTTAAACTCTGAAGGGCACTGATCCAGTGATCGCGGGAAAGGATTAATACTATCCCAGCATTAAGACCAGGGCTTCTCTGGAAAGTAACTGGAGCCAAGGAAACCGCTAGATGATGTTCCCAACTCCATGCATCCCCGGAGGAGGTCAGCAGCATGCAGCGGCCAGGATCTCATGCCAACATACCATCCACCAGAGATGAGGACATTAAATGGGCCCACTAAGCAGATGGGAGCAGTGAGGCCCCTGACACGGGAAAAGGGCCTCATGGTTGAACACTGAGTCAGGGGGGCCTGGGGTGGCTGGGGGACTGAGCTGGGACTCTCAGGGCAGAGCTGAGGCCGTTTCCAGGTGGGCACTGTGAGAGAGGCAGCAAAATGGTATTTTAGGGCAAACGGAAGAGCTGGGTCTGCTCGTCTTTGCCTTCATCTCACGTTGCCTGTAGACTACTGCTGAGAAAGGTGGGAGAGTGTTCTTGCTTAACATCCTGCTCCCTGGGTTTCTGGAAAATAGGAGAGGTGAAGAGGGGTCTGTGGCCCCTGCAGAGGTCCCTTGAAGCAGACACACCCTTGGCGAGAGGGCAAGAGACCAGGCTGGGAGTGAGCCTGGGCGTACAGGATCTATATGTAGCCTTGGAAGAGAGGGCTCAGCCCCCCGGGGTGTGTGTGTGGGGGAAGACAGAGACCACCTCACCACCCTCATTCCTCACTAACCCACTCAGGATGACGTTTCCAGAAGGTTCATCTGTGCACGGCCATCAGTGGTATTGCTCCCTTCCCATCTTCCTCTGCCATCTCCTCCACATAGACCCATCAGAATCCTCCTGGAGCCCAGGTCTTTTCGTTATTCTGATGCACAAAGCTATCTGCACCTACACTTCCTCCCCTGTAAGAAACGGCCAAAAGGGGATCTCAATCTGAACTCCTGCTCCAGCCCCGGGCATGTGTCTCCTGACGTTAGAGTGGTCCCAGGTCACCCTGGGGACTTGTACCTGAGGGAGTCCTTTGGGAATACTGGCTGGGCAATGCCAGGTGGTTGTCGGGAAGGAGCAGGAGGTGGGCCCCTCGGAGGCCCCGCCCCTGGAGCTAGGAGAGGCCACACCCCCTCCCTCCTCATTGGTCCTACTGGCGTTGCCTCCCTCCCAGAGTGCAAGATGTGCTTGATAGCCTGTCTGCAAATGGGTAAGGTTTGGGGGTCGATTTCTGTCATTCAAGGGGGCAGGGAGGGACAGCAGAGTCTGTGCAAGAATTTTTTGAGAACAAGGAGTAGCCTGTTTCTGTTGTAGCTGGGATCAGGATCACCTCCGCAGGTGCCCGCACCTTCCGTCAGTAGGTCAGGGGACAACTCTTGTTCCTCTGCATCTCCCAGAAGCACAAAGCGGACCCCATCCGCCTTTCTCTGGCGGCATGCAGCTCAGGGAGCTTTGAAACGATGCCTCACATAGGCCTCTTTCTCCCCTCTTCCTCCTCATTTGTGCATGCTGCTGGTATCTTGCCCCTTCCAGCACCTCTCTCCTGCCTTCCCGCCGCCTCCCTCATTTTCCCCTCACACCATTTGTGCTCTTGTTAAGATGGTGAAAATAACTCCCCCCTGCAGAAACCCCCTCCCCCCGGTTTCCTCCCTTGCGTCTCCTTTGCCTTCCAGAAACTGACTTCTACCCCGGGGTCTTTGCTTTCAGGTGCAGCCCAAATTCCGTTACCCCTTCTACTATGAGATGTGCTGGTATGTCTTGGAGAGATACGTATACTGTGTGACCCAGCGGTCCTACCTCACTCAGGAATACCAGAGAGAATCCATGCTTATTGGTGAGTGAAATGCGGGCCTGGTTGCCCCCACTGCTCAGCTGGGCAGGAAGAATTTTTTCAGTGTGGCCCCTGAGAGTCCCTGGGAATTCTACTGAACTCAAGTGTCGGGCAGATTCCTAGAGACCACTTAGGAAGGGGAAGCCATCCTTGTCGACCTCCCATTTGGAATACATGGTCCATGAAAATGAAATTGTAACCCTACCCCTGCCCTCCAGCAGAGTCCCACTGGTGGCCTCCAGGTCTCACTGGTGACTGTTTAGGTGTGAGGAGGATCCAGTCCAGGCATGGTTGCCGAGACAGGACCCCCACGGAGCGAAGGATCCTGGTCATTTTATTTCTCCGTGGCCACCAGCGGGTCCCCATATCCTCACTCCTCCGCTGCACCGAGGGGTTGGGTTTGTCTGTATAGGAGCAGGCCTGTGAGGGGCAGCCGGTCCTCAAAACCTGAGGCCAGCTTCGAGCCAGGGGGAGGGGTGACCAGGGCTGGAGACACGAGCTTGCCAGAGCAGTGGGTGGTTCTGACAGAGGCTGGGAGAGAGCGTTTATAGCCACAGCTGCGGAGCCCTGCCTCACTTCCTTTATTTAAAGGCACATCACCCCCCAAATGGCTCAGTCCTTGAACCTTGACTCATAGGCGCCCTCCTGAAGTTGCCTCTAGCCGTGACAGTGAGCTCCCAGGAGCAATCTGGAGGAACACACATCTTCTCCCTGTCCCTGCCTCTGAGCTGTTACTGCTCTGGGGCTTCCTGGATGCAAAGTGGCTGAGCCTCATTCACGGTTTCTGTCTCCTTGCAGGATAGAACAATACGATTGGTCTGTCTCCTTGAGGGTTTGCACGGTTTCTTTCTCTTGCAATCGCCAGGATTTTTAGATTCCCTATTATTTTTTTCTCACTGTAAAAGGCTTTCTTCCCTCCTTCCTTTGACTCTCATCCTTGGTGACCTTTAGGGGTTTCACGCTGGGCATGTGATGGGGAACAAGTGTTTCCGCTGGGGTCTTTATAGGGAAGTGCTTCTTTCCCTCCTAGAGACTCAGGGTTGTCTGGGGAATCTGTCGTGAGTCTCACACATGTCAGATGATGCAGCGTTCAGGTGTGGAAAAGCCCTGACACCCCACAGCCTGCTTTTTGGAAGCTCCCTGCTTGGGGGGAATTAGGAAGTGATTCTGCAATAATGAGGTGACCTCTGTGGCTGTAGCACTCCATGTTCCTGTGCGCAGCGGAGGCTTGACTCGGTGAGTCCTCCAGGCGGCAGACGGAGGGGCACGTCTCTCATTTGTATATTTAGGGCCATTGGAGAACGTCCCTGATTCCATCCGAAGGCATGAGAGGCCATCTTGAGGCGGCATTTGGGTCATCGGTACCTGAGTTTTTCTTAAAGTTTCTTGTCTTTGTTTCCCATTGTCTCAGCACTCCTCCCGCCAGAGGAAAGGGGAGATGCCAGGGAGATGCCTCATTTGTCAAATGCTGGTTGTGCGCCAGGACCCATGCTCACTGATGCCTTACTGAATCCTCACCACAAGTGTTCAGAGGAACCATTCTGTGCCTTATATATATGTATATATATATGTATTTTTTTTAAGTTTAATTTCTTTTGAGTGAGAGAAAGCTTGAGTTGGGGAGGGGCAGGAGTGAGAGAGTGAGGGAGAGAGAGGATCCCAAGTGGGCTCTGCACTGACCATGCAGAGCCTGAGGCAGGGCTCAAACTCACGCACCGTGAAATCATGACCTGAGCTGAAGTCCGATGCTTTTTTGTTGTTGTTGTTGTTGTTTTGTTTTGTTTTTTTTAATCCAATGCTTAACCGACCGAGCCACCCAGGTGCCACCCGTACCTTATATTTTTAAAAACATGTAGTTGACGTATCATACAAGTTAATGTCTGCACCTCAGTGGTTTCTAGTATATTCCCAGAGCCTTGCAATCATCACCAGTCAATTTGAGGGTTTTCTTTACCCCAGAAAGAGACCTGTACCCTTGAGTTACCTCCTTATCTCCCCCGCCCCCAGCCTCAGCAACCACTAATCTAGTTTCTGTCTCCATAGATTTCCCCCTGTTGGGGACATTTCATATGAATCATTATATGCTTTTTTTTTTTGGCCTTATTTTTATACATTGAAAAAAGAACCTGCCAGGTGAATACACCAGAGAGGTAAAGTAATCTGTCTGGGAACACCCAGCTAGGAAGAAACGGCTGGGGTTTGAACCAGTGTCTGACTGAACCCACACTTTCTAGAGGCTGAGGGAGGCATAGACCATTAGAATTGTCCAAAGAAGTTTGATCTCCAGAGTAAAGGGGAGGCGCAGTGAGTGGAGGCTCCAGGGGCTTCTGGCAGGGAATTCAGGCCATTCACCTCAGTCTTCTGGTGACCCTCCTGTTCCCTGTAGATGCCCCAAGAAAGCCCAGCATAGACGGCTTCTCATCCGATTCCTGGCTGGAGATGGAGGAGGAGTCCTGTGAGCAGCAGCCTCAGGAGGAGGAGAAGGAGGAGGAAGAGGAAGAGGAGGAGGAGGAGGAGGGTACAGATAAGTTGCCCAAGCCACCCGCCGATGGCCCTGCCTCACCCACCAGCACCCCCTCAGAGGACCAGGAGGCCCCCGGGAAGAAGCCCAAAGCGCCTGCCATGCGGTTCCTCCAAAGGACTTTGTCTAACGAGTCGGAGGACAGCGTGAAGTCCACAACGGTGCCCACAGACTACCCCAAGACGCCCACTGGCTCCCCCGCCACAGGGGTCTCTGCCAAGTGGACCCACCTCACCGAGTTTGAGCTGAAAGGCCTGAAAGCACTGGTGGAGAAACTGGAATCTCTCCCAGAGAACAAGAAGTGTGTCCCCGAGGGCATCGAGGACCCCCAGGCACTCCTGGAGGGTGTGAAGGTGGGCAGGGGGTTACATCTGGACCTGGGCAGCTGAGAAGGGCCGGGCAGTTCCCAGGGGCAGCTCAGCACTGGACGGTTTGGAGCAAACTGTCCTGGGGTGTGTCTATGCATGGAAAGGCACTTCTGGTCCCAGCAGGCCCGAGTTGGGCCCCTGAGCCGATGCCACCGCTGAGAGCTAGAGGGGAAAGCTGCCTTGTGGTTGGCAAGGAATTCTCTCTCAGCACTTGTTGAAAATCTGGGAGGCTTTGCTGGCAGAAGCCACATGGGTGTGTCCGCAGTGGTGGTGGTAGGTTTGGGGGCAGACCCCTCCATCCCGGTCAGGGACACCTGCTGCTCTGGGCTGGCTTCCCCTGGGGTGTGCATCTGTTTCATATGACCAGGGTGGATGTCCTCTAGGTGGCCTGCTGAGGTAGCCACCTGGGGTTCAGGGGTCTTTAAGCAGAGCCTAATTATTGAACAAATGTTCGTTAAGCACCATCTGGGCTGACCACTCCGGGAGCAGAAAGCAGGCAGGCATTGGTAGCTCACCCAGTAGCAAGGAAGCAGGGGAGGAGAAAATGTCAGGAGATAGGGAATTAAGTGGGCTGTAGCCTGCTGTGTGTACCCAGGTCATGGAGGTGGGGTGAAGGACACTCACCAGCCACAGCAGGTGCCAGGACTCGGAGACCGTTACGCAGAGGGCATTTGCCTTGGGCCCTAGAGGCTGCATAGGAGTTCTCCAGAAGAGGCAGGCTGTTACAGGCACAGTGCAAACATGCGGTGTGTGTGTTTCCTAGGAAGTACCCTCAAGGCCTTGCCCTGTAGCATTTGTCATCATACCATTTGTTGAAACCTCGCTACCTGTCAGGTACCAGTGCTAAGCAAGCTACCTCAACTACCTGTACTTACCAAATACGGAAGGAGGTTCAGAGAGGGTGAAGGTCGTGCCTGCGGTGACAGAGCAGGTGAATGCGGGGCGCTGGGACGAGGACCTGGCAGTGGCTGTGGAGCTCCCGTGTATATAATATCCACTGCGCAGGGCCAGCTCTGCTTTCAGCATCGGTCAGGCTTTTTGCTGTGATGCCTCAGAGCATCAGTGTCCGATTCCCAGTGAGTCTAGCTGCCTGCGGGTTTGGAAATGAAGTCTCCTTTTTGATGGCCGGAAGCACTGCCCAGGTCTTATAAACGAGTCCATGTGTTCACTTACTCATGTAGAAAACATGTGTCAGGCCCTTTGATATAGAAATGTTAAGAAGGTCCTGTCCTCAAGGTGCTCAGTGATCTAGGGCTGAACTCTTGTTGGAGTGAGACGCCAGGGACCCCCGTCAGGCAGTCTGAAGGGTACCACCAACAGAGGGAGAGAGAGGGTGACAGAATCATTAATCCAGATATATGTCACTGTGCCGTGAAATGAAAATTTTATAAGCTGGGGGAAATTGCCTGGTAAAAGAATTCTGTGGTGACCATCCCTATAAAGCAAATCTTTACTTGCTTTGGGTCTTTCTCATTGACTCGACTTTTTTGTAGGTTGCTGACCTCACCTGAGAGATTTTGTAAATTTGTGTATACACACAAAATTTTGCATGCTGGGTCAGGGTGGGGTCTTGGACTCCTGAGTCTGTTCCTGGACCTGGGTTAAGAATCTTTAATCTCTTGGCATAGAGTTTTGTATATTGGGTTTCCCAAAGGAAATCTTAGCATTCTGTCATGAGGCTCCTTTTTTTTTCTTCTGAGGTCCTTTAAAGTGAATCTTTACTTTAAAGTAAAAATAAGGAATTTTTATCAGTCATAAAACCATTAATAGTGTTGGGGCCCATTAATATTGTGAGTTAAAAATACATTTCATCTTATAAGGAAATGTTTTCTGTGCTTGTAGAAAGCTCTTTTTTTACTTAAAAAAACTTTTGAAAAATTTTTTTTGAGAGAGAGAAATAGAGCATGAGCAGAGCAGAGTCAGAAAGAGAGAGGGAGACACAGATCCAGAGCAGGTTTCAGGCTCTGAGCTGTCAGCACAGAGTCCCACACGGGACTCGAACTCACAAACTGGGAGATCATGACTGAGCTGAAGTCAGATGCTTAGCCAATTGAGCCACCCAGGCGCCCCTCTTTTTTGACTTTAAACGCATCTTTGTGTCTCTGATCTGTTTATGTAGTATTCCTGGTTCCTCAGTTGGTCAGATTTCTTTCTAGGGAGGAACTTGGCCCCTCGTGTCTCCCATCTGTACCCACCTGATTGGCATCTGAGATGGGTTCAGCCTAGGCTGGTCGATGGTGTGGAGGAGGCCTGGGGGAGGGGGTTGGGTAAATTTTAAGGAACCCAGCCTCCTCCCTCCTGTCCCCATCATGGGGTTCTGTGGCAGGTCATGATAATGTGTGATAATGCATCTCAATTGCTATGTGCTTTTATAGGTATTTCCCATGTATGAACTCATTTAAACCTCCCAACAACCCTCAGTAGTATTTTTACTAGCCTCATTTTGCAGATGAGAAAATTGAGGTAGAGATAGGTTAAGTGATTTGCTCAAGGCCACACAGGCCGCTCAATGGGGGAGTCTTTGTATTTACCCCTTATACTGTACTGCTTTGTACAGAAAGTTTCTCCCCTCTTGGAGGCCATTTACATTTAAGGAGAAGGTAGTAAGGGGATTGCTTGGGCTTTCTTTAAAAAATTTTTTTTTCTTTTTTGAGAGAGAGACAGAGTGTGAGCAGGGGGAGGGTCAGAAAGAGAGGGAGACACAGAATCTGAAGCAGGCTTTGGGCTCTGAGCATTCAGCACAGAGCCCGATGCGGGGCTTG
This sequence comes from Suricata suricatta, assembly GCF_006229205.1. Lineage (NCBI taxonomy): Eukaryota > Metazoa > Chordata > Mammalia > Carnivora > Herpestidae > Suricata > Suricata suricatta. Next base: position 82,302,093 of record NC_043713.1, on the reverse strand, counting down.
AACTCATGGAATGTGAGATCATGACCTGATCTGAGCTGAAGTCAGACACTTAACCGACTGACCCACCCAGGCCCCCCTGCTTGGGCTCTCTTTACAGAACAAGCAACGGGTCAGGCCCTGGGACAGAAGTTGTAAATCAGCAGTTCCTGGCCATATCCAGCCTCTAGGCATTAAGTTTGGCCTGCACAGTATGAAACATATCTTTGTAATTACTTGTCAACATTAAGATATCAGGAGTCATAAAAACATGTGCTAGCTCTCCTGGCCCGTGTTCCTCATACACCCCAGGACCTCATACACCCCAGTCCTCACCATGCCCTACTGCCTCCCTGAGTGTCTATTTATTATTAGACTCTCACATTTCTTTTCCATATAATCTAGTCACTTAGTTCACTTACTGAACTACTTGCCTATCTCTCTCTCTCTCTCTCTCTCTCTCTCTCTCTCTCTCTCTCTCTCTCTTTTTTTTTTTACTAAGACAGCAGAAGAGATGATTGACCATATACGTGTTCCAAATGAAAAGAGAATTGGCCCTGAAAGTCACAGGTCCAGGGGAACGGACCAAAAGGGGCTGTATTTTTGGTCTGAGCAAGGTGTGCCTCTCAAAGGTGGTCATTGCGATCACTTGTCGCTGGGTGTTTTAGGTCCATCACATCAAGTTCTAGAAAGTAGGAGTGCAGTCCAGGCACTTGGACCCGCCTCCCTGGGCCCTGGCTTTCCTTATTTGTGCTCCTGTGGCTCCGTGGGTGCACAAACTCGCGGTTCCCTTGGACCTGTGCTCCATCTTCTTTTTCTCTTCAGCCTTCGCTTTTGCTTCTTTCTCCACTTGGCTCTCGTGACAAGGAGGTTTCTGGGAAGATGGTAGCGGAGGCCGCCGGAGCTTGAATTGCCTGTCTCTGGAGGTGTTTGTGTTCTTGAGCCTCATGGGGGGGGGGGGCCTTTTGCAGCTTAAAGAGCTTGTAAATTGGGTAGACAGGTCTCCTTAGAGCCTCAGGAAAACTGGGCCATCTGCCGGTGTCTCTAAATGCTGTGTGGCCAGGAGTCTGTACAGGGGAAGTGGGCCAAACGTCTCTTCCAGAACAGGGGGCTCTTGGCTGTGAGCCCCTCTGGGTTCCTGGAGGCCCAGAAAAGGTGTTGAATCCAAGACTGACCTTCAGAGCGAGAGTGTCGTCACGGACACTGGCTGCACACATTTCGGTGCCTTTGTTCTCTGTCCTCAGATACTGAGCTTTCATTTGCACTGGCTGAGACATAAAACACAGCTCAGGAACATGGTTCCCGTGCCCACGGGTGTCCCTACCATTGAGTGATTCGTGTTTCTGGCCAGTGGTGGTTCTCCCTGGGTGACTGACCCATTATGATCTTTGGCTTGTGTTGCAAAAAGACAGTATCTTTCCTTCTATCGTTTTCTCCGGGACCTCAGAGACGGCAGCTGATGGTGGCTCATGGTAACCGGAGCCCCTGGGACTGGAGACAGTCCCAAAACAACCCCGTCTCCAGATGGCTGGGTTTTGGCTTTTATTATCAAAAACCCATTTTTTTCTTTTTTTCTCATTAAATTTTTTAAAAATTTTATTGTTTATTTATTTATTTATTTACTTAAATGTTTATTTTTGAGAGAGAGGGGGACAGAGTGTGAGCAGGGCAGGGGCAGAGAGAGAGGAAGACACAAAATCAGAAACAGGCTCCAGGCTCTGAGCTGTCAGCACAGAGGCTTAACACAGAGCTCGAACTCATAAACTGCAAGATGATGACCTGAGCCGAAGTTGGATCTTAACTGACTGAGCCACCAAGGTGCCCCCCCACAATTTTTTATTTAAATTCTAAGTAGCTAACACACAATGCAATATTGGAAAAACTCATTTTCGTCTTTCATTTGTAATGTATTTTTTAAAGTTGTGGTAAAATACATATGACACTATTTTGGTTTAAAAGTTTTTATTTTTGGGGGCGCCTTGGTGGCTCAGTCAGTTGAGCATCTGACTTTGGCTCAGGTTGTGATCTCGCAGATCATGAGTTTGAGCCCCGCGTCGGGCTCTGTGCTGACAGCTCAGAGCCTGGAGCCTGCTTGGGATTCTGTGGCTCCCTCTCTCCCTGCCCCTCCCCAACTAGCACTGTCTCTGTCTCTGTCTCTGTCTCAAAAATAAATACACGTTAGAAAATTTGTTTTTCTTTTTTACTTACTAGATTACCACTTTAGAATCTTCAAAAATCTTCAAGAATTGGGTTACCTGTGTGGCTCAGTCAGTTGAGCATCCGACTCTTGATTTCAGCTTAGGTCATCGATTGCAGGGTTGTGGTATTGAGCCCCATGTTGGGCTTTGTGCTGGGTGTGGAGCCTGCCTGAGATTCTCTCTCTCTCTCTCTCTCTCTCTCTCTCTCTCTCTCTCTCTCTCTCTCTCTCTCTCTCCCCCCCCCCCCCCCCCCCCCCCCCCCGCTCTGCCCCTTTCTTCTGCTCCCTCAGTCTCTCCTCTCCAAAAAAAAAAGGAATAATGGAACATTAAAAAATATCTTCAAGAATCTACCGTCTTAACCATTTTATTTTATTAAAAAATTTTAAATATTTATTTATTTTAATTTTGGAATTTATTTTATTTATTTTGAGGGAAAGACAGAGCATAAGCTGGAGAGGAGCAGGAGAGATGGAGACACAGAATCTGAAGTAGGCCAGGCTCTGAGCTGTCAGCACAGAGCCCAACTCAGGGCTCAAACTCATGAATTGTGAGATTAATGACCTGAGCTGAAGTTAGATGCTTAACTGATCGAACCACCCAGGCGCTCCAATATTTTTTTATTAAAGAAATTTTTAATATATATTTTTTATGCTTTTTTATTTATTTTTGAGAGAGAGATACACACAGCATGAGCAGGGGAGGGTCAGAGAGGGAGACACAGAATCCAAAGACAGTCTCCAGGCTCTGAGCTAACTGTCTGTCAGCACAGAGCCTGATACGGGGCTTGAACCCACAAGCCACGAGATCATGACCTGAGCCTGAGTCGGACATTTAACCAACTGAGCCACCCAGGCGCCCCTATTTTAAAGTAATCCGTGCACCCAATGTGGGGCTCAAACTCACAGCCCCAAGATCAAGAGTCCCATGCTCCACTGACTGAGCCAGCCAGGCGCCCCATCTTAACCGTTTTAAAGTGTATAGTTTAGTGACTTTAAGCACATTCATAATATTGTGCAGCCACTACCTGTGTGTAGTTCAGGACATTTTCAACATTCCAGACAGAACTCTGTCCCCACCAGCTGTCACTCCCCACTTTCCCCCTCTCCTCATCTGCTTCTTGTCTTTATGGATTTACCTAGTCTGGATATTTCGTTTCGGTAAAAGTTTCAAGTGTTCCATGATAAATGTAAGAAAAATTAAACATTATAGGCTCGAGGCTAGAAAAAATGTGTCCCTCCTCAGCTCTCCCACTTGGAGGTAACCCCCCTGTTACTCATCTGCTAAATATATCTCTGGAGTTTAGGCCTCCCCCCCATGTATACATAATTTAAAAAAATCAGGGGCGCCTGGGTGGCTCAGTCGGTTAAGCGTCCGGCTTCGGCTCAGGTCAGATCTCACAGTTTGTGGGTTCGAGCCTCGCGTCGGGCTCTGTGCTGACTGCTAGCTCAGAGCCTGGAGCCTGCTTCAGATTCTGTATCTCCCTCTCTCTCTGACCGTCCCCTGCTCACACTGTCTCTCTCTGTCTCTCAAAAATAAATAAAAAAGATTAAAAAAAATTAAAAAATAATTAGATGGCAAATTGCAAAAGCAACTTGCTTTTGTCCCTTAAGTAAGCTTTCTTTTTTGTGTCTTCCTGAAAGTCTAGCTTGCTCTTTTTGTGGGTGGAACTTTTGAAAGTTGAGTTTGCCCTTGGGCAACCCTGTGGTTTCAGCAGGTCTGAGTGAGCTCAATTGTACCTTGAAAACTTGCCTTGAGGGGGTCTGGATTTAGATTCAAACCAGAATGACCACCCTACCTTCATTTAAGTTGTGAAAAGAAAGGAGATTCCAGCATCTTGTAAAATCAAACTGAGAAAGCCATTTCCTTTCCCCGGGTTTGTGAAATCTGTGGGATTTGGCACTGAGATACTTTAGCGACTTCCTTCTTCAAGATACTTTGCCGGAGTTGGGCTATTGGCCTGTGCATAATGGGGAGAGTGAAAAATTAGGACCCGAGACCCTTGAGTTCTGTTTCCGTTCCTATTCTTTGCCGCTTGCTGCAAGTCACTCCACCCTTCCGTTCACCTGCGTGTAAAACAAGGATGTTGGACTGCTGGGCTTTGTCTTGGGGGGACCGGATTCTTTAGGTCCTTGGCCGTTTTGAAGGCCTACACCAGTTGAAACGTGAGCATCTTCACTGTAAAATGTGGATGACAACACGGACCTGCGTCACTGAATTATTTTGAGTGACAGTGAGGTAATGAACGCCTAGGGCTCCCTCCTAGTAAACTCGTGGAGGAAAATTACATCTTCTTAGGTCAGAGTCCAAGGAGAGCCAGGCGGGCTTGGGCCAGCTCTCACCCTTCCCCAGCTCCCCCTCCTCTCAGCTCCCCCTACTTCCATCTTCCAGGTTAACATCCATCTGTGTGCGTTTCCTAGGACCTGCCGTTAACAAAGAACCACAGACTGGCTTAAGACAGCAGAAACTCACTCTCTCATGGTTCTGGAGGCTGGAAGTCAGAAATCAAGGCCATGCTTTTCCTCTGAGGACTCTAGGGGAGGAAGAGTCCTTCCTCGTCTTTCCCAGCTTCTTGTGGCTGCTGCCGGTCTTCGGCACTCCTTGGCTTGTCGCTAGATCACTTCAATCCCTGCCTCCATTCTTCGCATGGCTGTTTGTCTTCTCTGTATGTCTTCTCTTCTAAGGACATCAGTCATTGGATTAGGTCCCACTGTCATCCACTATGATCTCATCTTAACATGATTACATCTGCAAAGACGCCATTTCCCAATAAAGTCACGTTCTGAGGTTTGTACATGCATTTTGAGCGGCATGCTCTTCAAGCCACTGTGTCATCTTTTTCTCTTCATCTTGGGTTGCCCACAGTAAGACAGGAGTTGCCCTGGATGCTGTTCCTTCTAGAAGAATCTGCACTTTCAACTGGAACTCAGGGAGAGAGAGCCGTGGTTCCTGGTGGGAGGGAAGGAAGGCATGTGCTATTGGCGGGCAGGTCTACTCCTCAGGTTGACTGTCAGTGACTAAAATTACCGGTGCATTGCAGGGTTGTGAAAGGTTCGGGTCTAAGTGGGTGGTGACCAGTGAGGTTGGAGGTGGGAGGATCTTGGTCCCTTACCCCATTGAGAGGTTATTCTGCAGCTGTTATTGTTAATTAAAATAATACCAGCCCCCCCCCCCAGCTGCCAGACTGTCAACTTGGATGACAAAGGACATCTCTATAGACAACCACCTTTCTTATTTAAAAAAATTTTTTAATATATTTTTTTATTTTTGTGAGACAGAGACAGCATGAGCAGGGGGAGGGTCAGAGAGAGAGGGAGACACAGAATCTGAAGCAGGGTTCAGGCTCTGAGCTGTCAGCATAGAGCCCGACGTGGGGCTCGAACCCATGAACCGTGAGATCATGACCTGAGCTGAAGCTGGACGCTCAACTGACTGAGCCACCCAGGCGCCCCCCACCTTTCTTATTACATAGGATTGTGGGGCTGCATGGAATTAACGGGCTGAAAGAGACAGAAAGGGGCCATTGTTTTTAGGTGTTAAATATATATATATTAAATATATATTTATTTTGACATGAAAGAAATTAATTCTATTGTTCTTTCATCGAAACCCTCAGAGGAAAGAAAGTAATTGTAAATTAAAAGTACATTATTCTAACAGGTATTATCTTTTAAGACCAAAGTTTCTGGGCTCAGGCTGAATCCCATGTGCCATCCATGAACTAGCAGAACGCTCTTGGGGAATGTGATAAAACGGGGAGAGTAAGAATTCCAGCCTCATCAAATTCAGCGAGGCAACATACATAAAGCCTTAAATAGTACGGAGCCTTTAAGTGCTCAGTAAACTGGGGCTGATTTATTATCACTACTATTGTTATTATAATGACTTATTATTCCAGACACTGTGGAATGAAAACACAGGCCCATTTAGGGTCGAGTGTGAGTTTGTGAAACCCATGACCATGGAACTTTCTCACTCGGGGTCATCCGTCCTCCCCATGTTTAAGCCCCTCCCCCCTCCTTGGTGTTGTGCGGACTAGTAAGGTGTAGAGCCCAGACCTCTGGCACTCTTGGCCTTTTAATTTACCACCACCCCACCCCCACACGTGCTTCAAAAGAGCCAAAAAGCAGGAAGCCAGTGAGAGGTCTGGAGCTTGGCTTCCTCCCGCCCCAGCTTGGCCCGGAGACAGAGAAGGAACTGCAGAATCAGACTGAGCGAGGCCGCGGAGCTGGCCTCCAGGAGCTGCTCAGGCTCTCCTGTTGGGGGCTGGACGGACTGCTGAGCCGTGTGTTGTGTGTTTTTGTTGGGCAGGGAGGGGATAGAGGTCGTACAAAGGTGAACGAGACCGGCCTCTCACCTACCCATCTCCCAGTGTGATGACAAACCACTACCCCGAGTTCTCTGCTGGTACCACCTCGGGGGGACAGAGGAGAACAGGAAAGGGCCAGACACCCGAGTTCCAGACACCTGGGCAAACCCTAGACCTGAAAAATGGGTAGGTTGATCCATGTAAGTCGGGGTTTTTTTTTTGGCCTAAAGTTAACTTGTGGGCACCTGAATCACATTATTATCCCTCCTAATGAGGCAGCCCAGTCAGCTTTTAGGCTGTACTTCCAACTAAATACACTTTTACATTTCTCTGTGCTTAGAACTTGTGAAGTGGTGGAATTATGCAGGCAGAGGACAGGGACAATGTATTCCAGCAGGAAATGGGACATAAGCCAAAAGAGGTCAGGCAAAAGTTGTTAAGCGTTTACTGCGTACCCGGTACCTTCCATGCATTGTGATCCTCGCCACAGCCTGGCAAGGTGGGGACTGTTATCATCCCATTTCTTAGATGGAGAAACTGAGACTCAGAGAGGTGTGGTGACCTGCCCAAACCATGCAGCTAAGAGGCTTCTAGCCACAGTGTGCTATGGCAGGTGTGGTGTGATGGTTGGCTCTTGCAGCCATAACAAATTAATTACAAACTTGGTGGCTTTTTAAAAAATGTAGGTATGTATGTTTGTTTGTTTTCTTATTTATTTATTTAAAGCTTTTATGTCTTTATTTTATTTTGAGAGAGACAGAGAGTCAGCAGGGGTGAGGCAGAGAGAAAGGGAGACACAGAATTAGGAGGCTCCAGGCTCTGAGCTGTGAGTACAGAGCCCAACACGGGGCTCGAACCCACGGACTGTTAGATCATGACTTGAGCCAAAGTCGGACCCTTAACCGACTGAGCCACCCAGGCGCCCCTATTTATTGATTTTTGAGAGAGCATGAGCAGGGGAGGGGCAGAGAGAGGAAGACAGAGAATCCCAAGCAGGCTCTGCACTGTCAGCACAGAGCTCAGTGCGGGTGGGGCTCGAACTCACAAACTGTGAGGTCATGACCTGAGCCAAAATCTAGAGTCGACGCCTAACCGACTCAGCCACCCAGGAGCCCCCAAACTTGGTGGCTTAGAACAAGAACAATTTCTTCTCTCCCAGTCTGGTCCACCCCCTGGGAAGGCTCCAGCAGGGGGTTCTTACTTACTCTTCCAGCTTCTAGTTGTTCCTGATGTTCTTTGGCTTCTCGCTGCCTCTGTCTTTCCACAGCCTTTTTCCTTGTGTCTCTGTTCACATCCCCCTCTTCTTTCTCTTATGAAGACACCAGTCATAGGATTGAGGGCGCATCCCAAATCCAAAATTATTTCATCTGGATAGCCTTAAACAGTTACATGTGCAAAGACCCTTTTTCCAAGTCCGGTCACGTTCACAGGTCCTAGGGATGAGGATTTGAACATACCTGTCTGGGAGATATGGCACAGATGGGTTTTTACAGGTGGGCACATGATAGTCGGGCCGGGGCAGAGGCAGGGATCTTGGGAGGCTCAAGGTACATTGAAGCCCAGTTCCTGTGGCAAGTGGAGGACCCTTTAGTCCACTAGGTTCCCCAGAGCAGTGCTGGACCTGCTCCAGGCCTTGTTACCCCCCTTTTACCCTGTGATTCTTTCCCGATGCCTGCCTCTGCTTTATTGTCATTAATTATGGTTAACACCCCACCCTAGGGAACAGTGGGGACTGAATCCATTGTTAACCAATTAAACTCGCTGAGAGAGATGGAGTAACAGGGAACAGAGGCCCTGCACATCTGATATCTGTGGTCATCTTGTTAGGTCAAAAGCAGGGTAGTTTCCAGGAGAAAGGACCTCTGGTGTCCTCAATCTTTCTGTCTCTGTCTCTCTCTTTTCTTCAAATTTTAAAATTTGAATTTAAATTTAATTTAAATTTAAATTTTGAGAGTCAGAGACAGAGTGTGAGTGGGGGAGGGGGAGAGAGGGAGGGAGACACAGAATCCAAAGCAGGCTTCAGGTTCTGAGCTATCAGCATAGAGCCCAACACAGGGCTCAAACTCACAAACCATGAGACCGTGAAGTTGGAACTCACAAACCATGAGCTAAAGTTGGATACCTAACTGACTGAGCCACCCAGGCGTGCCAGTTTTTCTCTTATTTATTTATTTGTGTATTTATTGTGTGCACAGACGCACAAGTGGGGGAGAGAGGGAGAGGGAATCCCAAGCAGGCTCCATGCTTAGCACAGAGCCTGACGCCGGGCTCAATCCCACAACCCTGGGATTATGACTTGAGTCGAAATCAAGAGTGGGATGCTTAATTTACTAAGCCACCCAGGCGTCCCCTCACCTCCACAATCTCTAGGCTTTCCTGTTTGGAAGGTTTATAGGGTGTAACCCAAAGGGCCCTGGGCTGGTATTACGTAGTCTCTGCTTCCTAGAGCCCCAAGGAGTGTATAAATTCTGGCAGAGCCCAGGGAAGCCAATGACAGGAGTTTCTTCTGCACAATTTATTTCTCAGAGAGGGAATCTCCAATTAGAACAATCTCCTTTTCCAATAGCCTGTCCCATGCTAATGAAAATACTTCTCTGAGGACAGAACCCCGAGCGCCCCCTGGTGGCTACTGAGGGCCATGGAGGGGAACTGCTTCCTGCAGTGAGAGGGGCGTGAGCCGCCTGCTCAAGGGTACTTGGGGAGGTCTCTATTAATTTTTAATTATTATTTATTGTTGCTAATGTATTTTTAGTTATTAATAATACTTACACCTCCAGTCATAGCTTTTTATAACCAGACATTCCTCTAAAGAGGCCTCACTTTCCTTGTGAGTGATCTATCCCAGTTTGATATTGAAATGACAGTTCAGAAAGAAACTCCGAGAAAACCAAGGCGAATGGACATTGTTTTCAGTCAGAGTAGCATTTGTATATTGGTGGCCCTTGGCCCAAACTGGCCCACAGATCCTGTTTGGCTCACAGTTGTTTTTTTATTTTTGTTTTTGTCTTATTTTTAAAATTTTTAGTCAGTTGCCAACCTTTAAGTGATTTCAGATAAAACTCTGAATCTTTGGTTTCTTCTGAAAACAATCAGAGATCTGGTGGGGCTTTCATGTCCACAAGAGGTAGTAGTTGGAACTGAGTAGCATCTGCCCTCTTGAAGCTGGGCCCGTGGCCTCCAGTTTGGGTAGACCCCACCACTGTCCGGTGCTCTCATTTGTTGACATCTTGCATTTTGTCTGCTTGGTTCCCGGAAGCATCTGAGTTCGTTACCCCAGCCTGGGTTTGCGACTGGGGCAAGAGGGCAGGAAGTCCTGTGGAAGTAATGAGCCCCCTACTGCAACATATATATATCTGTGTTTTACCTAAACACAGAGCATCTTCCTAGACAATCTTTTTTTTTTTTAAATATCTATTCATTTATGAGAGACAGAGTGTAAGCAGGATAGGGACAGAGAGATAGGGAGATACAGAATTCGAAGCAGGCTCCAGGCTCTGAGCTGTCAGCATAGAGCCCAATGTGGGGCTCGAACTCACAAGCCGTGAGATCATGACCTGAGCTGAAGTTGGACGCTCAACCGACTGAGCCACCCAGATCCCCCTGGTGGTAGGGAAATATTATTAAAAAACCCCACAGAACCCTGATGTCTTGTGGAGGAGGGTGTGACATTCATAGGGTTATTATTATTATTTTTAAGTTTATTTCTTTATTTAGAGAGAGAGAGCATGCATGTGCACAGGAGGTGCAGAGGGAGAGGGAGAGATTCCCAAGCCGGCTCCACAAACCGTGAGATCATGACCTGAGCTAAAATCAAGAGTCAGAGGCTCAACTGACTTGGCCACCCGGGTGCCCCTCAGAGGATTATAAAGAACCATGAAATGTCAGTGAAATTTTGTGCTTGTTTGGGCCCACAGTGGGCATCTGTGTCTCTTCTGTGATTGGGGCCAAGTTCGCAAAATGCTTTGTAGAGGAGTTATTGACTGAATTAGTTCTTGATCTTAACTTGCAAGGAATAGGCAAGAATGACTCACTTCTGTATTTGTTAATCAAATGGTGACTATGAGCCCAGATTGTCACCTAGGTGTTGCATTTTTCATGAATGAGCTATAGGTCAGCTCTAGAGATTGCTGGAATGGGTTTCTCAGTGTTTATCACCGCTATAACTACCTGGGCTTGTAGTTAGATGGGCCTGGTCAGTGTCAGATTCTACTACCTCCCAACTGTGTGACCATGGGCAAGTCATTTGGCCTCTCTGAACTTCAGTTTCTGCTTTTGTGAAATGGGGAGGATCAGCCCCATCCCACAGAGAAGATTAGTCCAGAGCAAACACTCAACAAATGCTCCTAAGAATGGTAGCAAAATCGCATCTAGCTTTATGGCATAAAACCAAGGTTAGATATCCCTGTTCTGAGCTGTGGCTTCCTCAAGGTCACACACTCTGATGTTGTAGAACTTGAACCCAGATCTTCTGATCAGTGTTGTTGCAGGCATAATAGTAACAGCTTAACTAGCAAGACATTATGTGTACTTTCTAGAACCTCTGAATCTATTCCTCAGGGAGGGACTACTATGCCCTATTCTTTCCTCTTTTTTTAAAAAACCTGTGGGGCGCCTGGGTGGCTCAGTCAGCTAAGCGCCTGACTCTGCTCACGCTTTGTGGGTTCAAGCCCCACACTGAGCAGCATAAAGCCTGCTTTGGCTTCTCTGTCCCCTGCTCTTTTTCTCTCTCTTAAAAATAAACATTTAGAAAAAAATAATTTAAAAATAAATAAATAATTTCGGTAGGGGCATCTGGTTGGCTCAGTCAGAAAAGTAGGCAACTCTTAATCTTGGGGTTATGGGTTCGAGCCCCATGGTGGGTGTAGAGATTACTTAAATAAAATAAGACACTGTGAGAAATTAAAAGTTGTGGTAAATTATACATAACATAAAACCTACCATTTTAATCATTTTCAAAGTGTCAAATTCAGTGGCATGAAGTACATGGACACTGCTGTGGAGACATCAAGACGGGATTAAAGGACTCCCTGCTTCTCCCTCAGCCCCTGGCAACCGCCACTCCATTTTGTGCTTGTATGAACTTGACTCCTTTAGGCCCCGCATGGAAGTGGAATTACCCACTGTTTGGCTTTTTGCGTCGGGCTTATTTCACTCAGCAGGGGGTCCTCCCAGTCCATCCGTATTGCGGCAGGTGTCACAACTACCGCTTTTCAGGCTGAATAATACTCCATGGTGTGGACAGACCACATACTATTTATTTATCCATCCCTGGAAGGACACTTGGGTTGTTTCCAAGTGTCGTTTGGCTGTTGTGAGCAATGCTGCTAGCAACGTGGCTGCCTGTTTTTTTAAGGACAGGTTGAGTAATACCGTGGTCAGAGCGCAGGCTGTAGAGTGGAGGGGTCTCCCTCTTAGTGGCCGAGTGGTCTTGGACAGTTCCTTCACCCGCTAACGCCTGGGGTTCGCATCAGGAAATGATGGCGGTCCATCGCACAGTGTGGTCAAGAGGCCCGGGTGAGTGAGTGGATATGGGAGGTTTGTGACTGCCCAACACGGAGCAAACACGCCGTATATCCTGTGCTCCCACATCCATTCAGCAAAGTGTGTGGTGCCTGCCTCCCGATGTTTCCATCTCACCCCTCCCCGAGCCAGCCCCACCTACCCTGAGCAGTGGACCACGCACAGAAGGGGCAGTGGCAATGACCCACTAGGGTGCAGGGTCTGCGGTCCATTTAATTAAAAACCAAAACTGATCAAAAATTGGGTTCTTTTTATCATCATTGGGAACTGGCAATTCTTAACATCAGTGATGAAATGCTCATCCCCCCAGGCACGAATCGCTCCCACTGTCCCCAACTTTCCATAGCCTCTTTCACGCCACTTGTGAAGTTTGCATGTGTGTTGAATAATGCTTGTATTCTTGGCTCCCTTCTGTTGTGTTTCTCTTTTATTTTTTTTTAATGTTTATTTTTGAAGGAGAGAGACAGAGCACCAGTGGGGAGGGGCAGAGAAAGAGGGAAAACAAAATCTGAAGCAGGCTCCTGGTTCTGAGCTGTCAGCACAGAGCCCAAGGCAGGGCTTGAACCCACCAACTGCGAGATCATGACCTGAGCCAAAGTCGGATGCTTAACCGACTCAGTCACCCAGGCTGCCTGTATTCCTTCCTTCCTTCCATTCCTTCCTTCCCTTTCTTTTCTTTGATTTTATTTTTAAGTAATCTCTACACCCAGCATGGGGCTTGAACTTACAGCCCTGATATCAAGAGTTGCACGCTCTGCTGGCAGCCAGCCTCATGCTCTTGTTGTATTTCTTTTTAAATACTCTCATACATGTTGGAAAGCTTGGCAGCCTAATTATTCTGTTTTCCTTTATGGTAGCTATTACTACTGTCTGATTGGCATTTTATTTTTATTTTTATTTATTTTTAATTTTTTTTTTAATGTTTTATTTATTTTTGATCCAGAGAGAGACAGAGCATGAGAGGGGGAGGGGCAGAGAGAGAAGGAGACACCGAACCGGAAGCAGGCTCCAGGCTCTAAGCTGCCAACACAGAGCCTGATGTGGGGCTCGAACCCACGAATGTGAGATCTGACCTGAGCCGAAGTCGGAGGCTTAACCAACTGAGCCACCCAGGCACCCCTGGTTGGCGTTTTAAAGATTGCTTTTTATGATAGCACTTTATGTTTCAAAATGGTGTCAGATTGACAGAAAAACTTAGCAGATGGTATAGAGAGTTTCCATTTACTAGCCACCCCCTCCAGTTTCCTCTGTTATTAACATGGTACATCTGTGGAGTATATTGGTTACAATTAAAACCAATATTGGTACATTATTACTAACTAAAGTCTATAGTTTATTCACATTTCCTCAATTTTTACCAAATGTCCTTTATCTGTTTCAGGATCCCACTGAGGATACTTGTATGTATGTAATTGTCATGTCTCAGGTTCCTCTCCGCTGTGACGGTTTCTCAGATTTTTCTGTTGACCTTGACAGATATGAGGAGTACTGGTCAGGGATTTTGTAGAAAGTCCCTCTTTGGGGATTTTTAGTCTTATTTATTTTTTATGTTATTTACTGGAGGTTTACTATAAGTCATTGTGTAAGGTTAGGGATATAGCAGTGAAACAAGATATTTATAAACAGCATTTATAGGGGTGCCTGCATGGCTCAGTTGGTTAAGTGTCGACTTAGGCTTGAGTAATGATCTCACGGTTCGTGAGTTCGAGTCCTGCATCGAGCTCTGTGCTGATGCCTCAGAGCCTGGAGCCTGCTCCGGATTCTGTGTCTCCCCCTCTCTGCCCGTCCCCGGCTTGCACTCTGTCTCTCTCTCTCTCTCAAAAAACAAATAAGCGTTAAAAAATGTAAAAACCCAGCATTTCTAAATCAGTGACATTGATGCTGGGCTTGGAGAAGGCTCTAGGGGCTGAGAATTGAACGTAGGTAGCCCTGAGTCTGATCCTTGATCACTGTCCTGTTTGCCACCTCCCATGGGCAGAGGAGGTAGATTTGAGGTATTAGGCACAGGTGGATTTGGGGTAAAATTAGACACATTTTGAAAAATCTGGCAACCAGGTGGATTTGGGATATTAGGTACATTTTGAAAAATCTGGCAACCAAAGGATCACAAGGAAAACTAAGACAGTAGATAGAATAAATTAGCAGTGAGTTGGATTCATTTTTGGTGGGTAGACAGGGATAGTGAGTTAAAATAATCTTTTCCTACATTTTTCTTTTGAGCTCTTCTGTTCTTCCTGTTAAGTTCTCCTGTGCAACTTTCTCTGCTTTTCAATGTCCCTGCAGGAATGCTTTTGTACAATCCAAAAATTAATGGTCAGGGTCAGAAGAGGCCAGTGACAGATCTGTGTCTCTCCCAAAAGGCTTTTTCATGGTGTGTTTCGGATGCAACCAAAAAACCCATGCGTGGAGTGGTTGTGAGGCAGGAAGTCTGGAGCCAGAAAATGAGGTTCAGGGGTTCTGCCCTCCTGCTCTGGGTTAGCCTCCAAGGCCTTTGGATCTTTCTGAACCTTGATTGCCACGCCTATGAGTTAGGGATAATTCCGTGGAGTAGCCTCTTACACCTGGATGGGGTTCTAAATCAGTCACCACATAAGGCCAAAATCTGGTGGAGTCAGAATGACCTTTGAAAAGCCTTCAGTCCACCTACAAAGATGGGAACACAGAGCACCTCGTGGGAGACCCTTGCCCAGCCCAGTATGTCTGTCACAGCCCCCTTTTCTGCGGGCATTTGTGGCCATGTGACTCCATCCTTGATTAAACCAGATTAAGTATCTGCCTGTGTTCACGTAAGCCTGTGTTTTGACAAACAGTGATGTGCCTTCACACACCGGGGTTAGAACACGCCTGACTGGCTGCTGGCTGATGGAAGAAAAGAGGGCTCACAGGGGTCAAGGCCTCTTGGCCAGTGTTGCTTTTTTGTTTCTCCGCATACATAGTTGAGTTTTTGTACAGTAGAGCATCTTAGGACCCTGCCCAGCCCGCTCCCAGGGTACTTGGTAAGGACTGAATGAGGTGGTATATGAGTGGCCCTGATGCTATGGACAAATGTGTGGTGTTATAGATGTGGTCAGCGAGTGACACGCTCATGGAAGTCATAGGGAGGCGAGCGATTTGCTTATCGAACATTATTTTTGGAAAGGGGGATGCAGCATGTCTTGTGGCCTCTCAGGGACCCTGGTGGCGGGGTTTCTACTGAGTGCGTGGGTGGTGGGTGACTCTGCAGAGGCCAAGCAGTCTTCTGCTGGGTTAGGTCCGGTCTCAGCCCCCTTCCGAGACCTTCCCTCTCCTCCGGGCTAATATGGCTCCTTTGTTTGGCCACAGAATGTCCTGAAGGAGCATGCAGACGATGACCCCAGTCTGGCCATCACTGGGGTCCCTGTAGTCACTTGGCCAAAGAAGACTCCAAAGGTAAGACGCAGATCGCCCGCAGCTGGGGACCATTTCCACTGCCTTTCACATCTCCTGTAAGATGAATGTGGGCAGCTTTTCAGTGGGGACTCCTGGCAGACGTCACCCCAGTTAAGATGAATGTTTTCGGTGTTTTGTCTTGTCTATCGCAAGTTTTTGTTTTTTGAAAGGGATCATTTTCCCTAGCTATGGGACCTGCAGGCAGTGCCCCCTGGTGGTCACTCAGAAAACCATGGGGAAGTGATGGCTCACCTTTCCCTTTCCTTCTGTGACTTCTTTCCCTTCTTCCCTTTCTCTCCCTCCCTTCCTCCTTTCCTTCCTTCCTTCCTTCCTCTTTTCCTTCCTTCCTTCCTTCCTTCCTTCTTTCCTTCCTTCCTTCCTTCCCTCCTTCCCTCCCTCCCTCCCTCCCTCCCTCCCTCCCTCCTTCTCTTTTTCCTCAGTTGCTTCAAGGACTGTTTCCACTTTTTTTGAAAGTAACTTTTTTTCTCTGTGTAAAACTTAGTGATGCTCAACATGAAAAAGTCTAATCAAATAGGAGAGGGCAGGAACTGTCACTGAGGACTTAACCTCGTCCTCTGCACCCTTTATCTTCTTTAGACTCCCAGCAACCCTGTGGGGCAGACACTTGTGACTCTCATTTTACAGATGAGGAAACTGAGGCCTAGAAAGTAAAATCACTTGTGAGGGCACCTGGCAGAACGAAGGGCAGGGTGATCGGTCTGTGTGACAGGAGGGTCCGGACTGTGAAGCAGCGTCCAGCTCAGAGTCCACCACGCAGAGAAGACCAGTAACGTTTTGGTGTGACTTCTCCCGAAGCGTGTGCTGGAGGGGCCACGCGTGTGTCAGCCCATGCGTGTGTCAGCCCACGCGTGTGCTGACACTCACTCACCGCTTTGTTGAGCAAGTTTTAGAAGCTCCCTGGCTCCTTCCTTTCCTCGTCTGTAAAAAAGGGTTATCCCAGCGCCGACTCTAAATGGTGGTTGTGACCATTAGATGAGATAATGCATTGTTGAATTTGCTTCTGGCTAATTATTAAAAAAAATAGAATAATGCATGCAGTGGTCTTAGGACAAGGATTGGCCAGTGGTTAGTGTTCCTTAAATGTTTGTTGTGACTTAAGCAGCCTGTTTGTTGATGTGTGTTTTGACAATTTCTGGTTTGCTTGTGGTTTTTTTTTTTTTTTTGCTGTAATAAGAAACATTGAGAGGAACATTCTAGATCTGTTTTGTCCAAGATAGTAGCTGCCAGCGGCATGACTATGGAGCACTTGAAATCTGGCAAGCCCAAATTGAGATGTGTCAGAAGTATAACATACACAACAGATTTCAAAGACTTTGTGTAAAAAAGAACACTGTAAAATGACTCATTAATTTGTTTTTTATATTGATTGAATGTTAAAAATAGGGTTGCCAGATTTTAGAAAGGATGCTCATTTAAATTTGAATTTCAGGAAAACAACAAATAAATCTTTAAGTGTAATATAGCCCACATATCACATGGGATATACTTATACTAAAAAGACTATTCATCATTGATCTGAAATTTAACTGGGTGTCCTGTATTTTTATTTGTTAAATCTGGCAACTCTAGTTGAAACGATAATATTTTGGATATATTGGTTAAACAAAATGGATTATTAATGTTAATTTTACCTTTTTTCTTTTTGCCTTTTTAAATATGGCTACAAAAAATATGTAAAAATACATGTGTGGTTCACTTTATATTTCTATTGGACAGTGATGTTCTTAGGTCATTCTTTCTACTTTTGTGATTATCTCCTTAGGGTATATTCCTAAATGTTGAATTTCTGAGGAAAAGGGTCCCTATTACTTGTGGGTATTGAATTCTAATTCTATTTGAAGCTTAGTGGGAATTTAGGTGGCAGTAGAAATGAAAAAGGATTCACCTTCATGGTTTCTGCCGTTAGTTGCCCGATCCATGGAAGCGTGTGGGGTTTTAATGTTCACTTTCCCCTACGTGGGCAGTAAACCCAACCGCCACTGCTCAGACCACAAGCTGTACTTGCAAACATAGCACCTTGCAACAGCCCAGCCCGGCCCCACGGCTGCTCTGAGCTTCTAGAGGAAACGGTGGCTTTGCCTCACTGCCCGCCCCCCTCCCAGCTGAGGAATTGCTCTAGGGGAGGGATTCGGGTTTACAGAGCAGGGGCTGTTAAAAAACAAACTTGCCGTGACCCCCTGGAATCTCAGAATTAGTGGAGGGGTCCAAATGAGCTTCTCTGGGGGAAATCACTTCAGGATCACTGATACGTCTTCTCCTTTGTGCATGAGACCCTCCGTTTACTCCTGAGAGGCTTATAGGCATTAAAAAAAAAAAAAAAATCAAGCCTCTGCCCTTTTCCTCCAAAGGGCTGGAAACAGGAAGCAGGCTTCTGGGGGGCGTAGTCCTTATCTAAGATTTTTGTGGAGGATTGGTGTATAAACGCGGGTCTATACACAAGGTCGCGTGGCCGGTATCAGATCTGGGGGGAGGGGAGAGACTGGAGCCTTTAGGCTGGTTGGAGAGAGAACATTCGAGATTTAACAAACTAAAAAAAACAATACTTTGAGGGTACCAGTCTTTCTTTTTTTTGAACACCTTATAATAAAACAAATACAGTTTGCTCCCACTTAACGTGTACAACTCACTTTTTGGTATATTTGTATACTCAGAGCGTCGTCCAGCTAGCTCCACCCTCTAATTTTAGAACATTTTCATGCCCTCTGCAAGAAAGCCCATCAGCTGCCAGTCCTCAACCCCCCAATCTGCCCCTCCCCCAGCCTCTGACAACCACTAATCTGCCTTCGGTCTCTATGGATTTGCCTCTTCTGGACATTTCATGTAAATGGAATTATCCAATACTTGACCTTTTGTGACTGGCTTTTTTCACTTAGTATAATGCTTTTAAGCTTCACTCACACAGTAGCATCTGTCGGTATTGCATTTCTGTTTATGGCTAAATAATATTCCATTGTGTGTGTAGACCACACTTTGTTCATCCCTTCCCTACTTGCTGGACCTTTAGGCTCTCCCTGTCTTCTGGCTGTTGTGAACAATGATGCCAGGAACATTCATGCACAAGTTTTTGTGGGGACGCGTGTTTTCATTTCTCTTGGGTAGATGCCTAGGAGTCACATGGTAACTCTGTTTAACTTTTTGAGGAATGGCCAGACTGTTTTCCAGAGTGGCTGCACGCTTTTTTTATATTCCCACTGGCAATGTACAAGAGTTTTGATTTACCCAATCTTCGCCAACACTTATTATCTGTCTTTTTTATTTTTATTTTTTTAATGTTTATTTTTGAGAGGGAGGGGGGAGAGAGAGAGAGAGAGAGAGAGAGAGAGAGAGAGAGAGAGAGAGAGAGAGAGAGAGAGGGTGCACATGCCATGAAGGGGCAAAGAGAGAGGGAGACCCAGAATCCAAAGAAGGCTCTAGGCTCCAAGCTGTCAGAGCCCACGAACCTTGAGATCATGATGTGAGCGGAAGTCGGAGGCTCAATGAACTGAGCCACCCAGGCGCCCTTATCCGTTTTTCTGACTAGAGCCATACTAGCACCATCTTTTTCTTTCTCATTCAGCTTATGGTTTCTAGAACTCGTTTGAGGTTTACTGTGTGAGTTTGCAAGGGCTGCAGAAGTTCATTTTCTCATCGTTCTGGAGGCCAGAAGTCAGTTGGCAGGACACATGTCTTCTGGGGACTCTTTCCTGGACTTGTGATGGCTGTTGTCTCTCTGTGCCGTCACGTGGTCTGCTCTGTGTGTGTGCTTGTGTCCTAATCTCTTAAGAGGACGCCAGTCTTGCTGAATTGGGACCCACCCTAATGACCCCATTTTAACTTAGTTACTTCTTTTTTTTTTTTTAATGTTTTTTATTTATTTTTGAGAGAGAGAGAGACAGTGCAAGCAGGGGAGGGAGATGCAGAATCCGAAGCAGGCTCCAGGCTCTGAGCTGTTAGCACAGAGCCTGATGCAGGGCTCGAACCCACGACCTGAGCCAAAGCTGGACACTTAACCAACTGAGCCACCCTGGCGCCCTATTTCTTGAAAGACTTTATCTCCAGGTGGTCACATTCTGAGGCGCTGGGGTTAGGGCTTCAACATAGGATTTGGGGTGGCGGGGGGACACAGTTCAACCCGTAGCATTTATCATACATTATTTCAGAGCCACAAAAAGATGTAAGTGATATAATAATTAATACCATGGCCCCCCACTCAGCTCTAGAAATAAAGTATTGCCAGTACAGCCCACCCCCCCCTGGGGTTTCCTACACAATGTATAAACCTATCTTCAGAGGTCTTTTTTTTTTTTACATCTTACTTAATCCTCACAAGGAGGCTGGGTGGTGTGGATAGTGTTATCTCTGTGCGTGCTGTTGAAACCCGGGTCTCAGAGAGGGGCACTGGGATGCCTTGGGCTACACGAACAGAGAGGCGTTGGTACCCAGATCTGAGGAACTCCGCCAGGGTGGTGGAGGGGTGGGGGCGGGGATGCCCGCTGCTCTGTGTATGCATTTCCTGGCTGGTGGGGTTAAAAAGTTAACAGGAAAGGAGAAGTAACTAAACGACTGACTGCCTGGGCCACCGGGGTCTGTCCGTTCCCAGGTTTGCAGTCTGCTTGCTCCCAATTTGATGCAGGTTGGGTTGAAAGATCAAGGGTGCTCGCTGAGGCTGTCGGGATGCGAGGTAGGGCGCAGCATTGGGTCTGGGTCAGGTTACTTAACAAGTAATTAATGCTAAACGATGATTAGCGAGAAATGCTTTGATCTCCCACCTAGCCTCCCGGAGAACAAAGTCTTTTTCTGGAACTGATTAGGTGCTGTGAGGTCATTTCTGATGTCCCGTCTTTCAAATCAAAGATGCTACTGAATCACCCTCCGTCACCATTTCCCCGATTGGCTGTTTCCACCAGTGGTGATGGATTTGTTTTGATCCTTCTACACTCTGGCTTCTTTCTTTTATGACCAGGTTGCAGGATTTTGGGGACCTGTCTGTGACCTTGGAACTGAGCTGAGAGAACTGAGCTTCTTTGAGGCTTGACCTCTGACCTCAGCCTTATTAGCAAGCTGACCTTGTGCTCACCAGCCAGACACTTCTACCCAGCTAGCTTGCCAGTGCTTTCACAGAGAGGGAAACTGAGGAAGGAGGGGAGACTGAGCCATGGCTGCCTGCATCTTAATCCATTAGCTCAAGTGGCCAAATTTCAATTATTGGCAGTTTTTCTGGAGTTAGGAGCAGATAGGCTGGAGAGTGGCTGAACACGTGTGCTGACAGGGGACATGAGACAGCCCTTTTCGGTTATTGGATCGGCTTCCTTATGGGGACGTCATGGGGCCACACAGGAACCACAGCAGGAAGCGACAGACGCACACCTGATGTCTGGGTTGCTCTGGGTTCTGCTTTGTTTCTCTTCTCCTTCCTCTGCAGTTGGTCATTTCGATCTGGGACGCCTGACACGTGCGGGGTCCCTCTGGAGTGACACACAGCCCTCACCTGAAGGAGAGGCACATAACTCAGTAAAAAGAGTCCCCGTGTACTTCCTGTTCTTTTTCTGCCCTGCTCTCAATTCCTGTCACCCCGGGAGTAGTTAAATTGATGATGAGGAGGAGGAAGACAATAATGCCTGCCTTTTATTGTTGCCTGCTCGGGGCCAGGTAGTTTCCAGAAAGGCACCGTGGTCTCATGAGAGCCAGTCTTCAGGCTGGTGGCATCAGCTTTACCTGGGGAACTTGTTAAAAAAAAAAAAAGAATACAGCTTCCTGGGCCTGGTCTGGGACATTGAGATTTCGTAGGCTTGGGGCGGGGCCTGGGAGTCTACACTTTCTTCACACTTTGCAGGTAATTCTCAAGTATCACTGGGGTGGGCTCTGGCGTCGGATGCATCTGGGGATTGAACCCAGGCTTTGCCACAAACAGTGTGGTTGTGGGCAAGTCTGAGCCTCAGTGTACTCATCTGTAAAAAGGGCTAATAGTACCTTTCCTGTAGAGTTGTTGTGAGATGCTGTCTGTAAAATACCTCGGCCAACAGTGATAGTTATTGTAATTTTTTGCAATTATGGCTTATAAGTAAATGACAACCCTATTTTGCCCTTCCAAAAGGCTGGCTGGCGATGGTCTCTATAGAAATAGAGGCTTTGGAAGGAATGTCATGGAGGGGAGGGAACAGTTTAGAGGCATTTCCTATCTTTCAGTTGCTATTGGCTGGTGCAAATGCTTAATCTCGAGCGAAGACCCTGAGTGACTTCATTCTCCCCCAGAGGAGTCACGGTGCTTTTGAAATGGCTGATGTTCCCTACGAGGGAGCTGGTTCAAGAAAGTGCTTCCCCTCCTTGATCCCTTCCTCACTCCCCTGAAGGGAGAAGTCCTGGGTGCTGTGGGTGACTGTTGACTTAGACTGTGCCCCTGCGGGCTTGAGGGTGCTGAGGCCACAGGCTTTGCCGCCGGGTCAGGGTGGGAGGAAGGGGGCCCGGTCCGTCTAGCTTCCTGAGAGCAGACTCCGAGAGTGGCCATGTGGGATGCCCACAGGCAGGGGGGAGGCTGGCAGTGAGGGCCCTGGCACCAGGAGAGCAAAGAAAGGCAAGAGAAACCCGTGGATGGTGGGGAGGGTGCAGCGAAGGGAACCAAGTGGAAAACAGTCTGGGGCCCCTCGTCTGGAATCCCCAGGGTTTTCCTCAGTGACGGCTGAGTCATCTGTGAAGTCCGGCAGGTTCCCAGGAGTGCCGCAGAAACCTGTGATAAAACCACCCACAAAAATAGCCTGCTTATTCTGGAGAGCATTGTATACAACGTCAACAAGTCGAAGAATCCAGCTGGAAGAAAATCATCCCGGAGAAGCTGGGGCCCAGGTCTCCGGACCAGGTTTTGTGAGCTCCGATTCCAGATTGGTTAGTGGCTGAACTCACATGATTTTGCTGCTGAGCCAGATGATAGGGATCCCATCAGAGCCCTCCCTTTTTGGTGGAGTGAATCGAAGCCAGAGGGTAGAAGCTTCTAGAGTCAACACTGCATGAGACTTAGGCAGGACAGAACTGTGGCTTTGCCTGCTGGCTTTTTAAGGTAAGAGTCCTGTCTTCTCCCAGTGTCTTCACATCATCTCCCCTCTGCACATTGTGTCCAGATTTCCTCCTTTATAAGAATGCCAGTCATACTAAATTAGGGCCCTAATAGCCTGATTTTAACTGAATCACCTCTGTAAAGACTCGGTGTCATATTCTGAGGTATGAGGGTAGGTAGGACTTCACTACATGAATTTTTTGGCAAATAAGATTCAGCCTATAAACTTGTCAAGCCTTGCATTTTTTTAAAATCATTTTCCAAATCCTTGACCTGGTCCCAAGTGCCCAAGTCTTTAGTTGTGGTTTTGCCATGGGATCTTACGATTTTCTCTCATCTCCTCAACATTACAGGGGAACTGAATTACTCCATATTTTCCATTCAGTTGCCTTGGTCTTTGCTCACACTATTCCCTTTCTGAAAATGCCCTTCTTCTTACTTCCCCATGTACAAAATTTCTACCTCTAAGCCCAGCTGAACTTTTTTTTCACAAGGAACCTTCCTGGGCTGGATGTTTTCTATTTGTACCTCCAGAGCCCCTCTCCAGTCTTCTCCCACCTGCTCCAAAAGTATGCTGCGTCAAAAGGCTCTCTTGCCTTCTCCAGCTTCTGGTTGGGCTCGGCCAACGGGAGGTACCAGCAGGAGATGGAAATGTGGGAGGAGAAAGAGGCTGGAGTATTTATTCCCCAGCTTCCTCCCCATGGGATCATTTCAGGTTGACTGCTTCCTTCGTTTGAAGGCCCCGATTCCTATTCTGTGACCTTCTCCACCTTTTCTCTCTGCATTTGCAGTTAGGTGGCTGTTCCTTCAAGTACCTCGTTGGCCAAAGGGAGGTAATGACTCATGGCCGTTGCTAGGCTTGGGGTGTTACACTGTGCCTTGTAGATTTCCCTAACCCCACTTAACACTCTAAATCAAGTCTCTGTTAAACTCTCCCGCATGACCTGGTGTGGGGGTGCCAGGGTGCCATCCATTGCCTGCCAGGATCCCTGCGGATGTACTTCACCAGCTTCTCTTTCCATAGGACGTCTACATTCTACTCTGCATTTTGCAGTTTTCACCAGGTTCTTGAGACTCGAACTCATCTTACTAATTTTTTCCTACTTCATTTTTGTCTCCTGTCATGCACGATTTCTCCTAGATAGCAAGGGCCCAGGAAATGTCTCTTGAGTGAATGAACTCGATCACAGGCTTCCCTAGCATTTCTAAAAGATGAAATTGGACGCCATCCGTTTCAGGATCTTGGCTGTCTCTCTTCTACCTGTGTCTCTTCAGTGGGAATGTGGATCTCTCCTTACTGTAATTTTTATGTCCCAGCTCCAGCCAAATGTGAAAGAATGCTAAATGGAATGCTCGGTGCTCCTTGGTACTTTTGGGCCCTTTTGTCCCTCAGATTTAAGCAACCTTCTTTATCTCACTGGACTTAGAAATCACCTGGAATTTCTCACCCATCGTCTGTGTCATTTTAGAACTGCTTTATTGAACTTTAAGTCAGCGTTCAGCTGAAATAACCTGTAATTAAAGTCTGGAGCCGAGGATTTCTTTCTTAGTCTGGTAACCTGCTCGGCTGTCTGTGTTAATAACACCAAAGACAAATTCTTGGAAAGCAATTGACATATTGCAGGCTCCTGCCTTTGGTGGGGTAATTAGAAAGCCAGGCAGGTACCGTAAGTGATTGCCTGCCATTATCCTAGTTTTATTTCTGGAACAATGGCCTATCCTTCAGACTTTCCTTATTGTCAAATGTCATCATATATTACCCATGTTAAAGGAGGACACTTGACCATTGGCATGGGGAATAAGTTGTCGTGTTCCCCCCACCCCATACTCTATCATTTGGCTTTCTTATTAAAAAAAATTTTTTTTAATGTTTTATTTATTTTTGAGAGAGAGAGAGAGACAGCATGAGCAGCAGAGGGTCAGAGAGAGAGGGAGACACAGAATCTGAAGATAGGCTCCAGGCTCTGAGCTGTCAGCACAGAGCCCGATGCGGGGCTCGAACCCAGGAACCACGAGATCATGACCTGAGCTGAAGCCGGACGCTCAACTGACTGAGTCACCCAGGCGCCCCGAAACATTTTTGTAATGTTTTTATTTTTGAGAGAGAGAGTGGGGAAGGGGCAGAGAGAGAGAGACACACACAGAATTGGGAGCAGGCTCCAGGCTCTGAGCGGTCAGCAGAGAGCCCGACTCGGGGCTCGAACTTATGGACCGTAAGATCGTGACCTGAGCTGAAGTCAGATGCTTAACTGACTGAGCCACTCAGGTCCCATCATTTGGCTTAAAAAATTTTTTTTAAATGTTTTATTTATTTTTGATACAGAGAGAGACAGAGCATGAGAGGGGGAGGGGCAGACAGAGGGAGACACAGAGTCGGAAGCAGGCTCCAGGCCCTGAGCTTATCAGCACAGAGCCTGACATGGGGCTCAAACCCACAAACGTGAGATCTGACCTGAGTCGAAGTCGGAGGCTTAACTGACTGAACCATTCAAGCGCTCCTCATTTGGCTTTTTTAGAAGGGTGGATGTGTGTGCGACTGAATGATGTTGCCAGGTAATTTGTTCTCCACGTTTAGGTGATCTAGAGAAAAAAGGGGCATGAGTAGGTGAAGACAGGTGAAGTATTTGCATTGTTTAACTTTGCTTTTTGTTATAAAGGTGACAAGGGCACGTGCATTTGTTAGGATGAGGGCAACTTTAGTTACATGTGAAGAAAGTAGGTGAGAAGGCACAGCTGTAGTAAAACCTGCTCTGAGCCCCTGACCTTCTCCACCAATGCATGTAAATAACTAAACAGCAGAACACTTGGAAGGAGTCGAGACATTTAGGTTCATTTCTCCCTTGGTTAATGTTTATGGGGCGGGATGGAACCCAGGCTTATTGGTTTGAGTGTTCCCTATCAATAGATCAGTTCTCCTGAAGGAGGGTGTTTCTTTTTTTGATTCTTGTCATATTTTTTCATTGTAGAAAAATAAACGTAACATAAAATTGACTGTTTTAACCATTTTATTCATTCATTCATTCATTTAAAATATTGTCCTTTGGTCCTGTCTGCGAATGGGGAACCTGCTTTCTTCTTTTTTTTTAAAGTTTATTTTTTTACATTGAGAGAGAGAGAGAGAGAGAATACCAGTGAGGGAGGCACAGAGAGAGAGAGAGAAAGAGAGAGAGAGAGAGAGAGAGAGAGAGAGAAGGCCAAGCAGGTGCCGCACTGTCAACACAGAGCCTGATGTGAGGGCTTGAACCCACAAACTGTGAGATCATGACCTGAGCCAAAATTGGAAGCTTAACAAACTGAGCCACTCAGGCGCCCCATCTTGTTTAAAAAAAAAAGTGTATTTATTTTGAGAGAGAATGTATGTGAGTATGGATAGCTGGGAGGTGGGGTGCGAGAGGGAGGGGCAGAGAGAGAGGGAGAGAGAGAATCCCAAGCAGGCTCCCCACTGTCAGGACAGAGCCCAACCCAGGATTCGATCTCATGAATCGTGAGATCATGAGCCAAAATTAAGAATGGGGTGCTTAACCAATGGAGCCACCCAGGCAGCCCTTCAACTTGCTTTATTTTTTATGCCGAAGTGTACCTTAGAAAGTTATAGGCATCATGGCATTCTGCTCCTAAATACTCAGTGCTTAGTTTGCATCTCTAAAAAAGAGGAATATTTTTCTACACAGCTAAAATCATGTGACTTAACGCCTACCAAAATTTATAATTCCTTCATATCACCTAATGTCTGGTCATTTTGAGATTTCTCAAATTGTCCTTTGCAGATGCTTGATCTAAACCTGGCTCCAGGGGTGCTTGGATGGCTCAGTCGGTTGAGCCTCCGACTTCGGCTCAGGTCATAATCTCACATATGTGGGTTCGAGCCCCGCATCAGGCTCTGTGCTGACAGCTCAGAGCCTGGAGTCTGCTTCAGATTCTGTGTCTTCCTCTCTCTCTGCCCTTCCTCGCTCATGCTCTGTCTCTCTCTGTCTCTAAAATAAATAGTAACATTAAAAAAAAAAAACAGGCTCCAATCCAGGACTGTACATTAAATCTATTTTTATTCTATTTTAATCTAGACCTTTCTCAGGTCATTGATTTGTAGAGAAGCTGGAACCAGGGGTCCTGCAAAAGATCCCAGTATATGAATTTGTCTGATTGCTTCCTTGTGTCATGGAGCTTTCCCCCATCTCTTGTAATTTCTGTAAGCTGGAAATTAGATCTCAAGGCTTGGGTAAGGGGCGCCTGAGTGGCTCAGTCAGTTGAGCATCTGGCTTCGGCTCAGGTGTTGATCCCGCGGTTCATGCGTTCAAGCCCTGCATAGGGCTCTGTGCTGACAGCTCAGAGCCTAGATGGAAACTGCTTCAGATTCTGTGTCTCCCCCTCTCTCTGACCCTCCCCTGCTCAAGCCATCTCTCTCTCTCTCTCTCTCAAAACTAAATAAAACATTTAAAAAATTAAAAAAAATAAAGACGTGGTTAAAGTTAAATATCATAGATGGTGGATTAAGGTGATGGTGGTCTGATACCCCATTATTCAGTTATGTTTGACCCTCTTTCTTCCGGAGAATAATCTGGAAGGGGATCCATCGGCCCCCTGGTTCCCTGCTTCTTTCCGTCATTCACAAATGGTTTTAGTATCAGTTGATCATTCTTTCCTGTATCAATAATTGTATCAGGAGATGAAAATGAAACTTTGGCTTATCATCTCTCCCTTGTGTGTTAGCTGGCATCCCTCCCCGCCAGTTTTTATTCAGAAATAATTTACTGATATAAATTGTTGAGAATTACATCGCTGAGTTGCCCCCCATCCCCCCGTTTTCCCTCATCAATTAGGGCTACCCTTAAATATAGTTCCTCCTGAAAAGACCATATACATGCTCAATTTTTTCCCTTTTAAATACCAATTTTCAAAGTAAGGAGTTGGTTTAATGGCCGCTTCAAATGGTGACAGACAAGCTTGGCAGGCTTTTTCTGTGTTGAGTGTCATGATAAACTCATGGATTTTCATAGATCCAGGGGGCTTTTCAAGGCAAATTGGACTGCTGGAGACGAGCCATCTTTAAAGAAAAGCAAGAATGGAAAATGAAGGGAGGCTTATGGCTGCAGCCCCAGTGCGCACCCGCGCGCATGCGTGTGAGAGACGGGGTGGGGGAGGAGAGAGAGAGACTTTCCCCATCCCTACTCCCTGCTCCACCAACCACTGTACCTTTGCATTTGTCAGGCTTCCCTAAACCTGAGTCTTAGAGCACCCCCAGAGCCCCTCGGACCACCCCGGTGCCTGTTACCAGCTCATTTAAGAGGGGACTCAACTATCTCTCTGGTGTGGTTAGTTTCAGCATGCCCCAGGGTTTAGGACCTACATTTCCTAACCAGGTTACCTTTCAGGAATAAGAACCAAGATCACTCTTGATGGCGGGTTAAAAAAAAAAAAGCACATGTGTGTATTACATTGTATGGGTATGCCACATTTTGGTTATTGTAAACAGCTGCTTATCAGTGACGAATTTAATTTTACTCCTGTTTTGCCTCTTGTCTAGGTTATCCCATCTTAAGTAACCTTTGGATTCAGTCTTTCCCTTTGAAAACTTTGAAAACACAGAACTTTTTATTATGATTCTCTAAGGTGTTTCTCTGGAGGATGGGGAGGTGGATAGGGCATGGGTGCCCGTTGGGCAGGAAATCAAGGGGGGAGGGCTGGTCTTGTTAAGAAGAAATATTTTAAAAGTACAGACGTTTTGGTTGTAGGCCAGAATTATGCTGGCATTTTATATATTTTTAGCCCCTCCTATTTTCCAGAGCCCCAGGGGAGAGGAGTTTGTAAAGTGAACTCATTTATTTCGTCCAAATTGAGTGCTCAGCTTTAGCCTGGATTTTTGTAGGGCAATGAGAAGGGAAGTACCTTCCTAAGGTCAGCGAATGAACTGGAAATCGGGTGGATGGCAGGAAAACATTTCTCAGATCAATGCCGGTCACCTGTTAAATTAGTTAATCTTTAAAAAATCCTGTGCCCGGTCACAAGTCTTCCAGTGAATGTAAATATTTGGTGGTTGATTTTGGTAACGTAAGGAGACATTATTAGGAGAGGAACCCCATTTAAAAGAATGCTCAGTCTGTTTAAAGGACCCATACGACAAATATACGTGGTTTTTAAATGCTTGTGGAATGAATGACTCTCCAGGGGGACAATAGAAAGCAATTAAATAACATTATTATTTCCTCCGCAGAAATCACTGCAGCCCTCGGCCGCTCGTACTGACACTCTGAACTGTACTTTCATCCATGCAACCCTGGCATCAGTCCTAAGTTGCTATGTGACACAACGTAAAAAGTCCTCTTATTTACATTTTATTAGAAAAATAACTCTCCAAGAGACCTCCTTTTGCTGTTAAGGAGGGAAAGAAAACCCTACTGAAAAACAGAGGAAAAGAGTAAACTATAGTAAAATAACTGAAGCACGCACTCCCTGGTGCTTGTTAAGTATGAATTATTACTTGCACCGCAAACTACCCCTTCATGTGCCCGTTCTGTCATTTCTGTTCCCTCCTTAGGGGCATCTTTACAAATGGGGTCCATTGGTTTAGGACTGTGCCACCCTGTTACTGGTCTGGATACAGAGAATCCATTCTCTTTCCCTGCCTCGATCCTCTGGAATATAACGTTCCCAGGCGTTAGCCATGCCCTTTGCGACGTGGGCACAAGGAAAGGGGCCACACCTAGGAGTAACCCTGGTCCTAGGGAGGTCCAGAGTCCAGCGGGCAACTTGTCCCTGTTCCCGGAAATGGGGAAGGAGAGGATGGCTTCCCTCCTTTAACCTAATAAGCTCAGGGCTTGTGCCTACATTGGGGACAGCCTGCAGTGTCCTTAGGTGGCTAATTCTGGGCACAATCTCTCAGCATAGAGGGGTCATTCCTGGTGTCTTATGATCTGATAGGCAGACCAGAATATTAAATGACACTCGGAGAGAAAATAGGGAAGTGGGTGCCAACTGTAACCAAGGCTGATTCGGCTCCCATTTGTTTTTTATTTCCTCACCGCTTGGTGAAAGTTCTGGATCCTCCCGGCTCAGGGCAAGCACCAACTGCCTGGGTGGCATTAGCTTTGGGAAGCTCTTTCTAAGAATATTAGCCTTGGCTAAGTGGAGCTGGGAGAGCATTCAGCTCTTAGGGTCAAAGATGAGGCCAAGAGGGAGAAAGGATAAGCCCAGAAGCACAATGTAAACACTAAATTTTCGGGTGGCAATTCTACTGGGCCAGGGCTAGCATAATGTATTTTTTAATAGTTAAAAAAATTTTTTTTAATGTTTATTTATTTTTGAGAGAGAGAGAGAGACAGAGTGTAAGCAGGGGAGGGGCAGAGAGAGAGGGAGACACAGAACCTGATGCAGGCTCCAGGCTCTGAGCTGTCAGCACAGAGCTAAGCGTGGGGCTCATACTCACAAACCACAAGATCATGAACGGAGTCAGACGCTTAATTGACTGATCCACAGGCACCCCTCAATAGTTTTTAACGTTTATTTTTATTTACTTTGAGAGAGAGATAGAGAGCAAGGGGGCAGGGGCACAGAGAGGAGACAATCCCAAGTAGGCTCTACACTGTCAGTGCAGAGCCCAATATGGGTCTCGAACTAATCAACTGTGAGATCATAATCTGAGCCGAAGTCAAGAGTTGGAGGCTTAACTGACTGAGTCACCCAGGCGCCCCTAGTATAATGTATTTTATATACAGTCCAGTACCCTATTAATACAAAACAAATATTGGATAATTGTGTGTGCCAGTTAGCTAGAGGAAGCTTGACCAAGGGGAGGAGTAAGAAGTACTTTGCAAGGGTCAAAAGAGGAATTTTGAGTAGGTGTTAGGATACCAGCTGGCAGGAGCCTTCTTGATGTTTGGAGAGGACCCACTGCATTATGTCTTAATCCTGATTTCCTACTTTAAAGAACTGGCCCCTGACAGATGATTGATCAGACAGCAGTCTGGTTACCAGAACCATATCTATCTGCCTTGAAATGGAATTTGAACTGAGAATACAGAATTTGTAGAATTGAATAAGAGATAGTTTAATTCTACAGAAGTCTGAGTTTTTCACTTGAACTTGTGCATCCATCTCATTTGGCATCCTCCTCTTTTGTCTTTGGCACGAGGAATTGGAGTGGTGTGATTAAGAGCCCAAGCTTCAGGCTCTAGGCTCCAGCGGCCTGCGGATTCAGATCCAGGTCCTTTCATTTCCTAGGAGCAATATGCCTCAGTTTCCTCATCTATAAAATGGTGTACAAGGGCGCCTGGGTGGCTCAGTCAGTTAAACCTCCGACTTCGGCTCAGGTCAAATCTCACATTCGTGGGTTCGAGCCCCACATCAGACTCTGTGCTGACAGCTGGCTCAGAGCCTGGAGCCTGCTTCCGGTTCTGTGTCTCCTTCTCTCTCTGCCCCTCCCCCTCTCATGCTCTGTCTCTCTCTGTATCAAAAATAAATAAAACATTTTTAAAAAATTTTTTAAAAAATGGGTGTACAATGGTACATACCTGATAGGACTGTTTAAGGGGATAAATGAGGGGCTCAGTCAGTTCAGTGTCTGACTCTTGATTTTAGTTCAGTTCATGATCTCACGGTCTGCCTGACAGCGAGGAGCCTGCTTGGGATTCTTTCCTTCTATCTCTGCCTCTGCCTTACTTATGCATTCTGTCTCTCTCAAAATAAATAAACATTAACAAAAGTAAAAGGGTAGGGGCATCTGGGTATCTCAGTTGGTTAAGCATCCAACTCTTGATTTCAGCTCAGGTTGTGACCTCGTGGTCAGTGAGTTTGAGCCCCACATCTGGCTCTGCACTGCTTGGGATTCTCTCCCTCTTTCTTTGCCCCTCCCCCAAAATAAATAAATAAACTTAAGAAATTAATAAAGGTAGGGGTGCCTGGGTGGCTCAGTCAGTAAAGCATCTGACTTTGGCTTAGGTCATGATCTCATGGTTGGTGAGTTCCAGCCCCACTTCTCTCTCCCTTTCTCTTTCTGTCCCTTGTGGGATTCTCTCTCTTCCCTCTTTCCCTCTCTCTCTGCCCCTTCTCCCTGCCCCTCCCTCACTTGTACCCCTCCCTCCAAAAAAGGATAAATGAGATAATGTCTACTGAACACTTGGCACTGGCTGGCTCTAGCCCTTCAAACATGTTTTAGTAAATATTAGCTGCTGTTATTGCCTGGACCCCTAAAGGATGGGGGGTCTCTGGGTGGTGTTATTATATAAGGGACCCCGAGATTGAGAGCTACTTCCTAATTTTCTTTCGGTCTCCATTTCCCCATTTGTGAAGTGAGAGGGTCTGGTGAGGCCCCTTCGAGTTCAGAAACGGTACGGTGGAAGTTTGTGTTAGCTACAGCTTCTGTTTATCAACATTTTCCCCTTCTCTTCTTTGTGCCATGATAAATGGGAACCGTGTCTTTTTACTTCCTTAAATACAGAAAAGAGCTTTTAAGAGTTCAAAAGAAAGCCTGAAGACAAGTCTAGGTAATCTTGCACTCTTGATAAGCAATGGGAGAGACGGTGGAGGAAAAGTCCCACTTCCTTACCTGTGCAGTTCTGAGCACAGTGAATGACAGTGCAGGAAAAGCATGATTAGCATATTATCAGCCCCTCCCCTTTATTTTAAGGGGTTTCCTACTGGGTAGAAGGGCCCCTAGGAGGTCAGCAGATACAGACTTCATTCCATCCTTGTAGCTTTTCAAAAGCTGAGATCTTTGGGGATGGAGTGAAGTAGAGGAGGGAGATACTCTTTTGCGTTTTATTTTTGTTAACCTTGAGAGAGTGGCTTGTGGAAACAAGGAACTCTGAAGAAGGGAGGAAGGAAACTCAGAACAGATACGTTTCAGTAAAAAGCAAGCCTGCTGGGATATTTTCCCCCCATAGTGTCAGTGGGTGTATAAATTTCCCACAGACTTCAGAATCACTCCGTAAATCTGACATCCCTGCTTACCCATTCCTGCTGACTCCATGCTGGAAGCTCCTGAGTTTTATTTACAAAGTCTCTGCCACATACATTCTGCCTTCCTTGAAAGCCCAGGCCATAACCGGCCTGTGGGTCCCTTCTGTTCTCGCAGTGGATTTCATGGCCAGTGGCCTGGGCACGAATAACAGTTGGACAACACTGCAGCGTTGATTACCAGATTTCACAGCCAATGAGCTTCTTCTTGGGAAAGCCTTTAATCTCTTTACAGAAGATTGCTCATCCCTGGGTTGGGCATATCTTCCCATTTTACAGATGAAGAAACTGAGAATGCACAGGTATGCATGTTTAGTGTCATATTGGACATTCCTAGTTAGACGATGAGTATGCCAGCTGCCCAGCTAAGTCATCAGCGTTTTCCCTTGAGTTTGTTAACTGTGGTTTTGATGTTTATAACAAACAGCATTGATTACTCTAGCTAATGGTCAGAGCTCCTCTTCAGAATGAGGGCAGGAGGAGGAAAGTGCCCCATAGACTTTTTTTTTAAATGACTCTCAATGTGGATTTCCAGTTACAATTATCTGTAGGAGTGGGCTGCTTTTGGATTAAGCATTAAGAGGAACCTTTACTGTTTAAGAATTTAGAACTCCACACCTTCTGGGCCAGCCTCAGATGCTGCCAATCTCATAGGAGAAGAGGGTTCAGGCCTGCAAGCGCCCTGCCCCTTCTGAGATCGCCTCCGGAGCATATCAGCTCCGGGATCTCGTGGAAGGAGGCTTTCTGTCCAAGACGGTGAGGCGCCCACCTCGGAGCAGAGTGCATTCAGGGCGTTCTCCCTGGTAGCCTCCAAGTGCGGCAGCTCTATGGAAACTCCCGCCTTCACCACCGTACGATACACCGTACGTTTCACACGGACTGCCTCTTGATCTGGAAATGCAAACCTGAAAGCAGAGAGGGCAGCGTCAGGGTACCTACCCAACCCAACTGCCCGCTTCCGGGGGAACTGAGCCCCCACACCGTATCTAAGTCAGTGGGCCTAAAAGCTGCGGGTACGGAACTCCCGGATTCGCGGGCATCAGGTCCTGGTCCCAAAGCATGTGCAAACCTTGGGAGCCTGTGTGCCTGCTACCGGGGGCACAGGGAATCTGGCCTGGCGTCGCGTGCAGGGCCGCCCCTCGTGGCCAGTGCGCCCCGGGGCTCCTGAGAGACGCCCCTCAGGACTACACAAAAGACCCCACCCCAGGTCGGGCGTGCATTTCCTGTTAGAGCGGCGGCGGCGTGCAGCCACCCATGTGCATCCCGCGGCGCGGGCCGGGCGTGCCGTGAGGCACGCCCCCACGCAGTCCCAGTCCCCGC
>NC_043713.1:82211380-82268269 GCF_006229205.1 Suricata suricatta | reverse complement strand
CCGGCGCGGGGAATCCGGAACCCGGCGGGTGCGCTCCGCCGCGGCGGGGCGGAGGAAGCCGTGACCCCAGATGGCAGTATTTGGCCTCGGTTGGATTTAGAAGGGAAAGCAACCTCTCTTGGGACGAGGGGGCAGAAATCTGTGTATAAAACAAAGCCCTGGGTGTGTTTACGGCGTGAATTTACTCCGGGAACACTCGTATTTAGGAAGCGGGGGAAGAAAGTTGAGGTTTTACGGAGTGCAGTGTGCACAGTATTTGAAACAGGACACAGGCTAGGTAGACTTGTCGGAGGAATTAAGCTAGGGGTGGGTTGAGTTATCAAGTGGGCACGGGACCAGGTGAATAAGATGCTTATTTATAATCCTGGGTGCATTTCCTCAGTGGAATTAAGATGTTTTGGAATGTTTAGGCCGACACGTAGGAACGTTTTTCTTGTCCATTAGGGGCGATTGAGGAAGCGCTGTATATGCTGCACTTAAATAGTATCAGGCACATCATTAAGTGGTTTTAGCTAACAGAGGAAGTTAAATTTTATTGTTTAGTTACATTTTACTGTTTTCTGAGTTTCGTTGGGATATTTTTCAGGCACACGCACCTTGTGAGGTGTGACTGAACTCACTGGTCTTAGCCATTGGTTCAACTCAGAGACAACCTGCGCGGTTTTTGGTCTTGGAACTCTTATCAAGTCAGTAGCCCTGTGTGTGAATGGGTCTTAGTTCTTGCTTCTTGGTTCACATCAAATCTTGGTTTGAAAAATGTTCAGTTCAGTTTGGATCTGCTTCATTCCTGCCAGCAGCTTACCGTTTCTGCATCTGCTTATTCCCAAGAAGACACTCGGATCCAGCATTGACTGAGCTTCGGTGTTTCAGGATCGAGTTCCTGTTACTTGCTTTTGTTTTGGTGTTTTAATTTGGCCACACCCTGTGGCCTATGGTAGATACAATCTTTGACACCGTATGAGACAAGACTTCATATGTCTCTGGGCTAAAAAACACAGTTTTCGGGTTCGCCACCTCTGAGAGAGCCTTCCATCAGGAGGGGACCGGTGCTCCCTGTAGCCAGACTGCTTCCCTCCTCCTGACATTAGTCAGCCCTGGGTGGCCCTTCTGGAGCTGTCAGCAGCAGCAGTTCTCGAGGTTCACGGTGAGGTGAGCTCTTCCGCTCAGGTGTATTGAGAGGACCCCTAGGCCAGGTGGGTGCGCCGCAGGTTTTTCCCATATTCCCAGCAGCGAAGATGGATGTCCCTGAAGGAGCCTGTATTTGCGGAAGCGCCAGGCTGTAGCCCACTGCTGTTGGCCTTTCCTCACCAGTTTTCTCAGCCTCGGGATATCTTGGGCCTGAAGACAATGGCTCCCTCTACAGATCTCGGAAGCATTTGTGTCTTCCCACCGGAGAGTGAGTCTCTGGGCTCTAGACCCCTCTTCTGGGAGAAGCGGGCATGCAGGTTCACCGCCACCTGTGTGAAGAGACCGGGGGAAGCCCTGTCGGGAGTTACTATTGCCCAGTTACTCCCAGCAGCCTCCTAGTCCCCGTCACACGCACCCCAAGGTCCGTGCCCTTCTCTAGTCCCCACCTGAGGCTGGCGTCCAGTCTTGGGTGGCATCAGGTTTCCTTAGTTGTGTCTGCCCTGTGGCTTCCCACAGCAGCCCGGCTTCCCCTGCGCCCTGTGTGGGACGGGGGCCAGGCGATGATGGGGGCTTGGAGGAGACCCCTTGCTTGCTCTTTGCCAGGGCTCGCTCTTGGCTGGGGCTTCTCCCGTGGACTTGATTTGCTTCTCCAGTGCAGAATGTGTCAGAAAATTCTCTAGCTGTGTTCAATTTGAGGAGATGCCCCCAAAAGAGGGGCTGTTAATGAGAATTCATGTTGCTTCTTTTTTTTTTAACCCCTGAAGTGAAAATAGCTTTATTCCTTTTGTTTTTTTTTTAAGTTTTTTAAAATTTATTTTTGAGAGAGAGAGACAGTGTGAGCAGGGGAGGAATCCGAAGACAGGCTCCAGGCTCTGAGCTGTCAGCACAGAGCCCAACGTGGTGCTTGAACCCACGAACTGTGAGATCATGACCTGAGCTGAAGTCAGATGCTTAACCAACTGAGCCATCCAGGCACCCCAGCTTTGTTCTTTTTCTTAAACTAAAAGTGATAGTTGTTGGGGCGCCTGGGTGGCTCAGTCGGTTGAGCCTCCGGCTTCGGCTCAGGTCAGATCTCACGTTCGTGGGTTCAAGCCCCGCGTCAGGCTCTGTGCTAATGGCTAGCTCAGAGCCTGGAGCCTGCTTCCAGTTCTGTGTCTCCTTCTCTCTCTGCCCCTCCCCCTCTCATGCTCTGTCTCTCTCAGTATCAAAAATAAATAAAACAAAAAATTAAAATAAATAAATAAATAAATAAAAGTGATAGTTGTTTTTAAAAAGTAGAAATAGGGGCGCCTGGGTGGCTCAGTCAGTTAAGTGTCCGGCTTCGGCTCAGGTCATAATCTCACAGTTCGTGGGTTCGAGCCCCGCATCGGGCTCTGTGCCAACTGCTAGCTCAGAGCCTGGAGCCTGCTTCGGATTCTGTGTCTCCCTCTATGACCCTCCACTGCTCCCACTATCTCTCTCTCTGTCTTTCAAAAATAAATAAAAACTTAAAAAAAATAAAAAAGTAAAAATAATCATGAGGAAATTAGGAAGAAGAAAATCTCTCAGAAGCTTATGCAGCTGTAACTACTGTTACTCATTGTAGATTCTTTCGAAATTTTAAGATCGGGGTCCCTGGACCTTCCTGAAATGATATCAAAGGTTTGTGGCTTTGTGTGCATTTTTCTGGGAAAAAGTCCTCAGCTTTCCTCAGATTCTCCAGAGGTCCTCCCATCCCCTGGGTTTCTGGTAGCTCTCTGTTTTTATTCTCTTGCTCCTTACCCTCAGTATATAAACAAACCAAAGCCCTCCCTGGAGTCTACAGGTGTGTGTTAAGGGGCCCCACACTGCTGCTAAAATCTAGCTCTTCCTGGGATGTCCATGATGCATGAAGATTTGGGAACAGACATGTGTTGAGATGCATCTATGTTACGCAGTAGAATACAACAGTGTGACAGATGTTTGGGGGGCCATGGCTACCCCGTGTGGGGCTGAGTGTCAGTGTACTGCTGCCGGGGGTAGCTTGCTGGGAAATATACAGCAGTCTTCACTGTAAAACCACACAGCCACGTTTCCCTGGTTTTCTCACTGATTCCTCTTGACCATCGTCACTTCTTGAAACTCTTCCCTGACTCAGGGGTGCCACAACTTCCTGCTTTGATTGCCTTTCTGGCCATTCCTCCGCAGGTTGGTCTTTCTTACTGGCCCTTGAATGTCTGTGGTCTTAGAGGTAGTGTCCCGGACCCTCTTTTCACTCTGCCTGTAATCCCTGGACAACCTCATGGACTTAACTAGCTTAACAGTATGGGTTGCTGACTCCCAGCTGTGGATCCACTCTGGTCCCTCCCACTGCCGGCCAGCTTCCTTGAAAGTCCCATGGCGCCCCAGACTCTGTGTGTCCATGGTGGTGTCGTCCTCTCTTAGACCCCTTGTTCTCAAGCTATGAGCCTCAGAGCTTTCCAGGGCTCTTCCCGCTTATATACCCCATGTTCAGGCAGCTTCTGGAGTCTTCTAAAACATATCCTGAATCATCCCCTTGCTGTCAGCCCTTCTGTGGCTTCTGCTCATGCCTTCATCACCTTTAGCCGGGACTTCTGTGGTGCCCTCCTGAATTCCTCTCTGCGCCTCTCATCTTGCTCACTGTCCAGAAAGTCACTCCTCACACTTGCACGTGTTGCTCCTGAGTGTAAAGTCCTTTCACTGCTCTTACAGGGGACACCATTTTTGTGTCGTACGAGGCCCTGCAAGATAGGACTTCTGACATCTCAAGGCTCCTTTCTAGTAGTGTGTCAGGCTACTGAATTGTCATGTTGTTTCACGTCTCTATCATATTCCTGTTCCTTCTGCCTAGAATATCTGCCCCCTACCCCACCCCTACCCTTGGCCTGAAGATGCGGCTTGTTCTCCCTTAAGAGCCACCTTAGTCACCACCTCCTGTGTCTGTGACCCTTTTCCCAAGCTCCCTTCCTGGTGAGATGAGGCATTTCTTCTGGGTCAGCATGCCAGGGGCCAGGCTTTAGAGCCACTGCTGAGGCTCACGTCTCGGCTTCTCATTCGTTGGCAATATGATATTAGGCAGAGGACTGAACTCTGCTGTGCCTCGGTTTCCAAACTTTTTTTTTTTTTTTAAGTTTCCTTACTCCTGAATGGAGATCACAATTCCTGTCTCAGGTTACTGATGCAAATATTGAGAAGAGCGATTTCTTCAGTCAGTGTTACCTGTAATATCATTATCATCATCACCGTCGCATTGCATTGACGTGGTTATCTATCTTTCTCCTCCTAGACTGCAATGCCTTTGAGAGTATGGGATTCCTCTTATTTATCTCTGTAGTCCTAGAATGTAGCATTGAAATGGATACAGAATTCTCAGCCAGAACACACTTGAATAGGCAGATGGGTGAATGTGTGACTCATTAATGAATGAGTCTCCAGTACAGGTTACATACTCTGTTGGCTAGTAAGTTAAGCATCTTTTCATGTGCTTGTTCCCCATTTGTATGTATATTTCTGAAGATCTACCTATTTAAATCCTTTGTCCAATTTAAAATTGGGATGTATGTCTTTTTGTTGTTGAGTTGTTAGAGTTCTTTGTCCCTACCAGATGTATTATTTGCAATGTGTTCTCTGGGCTTTTTCATATGATTGTACCCCTTTTTTTGCACAAAAGTTTTCAGTTTTGAAGTCTAATTTATCTCTTTTCTTTTGTTGCCTCTGCTTTTGGTGTCCTGTCCAAGAAATCATTGCCGAATAATCCAGAGTCAGGAAGCCTTACCCTTTTATTTTCTTCTACCGGTTTTACAGTTTTAGCTCTTACATTTAGGTAAGAGGTAACTTGAGGTAATTTTTTGCAAATAGTGTGAGGTAGGGGACCAACTTCATTATTTTTGCACGTTCCTGTATCATTTGTTGAAAAGACTATTCTTTCCCCCACTAAATTATCTTGACACACTTGCTGAAAATCACTTGGTCGCAAAAATCGTTTGGTCATAAATATTGTGAGGGTGTATTTCTGGATTCTCAATTTCACTGATAAGTATGTCTGTCCTTAGGCCAACATCACATGGTCTTGTGTACTGTAGCTTTGTAATAAGTATTGAATCAGGAAGTATTAATCCTCCAATTTTGTTCTTCATTGTCAAGATTATTTT
The DNA here is from genome assembly GCF_006229205.1 of Suricata suricatta. Taxonomy (NCBI): domain Eukaryota; kingdom Metazoa; phylum Chordata; class Mammalia; order Carnivora; family Herpestidae; genus Suricata; species Suricata suricatta. The sequence goes on along the minus strand of NC_043713.1, from coordinate 82,263,011 downwards.
GGCCTTTCCAGGCCCTGGCATTTCCACGTGAATATTAGGGTCAGCTTGTCGATTTCTGCAAAAAAACAAAACAAAACAGCCCAGTTGGGACTTTGACAGGGATTACATTGTATCTATAGATCACTTTGGGGAGTATTGCCATCACGGAATATTAAGTCTTTCAGTCCATGAACATGGGATGTCTTTTCACTTTTTTAGGTTAATCCAAGTAATTTTAATCCCAGTATTTTAGAGATGAGGGATTAAGAGTGTATGCCCATGAATATTCAGGAGAAAAGGATCTGATGGATAGGAGACATTCAGTAAATATTGGAATGAATGAACAAGTGAATGAAAGAACTACCAAAAACACTGTTCCTTTTAAGGAAAATGCTTAGGAGTGACTGATGGAGAAGAGGTGTCAGAATACTATGATTTGTGTGGAGGACAAATGTGGACTCTTTCCTTAACAGGTGGGGCTGGGCTGATAAATCAACAAGTGGCCTTGGAGTTGAGGAAGCTGGTTTGTAAGTGAAAGTCAGTGGATGCCATCACTCCCTTTTACTGAGAATAGTTCACTCTGAAATTAACAAAGATGCATCCTGGGTTAACTTAAACGAATAGAGGCAAAGGTAGGATAGAGTGGAATTTAGAATTGGGTTTTGAACCTTGAAATTTTTTTTTAAATTTAGTTTTGAGAGAAACAGTGTGTGAGAAGGGAGTGGCAGAGAGAGGGAGACACAGAATCTGAAGCAGGTTCCAGGCTCTGAGCTGTCAGCACAGAGCCCATCATGGGGCTTGAACTCACAAACCCCAAGATCATGACCTACGCTGAAGTCGGGCACTTAATTGACTGAGCCACCCACGCACACCCTGTTTTAAACCTTTAGATATCACGCAGAAGGAATTATGACAGAAGCTTCATGTCAGAATGACAGGGCTTTGGCTGGTTTACCCTCCTTAATAGAGACCCTCCATTGTCTTTTTCACCTGTTGGTTTTCTGGGTGGCCTTTTTAGGCTCCTGCATTTCAAGTGTTGCTCATTGACTCCTGACAAGCCAGCTGGCGCCCACTTCCCACCAAAACTGGCCATGAAGCTGCAGGCGGTGGCGGCAGCTTTTGTAGCCTGACTTGGCAGCCCGTTAGAGAGGGCCTGAATCAAGGTCTTCAGAAACGGGGCTCCTCACACCTCTTCTTCCAGGACGTTGTCTGTTGTTTGCTCTGTCATTTTCCAGGATGTCTCAGCTGCCATCAGGATCCAGGAGAATTTGGTTTATTTCATGGGTTGGAAAAGTGGCTCTCTGGATAGGAGTGTGCTTTGGAAAGCAGTGGAAGGTAGACTTGTTTCACAGTCATTATGAGCTCTGTGACCCTGGCTACATTGGCTTTTAACTTTTGACTTCAGAGAGACACTGTCCTCATGACCGGTAAGGACAGAGGTGCCCAGCAGCTATTTATAACTGACGCTCCTGAGTGAGAGGAGAGAACCATGTTTGGACTCCAGGAATGGTTTTCAGCCCTTCACCAAAGCGGCTAGTCCTCAGTCTCCACTGTGGGGTCAGAGTTGGAGCCCTTTCCCTCTGGTTTGTCCCTGGAGGTTGGACTATGTGCACTGCCTTCATACCTGTACCTGACTTGAGGCTCTGGATCGTCTGCCTTGTTGCTGGGGTTTGAGGAGTGAGTTGCTTGCAGGACATATGCTCTTTATAGGGGAGAATCTGACTCGTAGAGGCGGTGACGGGAGGGAGAAACCTTTCTGGGTTCCATTTCTCGGGAAGTGAATGTGCTTCTGTGTACTTTCTGTTGGCACCTGTCATGCCGTGGGCCTGAAGGCACTAACCAGGGGCCCCTTCCAGGGCTGTGTGCTCACCTCCAGTGGACTCCCGCTCTGCGTGCCTGCCCCCATGCAGTGTTCAGAGTGTACCTTGGGCGTGTGCTCATCCTCGGCTGGCTCTGTCACCTTGGGCAAGTCATTTATCCTCTGTCTCTGGAAATGGCCTCTCTCTCAGAGGGTTATTATTGGGAAAATAAGGTAATATCATATGTAAAATGATGATCATGGTAGCAGGCATTCAGCAAATATCCACCATCACCGCTGTCAGCGGCCTTGTCATCGGCTGCTTCTGCCTGGCACACTTGCTGCTCTCTGGTCAGCTGCTTAGGGTTCAGGTCTGTGGCTCCTTACGTACTATTCTCATCTCCAAAGCCTCTGAAAACTCTTTTTTCTCCTTACTACATATGTGGCAGCAATACCTGACATCAATGTACATATGCATTGTGTAGTCCGACTTACCCTCTTCTGGTGTTAGGGCTGCCAAACTCCTGTGTGTGACGAGGGGCACCTGAGGCATCACTGGGGTGCAGTGTAAGGACTGGTGGGAGGGGACCTTGAGGCCTTCGCTGCTGGAAGGCAGAGTAGCTTGTGTGGGAGCAGCCCCTTCCTGAGGCAGCTGGTTGACAGGCCCACCTGTGGGTCTCTCTAGTGACAGGCCTGCTGGCCGGGCCACCTCACAGCTGAGGATGGCTGTGACTGAGCGTGGAGTGGCTCTGAGGAATCGGCAAGGTCAGGACGGGACTGATGAGGACTGATGGGCCACCGGAGCCGGGTCTGGTGTCTCCCTTTCTACTTGGGAGGTTGGGGCAAGCTGGGGGGATCAAGGTCAGAGGACAGCACTTCCCGAGGCGAGCAGTCCAGCTGTCAGCCGGCTTCGTGGTTCCCTTGAATGTTGCAGGCTGCCAGGAAGATGAATTAATTGGAGGGAAGGATCCACTCAGGTGTCAGCACTGAAGTGGGCGTGCGTGTGTGAGGTTTTGGCTCTGATCAGGGACCACCGTGCTGGAGAATAGATGGTGGACGGTGTTTCTTCCTGCTCTGGTGGTTTGTTTCTGGATAGCCCCATGGTGTTGGGGGAGAGGGGTCCCTGGAAGGAGGACCCTTTGCACTGTTGTGCTATCAACCACACTTCTGGGTCCTCGGAGCTGACAAGAGGAGGGGATTTTATTAGGAATTGAGGTGTGGCAAGCAAGTAAAATTTTAAAAAGCTGGAACTGGGATCAAGATTGGTTGGCTGCGAAGGCCTTTAAGCATTCAATGCCAATTCCGATCAGATGGTTTGGGGTAAGGAGTGTATCTCCCTGACAGGTGAGCCATTTTTCAGTGAACTCTCCTGCTACTTGGAAAGGTGCTTCAGACAACACAAGCTGCGTCCTGGTCCCTGCCACTTCTAGTCCCAGCTACCCAGGGCCCTGAAACAGACTCTGTCCTCCAGTGGCGGGCCCAGGAGCTCCACCAGGATCCTGGTTTACAAGAGGCTCAGAGGCTGCTGGCTGGGACATAAGGACCCCTGAACAGGACCTGTGGCTGGCCGGCCAGTTCACTCACATTTTTGTACTGCTTTCTGTTCATCTCCCTTCTCTGTTTTTCCTCCGAGTCACAGGGAAAGAAGCATTTGGAACTCATTTAGAGAAGATCTTGAAGTCAAGATTCCTTAGGGTTACTATCTCATTCTACCTGGGGTTGTTCAGTTTAGTGAGCACATCTGGTGTGCCAGGCCATCTTGTCAAAGGTAACAAGACTCTTGATCATCGCTTTCCTGAGCTCTCTGTCTTACGGGGAAGGCCCCTGAGGAAACAGCCTGCAGAAGGCAGTTTTAAACTGGGGCCTGCAGAGGAGTAGGCAGTAGCCAAGTGCAGTGGGGAGGGGAGTCTGTGTTCCTTGCAGAGGGGACAGAGGCCTTCCGTGTGGTCGTGTGTGGCCTCTCTGGGGAAGCACAAGTAGTGGAACCTGGTCTGAGGCAGGCAGGGGCCTCTCTCGAGACGTGGGGGCCATGGAAGGGTCTTGAACCAGGACATACTCTCAGAAGCAAGGTGACCTCTGCTTACTTTCTGGGGCTGCCATAATGAACTACCCAAAACGGGGGCACTTAAAACAACAGAAGCTTACTCTCACAGTTCTGAAGGCAGGAAGTCTGAAATCAAGGTGTTAATAGGACCGTGCTTGCTCTGAAGGCTCTGGGGGAGGATCCTGCCTTGTCCTTTCCAGCCTTTGGTGGCCACTCACTTCCTTGGCTTATAGATCCATTACTCGAGTCATATGGCCATCTTCCTGTGTCTCCACATGTGTTCCCTCTGTGCCTGTGTCCAGACTTCCCCTTTCATAAGGACGCCAGTTGTATTGGATTAGGGCCCACCCTAATGACCTTATTTTAATTGGATCGCCTCTGTACTGGGCCCTGTTTGTAAATAAGGTCGCAGTCTGAGGCCCTGGGGTTGGGACCTGAACACATCAGCTCCAGAGGCCCTGTGGTGGGGGTCTGGCCAGCCCTGCGACCCATCTCACCGGCCTTGTGTGCTCTCCCGCAGAACCGGGCGGTAGGTCGGCCCAAGGGGAAGCTGGGCCCGGCCTCCGCCGTGAAGTTGGCTGCCAACCGGACGACGGCGGGAGCTCGCCGGCGCCGGACGCGATGCCGCAAGTGCGAGGCCTGCCTGCGGACCGAGTGCGGAGAGTGTCACTTCTGCAAGGACATGAAGAAGTTCGGGGGCCCCGGGCGGATGAAGCAGAGCTGTATCATGCGGCAGTGCATCGCGGTGAGTGCGGCGGGGACGCCCCTGGGGGCCTCTCCCCACACCCCCAGAGCAGAGCAGAGCAGGGGTGGAGGCCCTGGCCCTCCTCTGAATCCAGACCCCACCTCCCTGGCTTGTTCTTCTGCTTGTTGGTGCACCTAGTCTCTCCCTTAAAGAGAATGTTCCAGCTGCAGAAACCCTTAGGAAGGGCTCCCTTGTGGGAAGAAAGGGGGCTCTGACCTGTGCCATTTCAGATTCCACATCGCAGGACTTGGGGGGCAGACTTACCTTGCCAGACGGGCCCCTTTTTCTTCACACGCTGATGGTCTTAGAACTCCTTCCTTCCCTAGATGACTGGGTACTTTGAAGTCTCTGCCATTAAAGATGTCAGCCTGTCCTGTCTGTGACCCCACTGCCAACATTTATGGTCCAGTTCATGACGGTTCTGGGCCCTCCCTTCCTTCCTGTCCTGCCTTCAAAGTCAGAGGTCCAGGTGGAAGGTCAGTGCCCTGCCTGAGGGGACTGCCCCAGATAGAGCGGGCTGATTTATGGAGCCCAGGAGCCAGGCTGCTGCAAGCCTGGCCAGCCCGTCCACACTGCCCCTTCTGCCCCCAGCCTTGCTCCAGGATGGGGCAGTGGCCCACACTGACGAGGCATGGTCCCAGGGCTGTCCCTGGATCCCTACAGCACAAACATCCATCCCCGCCTGCCTTCAGCAGGGCGCTGTTCCCAGGTCCTCGGGGTCCTCCCTGCAGGCCCAGGCAGAGGGACAGGATTTGAGCTCCTCCAAGGGCCCAGCCGGCCCTGGGTGTGCCTTCTCTCCTGCTAGGCTGCCCCTCCCGCTCCGAGCCCAGGGACTCCTTCCCCTTCTCCCTCCACGCATGTTGCGTGCGTTTTTGTTTTAGTTTCGAGTTTTGTTTTTATTTATTTTCTTTCTTAAGGTCAAAAACACAACAGAATTTACCATCTTAACCTTTTTTAAGTGTCCAGTACAGTCATATTACCTATATACTCGTGGTGCAAGCTGATCTCTGGAACCTTTTCATCTTGCCAAATGGAAACCCTATATCCATCCAACAACTCCATTTCCCCTCCCCCAGCCCCTGGCAACCACCTTTCTGCTGTCTAAGTGTGCTTGCTTTAGATCCCTCATATAAATGGTATTTCTCCTTCTGTGACTGGCTTATTTCACGGAACATAATGTTCTCAAGGTTCATCTATGTAGTGGCATGGGTCAGGATTTCCTTTTTTTTTTTTTTTTTTAATTCTTTGCCCAATGTGAAGTTTGAACTCCCAACCCCATCAGGAGTTGCGTGCTCTACCAACTGAGCCAGCCAGGCACCCCCAGGATTTCCTTCTTTTTAAAGACAATAATATTCCATCATTTGTATGTGCTGCATTTTCTTTATCTGTTCCTCTGTTGAGGGACATTTAAGTTGCTGCTGCTGTAAATATGGGGGTGCCCAGTACCTCTTTGAGATCCTGTTTTGAATTCCTTTGGGTATATGTCCGGAAGTAGGATTGCTGGATCATATGGTAGCTTATTTTTAATGGTTTCAGGGACCGCCATACTGTTCTCCACAGAGGCGGCTCCAGTGTACATCCTGCCAACAGCAGACAGGTGTTCCGTTTCCGGCACATCCTCGCCAGTACTTGTGATTTACTGTGGTTTTGATACTAAGTGGCTGGATGGAAGGGAGGTGAGATATTTCGTTATGGTTTTGATCTGCATTTCCCTCATAGTTGGTGATGTTGAGCATCTTTTCATGTGTGTGTTGGCCGTAGCTTCTTTGGAGAAATGTTTCTTTAAGTCCTTTGGCCATTTTCAAATTGGATTGTCTGTGTTTTCGTTGGAGTTCTTCATGTGTCCTAGATACTAACTCCTCATCACATACACGGTTCCTAATTATTTTCTCCCATTTCGTGGGTTGCTTTTTCACTCCATTGATGGTTTCCTGTTGCTGTACAGTTTTTGTTGGGTTACTTACCTTTTCAATCGTTACCTATGCCCAGGTTGTTTCAGTAGATTTCAGGAAAGTTGGGAGTCCCCTTGAAATGAAATACAGGTGGTTGTCTGTGTGCATGCCTTTAGGTACATTTTTTTTGGAGTGAGGATCGATGTGATACATTGCATGCTGTCAGGATTTAAGAGAGGTTTTGAGAACAGTGTCCCCTAAAACTCAGCATGTTGGCAGTGACCCAGCACTGTCTCTCCCTCTTCATCCCTGCCCCATCCCTGCCTTGTGTCCCAGGGCCAGTTATGGGACCTGTCTCTGATGTCACCTATGCTTTGCAGCCATGGTGCCTGGCACAGTGAGTGTTGGTTGAAGGAAACCTCGTGTGTGTGTGTGTGTGTGTGTGTGTGTGTGTGTGTGTCCCCCCAACCTAATGTGGCTTTTGTAACTAATAGCAAGTGTACACTTGGCCTGACCGTTGGGGTCGTCCTTACTCTTCTAATCTTTCCACATTGTTGGGGCTCTTCCTGACATGGTTTACCCTCCTCTGACACCTGCAAACCACCTCTCCTCCCTTTCCAGGCCTTCTTTCTTGATGTGCCACTGTCTCTCCTTCCTGTGAGACGCCTTCCCTTCGCACCATCCAGCACCGCCAGCTCAGGCCTGCGTTCCCTTCCTGAGTCCTGCGGTAGCCCTGCCTGTGGTTCTGCCTCCTAGTCTCAGTCAGTCCCTCCCCTCGCCCATCCCATCCCAGACCATCTTCTGGCCACCAGGTGCTCCTCACCCAGCACCCCAGCTTTGGGCTCTCCACGCTTCCGGCCCCGGGTGGTTCGGCCTGCTCCCTGTGGCTGAGTGCGTCTTGCTCTTGCTTCTCTGTCCCTTTTCATGTGGGTTGGAGGTCCCTTTTGCTGTTCCTGCTCCTCACTTCTCTGCGCCTGCAGGAGCCCGTGTTCCCCGTCCTGGGCATCCTGGGGAAAGCAGCCTCTCCCTGCTCCTCATGGCGCTTGCACGTGACTCTCCCGTGTTTTCCTAGGATTCCAGCATGTTCTGTCTTCCTCTTCCCAAACAGCTCGGGGGAGCAGCTGCCTTCCTCGTTACCACTCCCCTTTTGGTGGCTTGCTTCAGGCTTTAGCAGATGTTTATTTAAAGTATTTGTTGAACAAATCATGGCTCTTTTGCCTTCAGTGTTCTATTTACTTGAACTCAAATGTTTGTGCCATTTTATAGACTTTTCACTTAGTAGTGGAGCCTGTATCCCAGCCTTTGTGAAATTCTGTTAATGCAGTTTGATAAAAATGGACTGTGTGCTTCGTCTGCATCCCAAGTACAGGGAGGTGGGTGTGTAAAGGGGAGAGTGTAAGTGGCTTGGCCCTGCCTGCAAAGGGTTTATAGTTTAGGACATCAGTTCTCAAACGCTGTGCTCTTGGGAACTCTTTACCCTCTTAAAAATTATGAGGACCCCTCCCCCAAGAGCTTTATTTACATCGGTTATTATTATTGTATTCAAAATTAAAATGGAGAAGTAAAAATACTTTGAATTCATTTAAAAAGCACAAACTCGGGGCACCTGGTGGCTCATTTGGAAGAGGGTATCACTCTTGATCCCGTGGTCATGACTTCGAGCCCCATGTTGAGTGTAGAGATTACTTAAATAAAACTTTAAGTAAAAAAAAATAAAAAGAACAACCCCACTACATGTTAACATAAATGACATTTCTATGAGAAATAACTACATTTTCCAAAACAAAAATGATTAGTAGGAAGGATGGCATTGTTTTATGTTTCTGTAAATCTTTTATGTTTGGTTCATTAGACAAGACCTGCATTTTCATATACGTGTCTGTCTTCGTTCTGTCACAATACGTTGTTTTGGAGCCACTATGTGAGGAGAATGTGGCCTGGTCTCTAGCTGGGAAGGGGCGTGTTTTAGCCATCTTCCCACGTAGGGGCGGAGATCTCGGATCCTCCACCAGAACTTAACAGGTGGCAGTTTCTTAAAGGTTAGTTGCAATGTGGAATCTGAAACTGTATCAATGAACTTGTCATACTGTTACTTTAAAATTCATTAGTCTGTCCTTGCCCCTGGAAAAGCTCATTTGCTCCTGCGCCATGTTACAGCATCACACCTACAACATCACACATGGGGTCATTCGGAAAATACTGGCTCACTGAGTTACACAGGATTTCCAAACACGGGCATACAGTGTTAGACAATGTTTAAAAAAAAAAAAAAAGGTAATAACTACATTTGTTAACACCACCGCCAGTCTCCTCTGAGGGGTCTTTATTACTAGGAAGTTGTCCAGTTCATGGTGACTAGTGTAGGTTTTCCAAAACTCTAATTTTTGTTTTTAAAGTTTGAATTTTACCATTTGCAACAAATGCTATAAGTTTGTTTTTCTGGAAGTGACTGGCTCATTTCATCTTTGAGAAACTTGCCAATACTCTTCTTACTCAGTTGCTCTGTCAAGTAGAATGATGTTCTTTGCAGAAAATGACCAAGTGAGGTCACAACTTAGTCACGAGTGCTTTTCCTTTAGATAGCCATCATCCTTTGGAATGCAGCAGGGGCGCTTGGTGCACACTTCCTATTTTGTAGTACAGAATATTAAAAGGTTGTGTACTCAAGGGTCGAAGTTTTCATAAAATTAGTAATTTTTTACTGCTTCATCAAGGACCTTCTTCAGTCCACCTGGTGGTCTCTGTGTATTGAGTGTGTGACAGGGACAGGCTCCTCCTGTCCTGACAGGACCGGCGGTTTCACTCACCAGTGCAAATGTCAGCATAGCTGAAAAAGGCAGATAGCATCTTAGTGTTACTCTGAAGATAGTTCTGACCCTGCCGACTGCCCCGTGCAGGTTGTGGGGACCCTGGAGTCTGCGGACGTGCTTTGATGGCCGCTGGCACTGCACGACGGCCTCGGTCCCCACAGGCCTGGGCTCCGTTCTTGCCCCACCTCCTCCTTCAGGTCTTTACTGGGGTGCAGCGCTGTCCCTGACCTCCATGTTCCGAAGGAGCCCCTTCTGCCCCTCACCTGGCCCTCTGTTTCTCCATGTTTCTCGTCACAGCACCTAGTGTTGATCTTCATTTGTCTGTCTCCCTCCACTAAAATGTAAGCTCAGGATAGTGGAGATTTTTGTATTTTCCAGTGCCATTCCCAGCATTTAGTATCTGGCACATAGAGATAGTAGCCTGATGAGTATTTGAATGAATGAATGAATGAATGAATGAATGAATGAAAGAAAGAAAGAAAGAAAGAAAGACAGGCAGGCAGTGCCTAGGCCAGTTCTCTGCCATCTCCTGGCCTTTGATCGCTAACTCCGCTGTGCTCTCTCTGGCCCTTCAGCCAGTGCTGCCCCACACCGCCGTGTGCCTAGTGTGTGGCGAGGCAGGGAAAGAAGACACAGTGGAAGAGGAAGAAGGAAAGTTTAACCTCATGCTCATGGAGTGCTCTATCTGCAACGAAATCATCCACCCTGGATGCCTTAAGGTGAGCGCTCCCAGCGGGGTCTGACTGGGCTGCCCGGCACCCTGCTGAGCGCCGCTAGTGGTGCTGATGCTGAGGGACAGTGAGCTTCCTTCCGCAGACGGCCTCCGAGTCTGGGAGGTTCTGAGGGTCAGATAACAAGCCGAGGGCAAGAAGGGTCTGGAGTCTCTCAGACCTCCCACCCGTGTCTTGGAGGGAATAAACACATTCCCCCCACCTCCCAATACGACAGAACCACAGAGAGTTCCCAGAGTCTTGCACCAAGACCAGAGGGAGAGACCAGAGGTTGGGCTGCTCGCTGGAATCCTGGCTTGGGGCTTTGGGGAGACGAAGCCTGGACCTGAGGGGGCAGACCCTGTAATGACAGGTGGCTGCACTGGTGTCCCTGTGTGCCAGGAACCTGCTCCTTGGTGTGCCAAGGGCAGGGCTGCCTTCTTGTGGGGACCACTGTGCTGGGCCTGCCTGTCTTAGGCAACAGGTTCTACCTCTGCAAAGAGACTGCTCTGGGCTTGTCCCGGGAGAATGTCGTCATATCTGGCCTCAGCCCAGGTGTCAGCCTATGTATATCTTTGTGGTTGGTTTTTTCTTTTTTTCATGTTTATTTATTTATTTTGAGAAAGAACATGAGCAAGGGAGAGGGGGAGAAGGGGGGGAGAGAATCCGAAGCAGGCTTCATGCTTAGCACGAGGCAGACATGGGGCTCGATCTCATAACCAGGAGATCATGACCTGAGCCAGAATTAAGAGCCGGATGCTTGACTGACCGAGCCACTCAGGGGCCCCATCTGTGTGTTTTAGAAAGACTGAGGTGGGGTTGCTCCACAAATTACCTCAGCTTGGAAATGCCTCTTTCCCCGGTGGCTCGTCTCGAGGCTCATCTCCTGCACACACCTCACAGTCTGAGGGGGCGCTGTGATCGTTCCTGGCTTTGGAAGGCAGGCCTCGTGTTTTCGTTGCCTGGTTACTTCTATCTCCCAGATCAGAAGCTCCTCGAGGGCGGGCACAGCACCTCTGTGTTGCTCACACGTAGCACTCGGTGCTGCTAAATGACTGAACAGGCCCTGGCCCTTGGCTTCACCTGGGTTACCTCCCTGAATTACTGGAGGACGGTGGTGAGACAGGTACATTCCGTGGCATGACGGAGGGCACTGGCCGGCGGGGATGGCAGAGCTAGTAAGAGGCAAAGTTAGCGTTTGACCCCTGGCCTGCATCCGGAGCCACCTGTCTTAACCACCTTTGTTTTCTCTTGATCAAGGATGGGATAGCAGTGACATTTGGGAGGGGGCTGTTGGTGTTCCTGGCAGATGTGGCATCTTCTGCCCCCTCCCTGCTTGCTGACTGGCGTGTGCCCTTCGCAGATTAAGGAGTCAGAGGGCGTGGTCAACGATGAGCTTCCAAACTGCTGGGAGTGTCCAAAGTGTAACCATGCCGGCAAGACCGGGAAAGTGAGTGCCAGGCTCTAAGTCCCAGGGGTCAGCCTGGGAGGGGCGGACCTTGGCCTTGCCAGATGCAGCGCCACCAGGAGCTGTGGGCCCGTGGGGTGCCGCGGGTTCCTGGAGGGGGGCAAGTCCAAAGATATACAGTTTGTTCGTTTCTTCTTTTTGGCCTACAAGCAAAAGCGTGGCCCTGGCTTTAAGTATGCCTCCAACCTGCCTGGCTCCCTGCTTAAGGAGCAGAAGATGAACCGGGACAACAAGGAAGGGCAGGAGCCTGCCAAGCGGAGGAGTGAGTGTGAGGAGGCGCCTCGGCGCAGGTCGGACGAGCACCCCAAGAAGGTGCCCCCGGATGGCATCCTGCGCCGAAAGTCAGACGATGTGCACCTGAGGAGGAAGCGGAAATACGAGAAGCCCCAAGAGCTGAGTGGACGCAAGCGAGTACGCAGCAGGAGGAGCGGGCAGCAAGGGGTGGCCTGGCTGGTCCCTGGTGCGGGGCGCACGGGTGGGGGCGGGGAGAACTCGGGGTCCTGGCCTCTGGCTGCCCTGAGCACGTCACATAAGTCCCGAGAGCCCGGCCCAAAAGTAAGGAGGGGAAAACCAGCGAGTCACTCCTCTTCCCACCCCTTTAGGCCTCGACGCTTCAAACGTCCCCCGGTTCCTCCTCTCACCTCTCGCCGAGGCCCCCTCTAGGCAGCAGCCTCAGCCCCTGGTGGAGATCCAGTCTCACTTACTTCCAGCAGCAGGTGCTCCCACGTCACCCCGCCCTCCCAAGGCCCTGGGGACTTGCGAGTCCTGGCCACCCTGTGCCCCTCCCCTCCCGCCCCTGCGGCCCTCTGGCCCTCTGGCCCTCCAGCCCCTTGCCGCAGCCGTTCATCTGTGCGCCGCAGCTTCCCGGGCCCCAGTCCTGGATCGCTGGCTGGTGGTTCTGGCGTGGGGCCTGAGAAGCTGAAGCTGCCGCGGGGAAACCCTGTGGATCTGGAAACCTCGGAGGACCTGGCAGTCCCGCTCCGCCCAGCGGCTCTTCCCGCTTCAGCCACGAGGTGGCGCCTGGTTGTTGTTCCCTAGCTCCAGCCATTAAGGCTCCGCTGGGAGCCCCACAGGCCCCGCCTCCAGGACTGGCTCCCAGAGCTAAGTCCAACCTCAATGGGCGAGTGCACACCTCAGGGGCTGCCCAGGGGTGGGAGGTCAGTTGGGTGGGAACAGGTCGACCATATTTCTCCGCTTCCAACTTCTAAAAGCAGCAGGCAGGGTCCACTGTGTTTCAATCTCTGTGGAGGAGATGGGGTTTGTGGGAAAGGTGGCTCTCCAGCCCCTACACTAGGGACTGTGGACTCACGGCAGGGGTGGGGGGGGCAGTGTAGAGGGGACCGAATCCCACAAACCCTGGGCACAAGCTCTGCATGCTTTCTTTCCTGTAACAGCTAAAACCTGGCAAAGAAGATAAGCTTTTCAGGAAAAAGGTACCGCCTCCCAACCCCCCGCCCCCATGCCTGCTCCCTGGTCAGTGGGTCCCACTCTGAGGGTGGGGAAGCAGCTCTGAGCCTAGGGGCTTAGCTGCCCTCGCTCCCCCTCCTCCCTAGCGGCGGTCCTGGAAGAACACGGAGGACCGGATGGCTCTTGCCAACAAGCCTCTCAGGCGCTTCAAGCAGGAGCCAGAGGATGACCTGCCCGAGGCGCCCCCCAAGGCCCGGGAAAGCGACCACTCCCGCTCCAGCTCCCCTACCGCTGGGCCCAGCACCGAGGGGGCGGAGGGCCCCGAGGAGAAGAAAAAGGTGAAGATGCGCAGGAAAAGGCGGCTTCCCACCAAGGAACTGAGCAAGGAGCTGAGCAAGGAGCTGAACCAAGAGATCCAGAAGACCGAGAACAGCCTGGCCAACGAGAACCACCAGCCCATCAAGTCAGAGCCCGAGAGTGAGAGTGAGGAGCCTAAGCGCCCCCTGGGCCTCTGTGAGCGCCCCCACCGCTTCAGCAAGGGGCTCACCGGCACCCCCCGGGAGTTGCGGCACCAGCTGGGACCTGGCCTGCGAAGCCCACCCCGTGTCATCTCCCGGCCCCCTCCCTCCGTGTCCCCTCCCAAGTGCATCCAGATGGAGCGACACGTGATCCGGCCGCCCCCCATCAGCCCCCCACCTGACTCACTGCCCCTGGATGATGGGGCGGCCCACGTCATGCACAGGGAGGTGTGGATGGCCGTCTTCAGCTACCTCAGCCACCAAGACTTGTGTGTCTGCATGCGGGTCTGCAGGACCTGGAACCGCTGGTGAGGGGCTGAGCTTGGACGGGGAGGTGGCCAGGGACTGGCCCTGTGTTGGGCTCCAGGCTAAGGCTTAGACTAGACCAGGAATGGCACATGCTGGTATGTGTCTCCATTTAAGTCACATGATTGTCTTTCTTTCCTTGTAAGTTCAGTCCAGCTTAATTATTCTTCTCAAAGAGTTCCAGGTGGCTACAGCAATCTGGTCACGCTGGTCTTGTCAGAAGAGGTGAACCTTATCTGTTTGATTCAGCCCGTGGAAGAGGAACTGAGGACCGGGTGGAGTCCTTGTCCTTAAAGAGCCCAGGTTAAAAGCAAGTGTTTCAGTTTCCGATCTTAGTTTCGGCGTTGATATATCCTAGCTTTCTGGCCTTTGCCAGGTTACTTACCTTTATCTGAAAAGGTCATGATACGATGTCTGCCTGGAGCCTACTGTGAGAAGTGGTGTGGAGGGGGTACGGTAGAGCCCAGGAAAGACTTAATGAAGAGCAGGTACTGGCACCTTCCCTGGGGGCCTGGGACAATCAGAGGAAAGGTGCCCAGGTGTGGGCAGGACAGGAGTGAATCAGAGAAGGATCCAGAAGGTGGAGTTAAGGAGCTCCCCCTTCTCCGAATGTGGTAGTGGGGTGACTTGTCACAACGATGCAGGGGACTTGCTCCAAGTCTGACGGTGCCCCCTCTGCTGGGCCTGGCCCCCAGGTGCTGCGATAAGCGGTTGTGGACCCGCATCGATCTGAACCACTGCAAGTCCATCACGCCCCTGATGCTGAGCGGCATCATCCGGCGGCAGCCTGTCTCCCTGGACCTCAGCTGGACCAATATCTCCAAGAAACAGCTGAGCTGGCTCATCAACCGGTTGCCTGGTGAGCACTGGGCCAGGGACCCGGAAGTACAGTGGTGGGAGCTGGGGTGCATTGCCTGACCTGCCAGCCCTCCCCCTGTCCCCTAGGGCTCCGAGATTTGGTGCTGTCAGGCTGCTCGTGGATCGCCGTCTCAGCTCTCTGTAGCTCCAGCTGTCCGTTGCTCCGGACCCTGGATGTCCAGTGGGTAGAAGGACTAAAGGACGCCCAGATGCGGGATCTCCTGTCCCCGCCCACAGATAACAGGCCAGGTGAGTGGCCAGGCCCAAGGAGGTCAACATGGAGGTGGTCTGAGCAGGCTGTGCCGTCGGAGCTGGTTTTCACTACAGGCCCCGGCCGGTGCGCGGGCTCTCCAGCCTTCTCTGGTCCCAGCCCTTTCCCAGATGTGTCGTGTTCTCACTGAGCTTCAGACAGAGAAGGGAGCACTGAGAGCAGAGGCTTCTTTGCACACCCAACACTTCACTGAGGGAGCTCTGCATGTGTTCTGACTACTTCTCTGTTAACTTGTCCTTCGTTGGCTTCAAGCTTCCGTGAGCACGGGGTCGGTGTAGTTGGAGATGAGCTCACAGGATGGAACCTTCCTGGCTTGGGTTGTGAGGGTCGTTGCTCCCTGCCTGGTGGGGAAGAAACTCTCGTGATCAGAGATGCTGTGCTGTCTCTGCTCCATTTGGCTGAGGACCACAGGGTAGAGTGTGGGCTGTTTCCAGACGTTTGATTTATCAAGAATTCAGAAGTATGAGAGTTGATGGGGATCCCTTATATTTTTAAACGCGGGAACCAGTTTGGGGAAACACTCAATGGCTAAGTGAAACCAAAGTGTGACCCATGGCCGGTAGGCCTTCTAGAGTGTTGGTCAGTGTGACCACATGTCCCTCAGTCAGGCTGACTCATGCTGCCTCTCTCCTTCCTGCCCTCTCAGGTCAGATGGACAATCGGAGCAAGCTCCGGAACATTGTGGAACTTCGTCTAGCAGGCCTGGACATCACAGACGCCTCCCTGCGGCTCATCATACGCCACATGCCCCTGCTGTCCAAGCTCCACCTTAGTTACTGTAACCACGTTACCGACCAGTCCATCAACCTGCTCACTGCTGTGGGCACCACCACCCGGGACTCCTTAACTGAAATCAACCTATCAGGTCAGTCGGGGGCACCCAGCAGGGTCTGCCTGGCACCCTGGGGGACAGGCTGGGAATGTCACATTTGTGTCCCTGCCATTACAGGGTCATAGTGTCAGGGCTGGGACACACCTGTAAACAAGACAGGCACGCAGCCTAGGCTGGCGGAGAAACCGCGAACACAGGAGTTGTTACTGGATTGGTAATGACTGCTGCCAAAAAGCGAGTGCCGGTGGCAGTGAGCGCACGTCGCGGTGGTCCCTGCCTCCCAGCACGGGCGTGAGGAGCTTCTCCCCGGGGTGCGCGCAAGCCAGGCCGGCTCTAGAGGCGGAGAGGGGAGTGGCGGGCGGTGAGGCCAGGCGGGCTTTGACCCCTGCAGGAGCTAGGCGTGTGCTGCATGGTCCTCGCTCGTGTGGCCCTGCTAGCCAGGGGCCTGTCGGAGAGAAAGCCCCACACTGTGCCACTGCGGCTGTGTCCGTGGCGTCCTCGCTCCCTCTCCTTGCCCGCGGGGCTGGCGTCGGTGTGACGGCCCTGGGGTGTGGCTGGCGGGGATGGCTCAGGCTTTGGATGTGGGATTCACACAAGCCCTCAAAAAATGCTTTCTTCTCCAGAAATTAGCAACTAGTAAAGGCTACCTTCACCTCACGCTTGGTAGCTAAACAGCGTCCTGTCAGCCATGCCGCCCTTGAGGAGTGGGAGGTCTGGTGGTACGAGAGAATTCTGTGCCGTGGAGGCAGAAAGGAGAGGAGAGCCGGGCTGGGCTGAGGCTCCGGGCTCCGCTTGCGGGCCACACGCGTGCCGGGGCTGCACTGTGGACAGGGGCCCGGGTGTGGCTCGGTGTTACAGCCACTCTTTACTGCCGTTGTCACCCTGCGCGTGCCGTCCTATGTACAGATTCGTGTTTGCTTTCCCACGAAGCTCGCCCCTTCGCCTCCGTACAGAGATGTCTGCGCTCCTTCTGGGCGGTTCTGCGTGGGAAGGCAGAC
The DNA here is from genome assembly GCF_006229205.1 of Suricata suricatta. Classification (NCBI taxonomy): domain Eukaryota; kingdom Metazoa; phylum Chordata; class Mammalia; order Carnivora; family Herpestidae; genus Suricata; species Suricata suricatta. Next base: position 82,246,375 of record NC_043713.1, on the reverse strand, counting down.
CTTGGGACCCAGTCTCTTCTAGCGTCGTTGCTTCTTAAAGTTTTCCTTTGCCATCAGTGTAACTAGTTAATGTAAAAATAAGTCTGTGGCACAACATAGAGGACAGTTGGCCTGCTCAGGATCTATGAACTTGAAGGATCTGGTAACAAAGTCAAGTCAGAGTTGTCTAGCTTTTTTATTCAGGCTGAATGTTCCTCTAGGTTATTTATTTTGGTGCCCACACCCTACCAGACAAGCACCTTAAATTTTCTCCCCGTGTCTGTCTCTGTGCTTGCACACGGCACACCTGTGTTGCTAGTTTTTGGTTTTCTTTTTCCGTTCCGGCGTTCCGTACTTCCTGGCTCGCTGTGTGGAACACGGGATTGCCCCTCTTACATCCTCTTCCCCCTTATCTTTCTAATTCATGCTTAAGTTTCTTTCTGTGGCCACAGAGCTACTGTCCACTGTTGAACTAAATAGCGTATTAGGAGTACATTTCCTAATTCCATTTCCCTTCTTGTACAGATTTTCTTTTTCCTAGAGTTAATCATTGCCTCTTTTTTGTTTTGTTTGCTTAGTCTCTAAGCAGACTCTTCAGCAGACCTGAACACTGTTCTTCCCACACACACACTCCTCTCTGTGGCCCCGACCACTTGTGTGGGGTTTTTTTATGAATGTTTATTTTTGTGAGAAAGCGAGCATGCGAACTGGCGAGGGTGAGGGGAGCAGAGGACCCAAAGCAGGTTCTGCGCTGACACGAGAGAGCTGACATGGGGCTCGAACTCCGGAACCTCGAGATCACGAGCCCAGCCAAAGTCAGGCACTTACCCGGCTGAGCCCCCTGGCGCCCCAGGCCCTGGCCGGTGTTTTGCAGGAGCCCTGCCTCCTGGACTTCGTTCCTCCCTGTTTCCTCCTCCCAGACTCCTGCCTGCTGCCCAGCTGCCAGCCTAGACAGTCCCTTGGTCTGTGTCTTGTGTAGGGTTCCCATTTTCCTTGACCCCGTGTTTTTTCTTGCCTTCTTGCCTCTCTGATTTCGTGGAGGACATCTAGACCCGGTGTGTCCAAAAATGGGTTTATTATCCCCTCACACTGAACTGATAGCTGGATCTGGGAACTGTGTGGTTTCAAAAAGTGGGTGCTCTTCTCTGCTTTCAGAGTCCAAATCCGAATCCATCTGATTCTTCTTCCTTCACTGAATATTTTCTCTAATCGGAAATTTGTTAGTTTCTAGTTTTCTGTAATTGTTGGTGATCACCGAGCCCTGCTTTAAATCTGTTTTCATCTACCACACTCATGAGCCCTTTTGGGCTTTCAACCTAGAAAAAAATGTCCTTCCGTTCTGGGAAATTCATTGAATTATTTCTCAATTTCCTTTTCTTCTGTTTCTTCTTTCTCTACTAGCACCCTGGGACCTTTTTTCCTTTTGTTTTCTATCTGTTGGTCTTCTCATTTTTCTAAGAGTTTCTTTTCACTTCATCACACAATTCATTTAGTGAGTTTTTTACTGTTGTTTATATAGGTCAAACAGTCAAAACATGGGCAGTTTAATATGGTTCAATATTTTAAAAAGTTTTTTTTTTTTTTTTTTTAATTTATTTTTGATACAGAAGAGACAGAGCATGAGAGGGGGAGGGTCAGAGAGAGGGAGACACAGAATCTGAAACAGGCTCCAGGCTCTGAGCTGGCTGTCAGCACAGAGCCTGATGCGGGGCTCGAACCCACGAACGTGAGATCTGACCTGGGCCGAAGTTGGAGGCTTAACCAACTGAGCCACCCAGGCGCCCCTTAAAAAGTTTTTTTAATGTTTACTTTTTAGACACATCACAAGCAGGGGTGGGGCAGAGAGACAGACACACACAGAATCCACAGCAGGTTCCAAGCTCTGAACTGTCAGCACAGAGCCCGGTGTGGGGCTTGAACTCGGGAACTGCGAGATCATGACCTGAGCCGAAGTCAGATGCTTAACTGAGTCACCCAGGTGCCCCTCAACTGATATTTTTAATATTACAGTTATATCTTAGACTCTGAAGCCTCCCTTTCCCCTCGATCCCCCCCTTTCTGTTATCTGAGCTTTTTTTTTTTTTTTTTTTTTAAGTAATCTTCACACCCGAAGCTGGAGCTCAAACTCAAAACCCTGAGATAAGAGTCTCACGCCAGCTAGGCCAGCCAGGTGCTCCCACTCTCTGAACTTCAGCAGAGTGGCTTTTTTTTTTCTTTTTTAGTTTATTGAGACGGAAACCGAGAATGAGTGGGGGAGGGGCAGAGAGAGAGGGAGACAGAAAATCTGAAGCAGGCTCCAGGCTCTGAGCTGTCAGCACAGACGCAGGACTCGAACCCACGAACCATGAGATCATGACCTGAGCCTGAAGTTGGACGCTTAACTGAGCCACCCAGGGGCCCCAGCAGAGTAGCTTAAGGACATTGATAGCTTAATTTTCTTCCTGGGTTTACATTGTTTCCTTCGAACACAGTCAGTGGCCCTCATAAGAGATCCTCCTCGGCCTTAGTGTCCGCACTGAGGTAATCAGAGGCCGGTGCCACACATTGGACGTGCTCTGCTGTGGGCGTCAGTCATTGTGTGGTCAGCGTGGGTGCTTTCTTTGGGGGAAACCAAGAGATCTTTCGGACTTTTCTCTCGAGCTGGTCAGGATTCTGCTTGACCTCCCAGCTGGAGGGTGCAGGCCGGCCTGCCCGGTGTCCTGGGCCTGGCAGGGAAGGGCGCTGGGGGTCTCCGCAGCAGGTAAGCTTGCCCCTGGACCCTGATTTTGACTGGGTGCCCCAGCCTGGCGCCCAGACCAGAGACTTTCTCTCCGTTAACATCAGCGACTGAAACTCTGCTCTTCTGCAGCTAGGGAGTCAAAACATCCACCTATTGAGCTCCTTGCTTAGCTCCACTTCCAGTGTGCCTGGTTTATTTCACGTTTTATTTATTTTTGAGAGAAATCGAGCACGAGCTGGGGAGGGGCAGAGAGGAGACACAGCATCCGAAGCAGGCTCCAGGTTCTGAGCTATCAACACAGAGCCTGATGTAGGGCTCGAACCCATGTACTGGTAGATGATCATCTAAGCCAAAGTCAGATACTTAACCGAATGAACCACCCAGCCACCCCTCTAGTGTACCTGTTGTTTCTCCTGCCTGAACCTTTGGGGTGTTTTACAGAATGAATCTGCATTTCTACTTTCCCTTCAGTCTATTTAGGTTAAAACTTTCTCAAATCTACTATGTTATCTCTTTAACTTAGAAAATTAAAAAATTATTGTGGTAAAATACATAAAATTTACCGTTTAAGTATACGGTCCACTAGCGTTTAACTTCATTTCTGTTGTGTGCAACCCCCACCACCCATCTCCAGAACTTTCTCTTCACCCCATTAGAAACTCTGTATCCGCAGACTAACTCCCCATTCCTCTTTGCCCCAGCCCCTGACAGTCACCAGGTTGTCTCTGTAAACTTGACTTTAGGGACCTCATGTAAATTATACAACAGTGTTTTGTGTGTGTGTGACTGGCTTGTTATAATTAGCATAATGTCCTCAAGGTTCATCCGTGTTGTATCAGGTGTCAGAATTTCCTGTCTTTGTAAAGCTGAATAGTATTTCATTGTATGTATAGACCCAGTTTTATTTATTCATCCATCTGGACAGTTGGGTGGCTTCCACCTTTTGGCTGTTAGGACCACTGCTGCTGGGAACACGGGTGTACAAATCTCTGTTCAAGTCCCTGCTTGCGGTTCTTTTGGGTGCACACCCAGACGGGGCCGAGTGGAATCATACGCTAATTCTCAGTTTAGTGTTTTTTGAGGCGCCACCATATTGTTTTCGATAGCAGCTGCACAATTTTACATTCCTGCTAACAGTAGACAAGGGCCCCGTTTTTTCCACAGTTGCCTGCTGTACTGACTGAACCGGCCAGGTGCTCCTCAGTGTAGTTTTGACTTGGATTTTCCTCGTGAAAAGGAAGTTCCAAGTTCCAAATTGAAAATAAAAGCCCTACTTTTTTTTTTTTTAAAGCATCTTTTTATTTATTTACTGTTTGTGTATCATCTTTGGGAAATGTCTATTCATGTCCTTTTCCTGTTTTTTAATCAGGTTGTTTGTGGATTTTTTTGTTGAATTGTAGGAGTTCTTTATATATTCTGGGTAGTAATCCCTTAACAGGACACAGGATCTGTAAATATTTTCACCCATTCTGTGTATCTTTTTCACTCTTGATAATGTCCTTTGCACAAATGTTTTTAACTTTGATTTAGTTCAGTCTGTTTGTTGTCTGTGCTTTTGCTGTCATGTTTATGAAACAGGACAAATTTAAAGATTTTTCCTAAAAGAGTTTTATAGTTTTGGCCCCTATATTTAGGTCTAAAGAGTTTTGAGTTAAGTTTACAGATGGTGTGAGGTAGAGGGTCCATCCTCACTCATTTGCATATGGATATCCAAGTTTCCCAGAAGCATTTGTTGAAAGATTTGTCTTTTACTTACTGTGGTTGTGGCACCTTGTTAGAAATCATTTGAACGTTCAAGGGTTTCATGCTTAGGCTGTCAGTTGGTCTGTATGTCGTCCTTAATGCATTAACACATCCTTTGGCTTTGAAGTAAGTTTTGAAATCCAGAAGTAGGAGTCTTCCAATTTTGTTTTCAAGGCTACTTTGGCAATTCAGGATCCCTTATACTTCTCCATGAATTTTACGATGATTTTTCTATTTCTGCAGAAAACGCATTGGTATTTTATAACAACTTCATTGAATCTATAGGTTGCTTTGAGTTGTGTGGCCTTTTTAACAATATTAAGTCTTCCCATGAACCAGGGATCTCTCTCCCTTTATATCTTTTTTTTTTTTTTTAATGTTTTTTTTATTTTTGAGAGACAGAGAGAGACAGCATGAGCAAGGGAGGGTCAGAGAGAAAGGGAGACACAGAACCGGAAGCAGGCTCCAGGCTCTGAGCTAGCTGTCAGCACAGAGCCCGACGTGGGGCTTGAACCCACGAACAGCGAGATCATGACCTGGGCCGAAGCCGGATGCTCAACCAACTGAGCCACCCAGGGGCCCCTCTCCCTTTATATCTTTAATTTCTTGTAGCAGTGTTCTTAAGTATTCAGTGTACAAGTCTTTCACTTCCTTGGTTAACCTTATTAAGTATTTTATTCTGTTTGATACTGTTGTAAATGGAATTTTTTCAGATTATTCCTCGCTAGTGTATAAAAATGCAGCTGATTTTTGGGTGTTGATTGTGTATCCTGCAGACTTGGCTGAACTTTATTCCTTTATGCCACCGCTAAACCTGGGACTTCAGAAACCCAGTGCTAGCGCGGGCCTCCTGCTTCTATCACAGTGTGCCTCTCCTGTTTTCATTGCTACTCACCAGAGAAGTGCAAATGCAGATACTAGTGATGACAGACAGGTCTTGAGATGAAGGAAGTCATCTGGCCAAAGGGGGTCTCTGGCATTGAAGCCAGAGAACTGTGGATTCAGTTCTCAAACAAGAGAGGGTGATAAAAACGCACAAGTGGGAAGAATTATGTGGCTGAGGAACGTGTCGGGGGGGCGGGGATGAAGGATTCTAAATTCTGGGTTTGCTCACTGTAGCCAATCTTGGCAGCCCTTTGTAGCACCTTGGGGTTTTCTGGATTGTTTCCAATAACCAGTGAGGGGGCTCCCAAGCATGCTGTCCCTCGCACCAAAGCTCTGGTGCCCCCACGAGGAAAAAGGATCCCAAGATGGCCAGAGAGGTGTTCTCCGTCCCACCCTGTGCTTCCCGGCCCTGGAGTGGATCTGAAGGGAATAAGCAGATGCTATGTGATATAAAGTGTGGCCCTAGCTTTGTTAAACAGCACAGACAGGGGACCTACTGATGTGAGAATATATGCATGTAAAGAAGCAATGGTAAGATCCTAAGTGATTTCCCCTCAAACGGTCTGAATGCTTTTCAGGCCTCTATTAACCTTTATAATCTGGTCGATGAAACCATATTCCTCATTTAAAGAGCTGTCAGGCAAGTGCAGTTTTCCCCAGGGCCCGAGGCGCCGGAGAATGCTCTTGGGCCCCGTCCTGTGTCTTCCTTGCTCGGGGTCGGGGGGCCCAGGGGACCTGCGGTCTCTGCAGTTCCTCCACCTCACACGGTCCCCTCTTCCCCGCAGACTGCAATAAGGTTACTGACCAGTGCCTGTCCTTCTTCAAACGCTGTGGAAATATCTGTCATATTGACCTGCGGTACTGCAAGCAAGTTACCAAGGAAGGCTGCGAGCAGTTCATAGCTGAAATGTCCGTGAGCGTCCAGTTTGGGCAAGTGGAAGAAAAACTCCTACAAAAACTGAGTTAGTCCAAGGACAAGTATGTAAATAAGGGCTGGGTGGGGGGAGGGGTCATGGCAGGGGGAAGGGAAGAAACTTTAAAAAAAAAAAAAAAAAGTAGGGCTTTTATTTTCAATTTGGAACTTGGAGCGACAGACCACAGAACGATTCCATTTGCAAGTCTTGCCGAGGGAGAAGCCGCTCCCCCACCTGCTCCGGGGATGCGTGAGCTGGACGCTTTCCTTTGGTCTGAGTCACAGCCGCACTGCTTTCTGGCCCATTTCTAAGGCGGCCTCTACCAAGAAGACATTCCGGCTGGAGAGGAGGACGCTGCAGAGATTCTCCTGCGGAGGCCCGAGCTTGGGGCTTTTGCCCGTGGTGGGGTTTCGTCTTGGACGCCTCGGTCCTCGCAGCTCCAGGGCTGGGGTCAGCGTAAAGCGGACCACGCACCACGTCTGCCGTCTTGACATTGTTTGGTTTTGTTACATCTTACATTATGCAGAACTATTTTTGTACAAATTGTTTAAAAGTTATTTATGCAAGGTTTGAATGCATACCTGTGTTTTTATTGTTTGAGATTGCCAACTTCCCTGGTTTCCCTGAGGTAGGAGAGCGCACAGCCTGTCCGTCCTGGGCACAGACGCTCCACCCCCACGTGCCCAGACCCGGCAGCGCAGGCCCAGGCCTTCCTGTTAAAAGCATGTTTAACCGGAAGTTGAGAGCCCGCTTCGGACGTCAAGAATTTCCTAAGCATGTGGATCTGTGTTAATTCTAGTCGAAGTAAGACACTTTGCCAAGTTTCTCTGTACAGAATTCACCTATTTCTCAAAATTTTAAAATCAGACTTCAGCCTTTGCACTCAGGAGGGTTTTGCAGCCAGCGCATGAGCTGTTGTACCTACAGATTAATTTATACGGTGAGTCAAGTAGAATAAATGATCCAACATAGCCATTCTTTTCCTTTTTTCTCTCCTTTGAAGGGAGTTGAGTTCTCGTTCAAGGTTTAGAACATGGCTGTCTCCTAGTTGTAAAGTTACGCCTCCATAAGTGCCATTGTTGTAAGGTGTTGTTTTCCTAGACCTTCCCGGACGCGGTTTTACCTTTGTTGAATTTGTATAAACAATTGTACAAAAAAGCACGCTTGGACTTAGAGAGTTTCTGTTCTAGGAGTGGACTAGAAATTTGACTGAAAAACCCAGAGGCAGTCGGCTCGACACTGGCGTAAACAGCTGCTTACTCCCTGGAGAGAAGCAGTGGCCCCTCAGTCCATGTCTCCCCCGTCCTCAGGGAGAGCTGGGTCAGGACTCGTGAAGGCAGGGGGAGGGCTCCGCCACTCCAGCGGCCCCGGGGAGGGACTCGGTATCAACTGCCACAGGGGCAGGGGGCTTACATGTTGGGGTGCCGCGGACCACCCCTGTGGGAAGTAATTTCCATGGCCGCTGGGCTGTTTCACCGCCGCCGGGGAGCAGGGAGGGCACGTCCGTCTCCCTGGCCTCTCCCTGAAGGCAGCTCATGGGGGCCACACACTGCTCAGCGGCCTCCAGCCGGGGTGGCTGAAGGCACTTGGATAGGACTTCCCCAGCTAGCAGACACGGAAACCACTGGAAGTAATTTTAAATTGTAGAAAAAAAATTTTTTTAACCAACAAGGCCCTGCAACTTCATACTTCTGGTGAATCTGAAAGTGGAGAGAATAACCCAACTTCCTTCCTTGGTAGTATATTGCTCCCCTTTTTTATTCATTTAGGCAAAAAGGTTTTAGATCCCATCTGGTCTCATGCCACCTCCTGTTAGTTTAAACCCAGAGAGCCTTTGACTCCAACTGGAGACGTCTGCGGCTGGTGCACCCCAGAACTGAGCTGGGAGATGCACTTTACTGGGGTCAGCTGAACACTATGGTTTATTTATAGAAACGCCGCTTACCTTTACAAGCCTGCTCGTGCATCCTGGAACACGCGCACAAGAGGCCAAGTTTCCATTTACTTGGCAGCCCGACTTCTGAACTTCCGAGTAAGTGTGAGCCTGATGTCCAGTGAAGACATCCTCTTCCTCGGGACTTGCTTTACGGGTAACCGTGTTCTCCAGGTGAACAGTCCTTGGGGTTAGAGGGCCCCGTTTCCCGTCTCGTTCCCAGGAGGGTGCAGGTTGCCGAGCAGAGGTCGGGGGGAACCGCCAGTGCTGGAGGGACCCAAGGGACACCTCAGAACCACGACTGCAGTCTCTGCAGGCTTGCGGCAGGCTCAGGAGCTCTCCCAGGGGGACTCAACAAACCGGTTAAGGTCATAGCCCCGGACCGTTTCCCTACAGACCTGTTATTTTTAAAAATGAGCTTTACATGAGGCCAGTCTGAGCTAAATATTGCAAAATCCTGCTCTGAATCCATAGACCACAAAAGATAAAGCAAAAAAAGGACTGAGCCAGAGGCATGCTTCGTGGGTTAGGGCACAGCTTCCACTCCTAGAAAACAGGCTCCATCTCTCCTCTTCCAGGGAACCTGAGGGTGACAAAGGATAATACCATGGCATGTCCAGAGCCTCGAGTGCTCTCCTGTACTGTGAGGACACGGGCAAGGAGACCTCCTTGTGCACCACTGTGGACCATCAGACTTTTATGCATAGGTTACCTGTTCAAACAGAAGCAGCACCTGCCAGCTAGAAAATGCACACTGCAGAGAGAAAGGCTGACCCTCCGCCTAACACGTCTGTGTGTGCCTAACTTAGGCTGTGGTTACTTCAGTTGTCAAGCCTGTTAGACTAAAAATTTGTTGGCTATTCACTAAAACAAGATTACTTCACACTACCTTTTAATTTTTGAAAAAAGTTTGATTTATTTTTGTGAGAGAGAATGAGCAGGGGAGGGGCAGAGAGAGAGGGAGACACAGAATCCGAAGCAGGCTCCAGGCTCCGAGCTGTCAGCACGGAGCCCGACTCGGGGCTCAACCTCAAGAACCATGAGATCACGACCTGAGCCAAAGTTGGACGCCTAGCTGACTGAGCCACCATGCACCCCTCAAAACACTTAAAAAAAAAATTCACCATTAAGACTTTCAGTTCTCTTGCTAAAAATAAGTGCCTGAGAGAACATCTATAAATCCAAGAGAAAACATCAAACAAGCTGTTTGAAGCTGAGACCATATGCAGAAAAAACCCCTCCATTTTCTAATTTAAGACAAACCTCTGCTGCTCAGCTTCTCTCAGTTCGTTTACTATCACCCGCCGGCCTGTACTTGAAGACTTCTTTCCACCAAATGAATGATTTGTGGACAAGGTTGAATTTCTGGAATTGACGGTCTGGCAGGTACAGACAGGTAGGCGCTCCTGAAGCTTCAGCAGGGGAGGAGCCTCAGCGGCTCCGTGGGGAGGTCACGATCCGCTTGCCTTACAGCCAGCACCCGCCCTGTGCTCTGTAGGCAGACAGGAGAGAAGGGCGTTTCACATGTCCGCGAGGCCCTGGTTTGCTGGCTTTGACCCTAAGAGTCAGAGAAGGTGGGAAGGTGGGTTTTTCTTCACAACTGGGCCAGCTCTCTCCCCTGTCTGGCCCCCGCTGCAGATCTGTGGAGGGACTTGTGGATCCTGAGCACTCGCAGGCAGGCGTGCTACCCACTGCAGAACCAACAAATAAAACCCAACAAGACCCTGCGGACAAGCCAGGCGTTGCTTGCAAACACGCCTGCCCGCCACCAGCAGGCATCAGGGGAGTGAGTCCGCGGCGGGTCTCCACACCGCGTTGGTTAGACTTAGACATGAAAGAAAAGCGATTTCGGATCATTCGTATCCCAGGAACCTTTCTGCATAAGCTACAGTCAGGTTTCTCATTTGCTGGGTGGTAGTGGGAGAGTTAAGAAAACATTAAAATCAGAGCTACGTTTGAATTCTGACATCAGCCACTTTTTTTTTCCCTCCAAGTATCAAATATTTTATTATCACTATTTTGGTAACAGCTTTATTAAGAGAGATTCACATTCCAAATAATTCACCCAATTTTCAAGTAAGCTCTACTCCCAAGGTGGGGCTTGAACTCACCAAGATCAAGAGTCCCGTGCTCTTCCAGCTGAGAAAGCCAGGCATCCCAGCCACTTCTTAAGATCTTAGATGCTGCATTAAAGAACTTGTCTATGTCGGACTGCTGGAGAGCACTAGGAAGCACTCGGCACAACACCTGCTCATGGTCAACAGCCAATCTGTCGTTAACCTGACAGGTGAGTCCGCAGCAAAGGCAGGTCACGGCAAATCTTTGAAGGCGCTCCTGTCCCTTGTGAAGAAAGGTGCTACACCGGACGCAGACACCCATTCGTGCTGTGCCCAAGTGAATTAGGAACTGGCTAGGACAATGTCAGCAAAGGCATTTTTTAAAATCTAATTTTATTCCTAAAGTTCAAATTAGCTAGCGGTAGCACTGAAAATACACTTTCACTATACAAAACAGTGTAAACTGATTACACATTAATAAAGAATTTAACACACACACTTCTCTAATGAACGAAGCTAGAGGCAGCCCTTGCTCTAAAAAGCTGTACCTGAACAGAAATGGACATGTTGAGTCTAAGGCCCTGGCAGTTGACTATAGAATGTCCTTTGTTCCCAATTACATTTAAACGCAGAAATAGCAACAATGTGGAAACTTACATTCATCAAATAGTAGCATTTAAAATATACACGACTAATAAAGTGAACAGTAGAGAGGCCACTGCTCAGCATGTACCGCGTCGGCCACTTGTGGACGGTGACCTCATCCAAAGAGAACAGAAGTTTCAAACATCTGAGTAGTTTGAGTTAAAAATAGGATGAAGGAGAGAGAAATCAGAGAACAGGATAAATGTTCTCCAAAGGGAGCAGTAGCTGACGCTGTAAGCAGTCTGACTTCATCAGCAATTAGTGATCATGGATATGGGCTGAGACCCAGCAAAACCTGGGAAATGGCATGTCCACAGGCTGACAGGCGCATGGCATGGACCAACGTTGCCACAACTTAGGATCCAATCTTTCTATCCCCAGTTAGTAGTGAAAATAATTTTTAAAAATAGTCTCAGCCTCTGAACAGTAAGTTTCCAATCCCTTCTGTGCATTGAAATGTCTGGGATCAAGCTTGGGGCGAGGGTCTGGCGGGAAGGACCTGGGCTTCAGGACTTGAACACGTGCACGGCGCGCACCACGTACTGCCGGCAGATGGGACACTCGCTCATGCGCTTGCCGCACTTGGTGCAGGTGACCATGTGGCCGCACTCGAGCAGGACGCAGTCGATGATGGCGTCCATGCAGATCCGGCACAGGCTGTCATCTTCCTCGTCCTGCAGCTGCAGCCGCTCGCCATCTGGAAGGCAACAGAGAGCCAGGGCTGCGGCCACCGCGCTGCCTGACGGGCACTAAGCAGTCATGTGGGGTGACCGCGGCCGGCACCGAATGGGCCAGGACTGTAACCTCTCTGCACTTCCCTCCACTGGAAATGGCAGTGATAACAATGTCTATACCTCGTAATGTGAACAAGAAATGAGAAATGCTTAGGGCCAGGTATGAAATGCCCAACAGATGTTAGCTACTTACTTCTCTTTTTTATCTGTATGTAATTCAGAGTTTTTGTGATGATGAATTACTTCTGTAAGGGAAAATGAGGAAACCCATGGTTGCATACTAATGGGCCTCAGAACATGACTGGAATTTCCAACCCAACAGTGTGGCCTTTGGAAAAGTCAGTCTCCAGAGCATCATCTCAGCAGGAGACTTATTTCCACGCCGATAGAAAGGTTACGAAGTACATCAAGTGGCCTGTACATGGGGGAAAGTTTAGAAATACTTCAAAAACCAACTGTATTCCTGACCACCCAGGTACATTTGGAGTCTCTCTAACTCAAAACGGATAAACCATCCTTGCTCCGTGGCCCAGGCTGGGTTCTGAGAAGATCCAACCTCTGAATAAAGTGCTGAATGAATTTTAAAAAGGCCACCTCAGCCTGAGACTTGTCCCTGGAGCCACGGACACCAAGGCTTCCCTTTCTGCAGGTTGTAGAGGGGATCAATATATCATGAATATAGTTAGAAAGAAAAGAGAATTAAACCTTGAAAGGCCACTAGTCTCTGGATTTAAGAGAAATAACAATGCCACAACAATCAAAAGATTCTTGTAAACCAGGGACCAACGAGAAAGGATTCATGGGGTGAGCCAATGGAGAAGACACTAGAGGGCTACTGAGTCCATCGGAGTCTAGGCTTTGGTCCCTTCTGCATGGAAGTTTCTTTCCAACTCTTACAAGTTCTGAGCATAAAGCAGAGGAGCCAGGGTCTGTCAAGGGTATTGGGTAAGACTGTTGGGATGAATCTCAACATAAGTGGCTTCAGCCAGTCAAACTGGGGAAGATTCCAGCTGTGCTCAAAACAAAAGGAGTATCCACAAGCCTGGAGATTGGGCCAGGGAGAGCGCAAGCAGTGGATTGACTGAAAAAGGCACTTTGGCAAACATGCATGTGCATGTCATGGCTTCCTCTACCATAGACTCCTGGGGGCGGGGGGGAACGGCTATGCATGACTGGTGTGCACCGGACACGGCTGGTATTTACATTTACGAAGTCAATGGGCCTCTCTCCTCACTGCGAGGATTCCATTTCCCAGCCAAGGCCTGGGGCCTCTGAAGGCTCTGAGGATTGAGATCCTGTATCTGCCACCGTGGCATCACCTTAGCAGCAGGTATGCCATAACACTTCCTGCATATTCGGGGCCTAAAGCTGCTTATCAGTAATTGCTGTATTACAAGCAGATTTAAAGGAAAAAAAACTCGGGGTGCCTGGGTGGCTTAGTCAGTTAAATGTCCGACTTTGGCTCAGGTCACGATCTCATGTTCGTGGGTTCGAGCCCCACATCGGGCTCTGTGTTGACAACTAGCTCAGAGCCTGGAGTCTGTCTCTGAATTCTGTGTCTCCCTCTCTCTCTCTGACCTCCCCTGCTCACACTGTCTCTCTCTCAAAAATAAATAAACTTTTTAAAAAACATTAAAAAAAAAGCCTCAAGATGGAAAAGTTAGTGATGGGAGGGCTGTTGAGATAGGAACACAGTATTTGTTGGGCTAAACACCACTAAAATCTTTTCTCTTGCCTATGAATGCTCTCCGTCTTGGCCCCATTACTGGCTGAGGATTTCTGCTCCACACTTCATCAGTCAATAGTTGAGGAATTCTTAACATCAGCTTTTCATGACTTACACAGAAACCTAATAGTTGATGCTAAGAACTACTTAACATCTTTGCTCTAGGGAATTTTTTTTTCCAATTAGGCTTAAAAAGCTACCATTGAGCTAACCGAAGTGTTGGCCTGCCAGAGGGTTAGTGAGAAAACACATTTTTATCGAGACAACAAATTTCATTAGAATTCTAACAAATTGAAGAAAATCAGACTGAACAAATGATTTCCTGACTCACCTGCCACTGGTGATCTCAGAGCCAACATCACATAATGAACTTACTACTTACAAACAGATTCCTACATCTAATTTGCTCAATAAAAGGATACATAGTTTTCACAAAAAATGTGCCTTCATGGTGGCAGAAACAGCCCAGTTTTTAAAAACCAAAAAAAAGCTACCAGGAGGAGAAAAGAAAAAAAGAAACTTACATGACTTTTGGTTTTCTTCATTCTCTTTGTATAACCGGTTTACTTTCTCTACCAGCTCCCACTTCTCACAACAGCCAGAATAGTTGACAAAATTCCGAGCCAGGATCTCCTTCAGCTGGCGGACGCTCATTCCTTCCACCTCGTCGAGGCTGGACAGGTCAGAGAGCGAAGCTCTCACTTGCTTCTTGGAGAGGCCGGGCGTCTGCAATCACACAGGGCTTCCGTGAGCTCGGTTCCTGCGAACGCAGCCCCCACGGCTGGGCGACTGCACGCCCCCCTCGGCCCGTAGCCACCCCCACCCTGGTGTTCTTCCCAGACCCCCAGACCTCTCGTCAATTCTTGAAGTGTTTTCTAGATTATGCTACATTCAAACCAGAAGAAACATCCTGCGCTAATGTGGCACAAGGCGGCACGGGCACTCTCCCTGCCTGCCAGGTTCACCTGTCAAGGAGACCAAATTGCCAGGCGCTCTCACCCGCTCCTCCAAGTTTTCTTCATCGTCGTCATCCTCATCATCTTCGTCGTCTTCATCATCTTCTTCTTCTTCTTCTTCTTCTTCTTCTTCTTCCTCTTCTGTGTTTGCTGAAGCTATTTCACTTTGTACCTACACAGATAATAGATCTGATCAGGTCAGGAATCCTATTTTCCTAATGGTATCAACCCTGTTTGTCAAGATTTATCATTGGAGAAAACCTTTCCACAGATCCTCTCCGAGAATGACTCCAGCTCCTGGCATACTCCACAGCCACCTTGGATTCCAAAGAGCTGGGCCCTACATGATTTCATAAACAATTTACGTTCCATAAAGTTATCACAAAAGCCAAGTTCCTTTCTGTGGGTGAATTTGCAAAACCTCACCAGAGTATTAACTCCCTGAGAAAGGCCCCATCACGAAATGCCAGAGCCGTAAGTATACATAACTGCCCCGCATCGTTCTCCAAGGACCTGAGGAGGCTGGTCTAACTGGAGCCTCTAAGATACAGAAAAAAACTCAACCTCTAGGTTCAGCCTGAGTGGTAGGGCCAATTGCTTTGAAAGACCGCAATCCCACTACATCATACTTAGACATTCTGACTCCAAATAATGCTTTTTAGGGGCGCCTGGGTGAGTCAGTCGGTTGGGCGGCCGACTTCGGCTCAGGTCATGATCTCACGATTGGTGGGTTCGGGCCCTGCATTGGGCTCTGTGCTGACAGCTCAGAGCCAGGAGCCTGCTTCAGATTCTGTGTTTGACTCTCTCTGCCCCTCCCCTACTCATGCTGTTTCTCTCTGTCTCAATTAAAAAAAAAATTAAAAACTAAAAAAAAAAAGAAAGAATGCCTTTTAGACTTCTTCACTGATGGCTGATGTTAATTCTACTTTTCAGAAATTCCTCAGGGCGCCTGGGTGGCTCAGTCAGTTGAGCGTCCGGCTTCGGCTCAGGTCATGATCTCACGGTTCATGGGTCTGAGCCCCGAGTCAGACTCTGTGCTGACAGCTCAGAGCCTGGAGCCTGCTTCTGGTTCTGTGTCTTCCCCTCTCTCTGACCCTCCTCTGCTCATGCTCTCTCTCTCTCAAAAATAAACAAAACATTAAAAAAACAAAAAGAACTTCCTGAAGCAGCAGAGGTACTCTTCTTTAGGAAGAACACAGACACCTTCGGTGCAGGTTACGTACCATCTTTCCTATCTTTCTCTTCAGACTTGATTCTGACCATGGCTCTACAACACTCTAGGTCAGTTCCCAGTTTTCAAAGACCCCACCCCGCCCACCGGCTCACATGCACCATGTCGCAGCACCAAAGACCCACACCTCCCGAGTGGGGGCCTATGACCAAAAGCGGCACAAAAGTCAGAGGGGTTGTATGTCTGCATCATTATTATGCCAGCTCTCATCTGGAAAAATAATAAAACTCCTAGACTGGACTTGTCTACTTTATGACTATTTAGGAGGGAAGTAGGCCAGATTTCCCTCTGCTTTTAACTGCTTTCTTCAGGGGAGAAAATTAAACGTGGAGAGAATTGTTCAAAACAATCCATTCAGGATTTTAGAGTCATTCATAAGTACAAATTGAACATTAATGACAAGCCCTTGCAGGTTATTCAAGCAGGCTGCCCAAGGACCCACTGGGGCAATATTCTCCCACGGCATTTCTCTGAAATTAGTAAATAATCATATCCTTTGACTAATTCAGATGGCTTTTCCCCATTATCTTAATTAGAACAACTTTACTGTAGCAAGGCAGCTGGGCATTAGGTGAACTTACAGTATCATGGATGTGGTCCCTGGCAAATAATCCTGCACACATCTATGTACTACTTTTCAGTCACTATTTCACTTCTAAGGAAACCGAAGTAGCCAGAGTCAAGAGACTGTGGAGTGGAGACAGCGGCCTCCGGGGCTCCCCACCGCCGAGGCTCCACGACCCCCAGGAGGAGAGCCCGCGTGCACAGGGGTGAGCGGTGTGTGCCATCTCCGCTCCCACTGGGGATCACAAAGCCGCGGGGCCAAGCAGACACGCCAGGCCCCTGGGGGAATCGCAGCCTCGTACCTGTGCCAGCGCTCCAGATCCCAAGGTCTGGTCTCCACCTGTAAGCTCCCCCTGAAATGAAGACACAGTAGCAGAAGGGGCTGCGTAGTTTGAAAAAAATGAATGTGTGAAAAAGCTAGAAGTCTGGGACCGTGAGGAATTTAGGCTGCTCGTGTCCAGGTCGTCCTCAGAGCCCAGCCCGCGGTGGCAGAGAACTAGATCTACCAAGTCTTCTTTCTCTCGACAGGTATCGATGGGGATGTTTCGAAGAATGAGATACTGCCGGAGATCCTTGACTTTCAGTCGCATTAACTGTGGGCGCTGAAAGGCCGTCTCTTGTAATAAGTGACAAGTGGCACATCTACGGAGATTTTCTTGTAAGACTGAACAGACGGAACAGAAGTCCTTCTTGCAGTCACAGCACACATGCTGGAGAAGCAGAGAAAAGCAGCAATGACAGCCACCTATAGACCCCCAGGAAAGCACACCTTTCTTCCCGCCTTCTATTAAATACTCAATTTCAGTTCTTCTAAAGTCTCCCATGGCACCTAGCCACTCTCACAGCCACTTCTGTGTTCCCAAGGCCATGAAAATCGAAATGCTCACTGCTCAGGCAGTTTGGATTCACATAAGCTCAAGAACAGCCCTTTAAGAAAAACACACACTTTTGTGTTAATGAATTAAAACCTTTCCACCCCTTGGTGCAAACATGTAATTAGCAGAACAGAGCTGACTTGAACCACGTGGCACAGAAAAGTACCACCACAAGCTCTTCCTGCTCTTTTCCTGTGTGAATGATTTCCCCATTTAAAGACAAGCTGGGGGGCTCAGTCGGTTAAGCGTCCAACTTCAGCTCAGGTCATGATCTCCTGGTCCCTGGGTTCAAGCCCTGCATTGAGCTCTGTGCTGACAGCTCAGAGCCTAAAGCCGGCTTCAGATTCTGTGTCTCCCTCTCTCTCTGTACCTCCCCCATTTGCAGTGTCTCTCTTTCTCTCAAAAATGAATTAATGTTAAAATAAATAAATAAATAATAAAGACAAGTTGGGTGGGGGACCCAATACAGGGAAAGAGAAAGAAATTATTTCTCAAGGTCATTCCAAGCAAATAGAGGATCTCACTATTCTAGTCATCTGTACCCTGCCCAGGCCTAACCACACTCAAAGCCACTGCACTAACAAAGCTTAGAAGCGACATGAAGACGTGGCCCTTTCTACTTGCCGCACTGTTCCCACCAGCTAACACCTTGTTCCTGAAGTATTTCAGAGGACTGAACTGGTGGTCAGAGACTGAGGTGGCCTTGCACTATGGTGGTCCTCAGGAAAAAGGACTTTCCGTCCTAGAGAAAGGAACTGTTTTAGCCCAAGGGTTTTATGTTGAACCTCCACACAGTAGTTACCTCACACTTAAGAATAGGGTAGGGATACATTTTTTGGAACTTGAGGTCAGTTACAGTAAATCACCTCTGAACAAAACTGCAGACTAATGAATCCCTTGCTCCAGAACACAAGCATCATCAGGAAGAATGAAAGCACAGGGCTCAGAAGACGCCTGAGTAACGTGAGAACACCACCTCATCAGAAAATTTGAGCAGTAATTCAGTCCATCCACCTGGGCACTTTTTCCTTTTTCTTTTTTTTTGAGAGAGCGCGAGAGCACATTCCTGAGAGTGGGGGAGAGGAGCGGGTGGGGGGGGCGGGGGGGGGGAGGATAGGAAGCATCTCAAGCAGGCTCCATGCTCAGCACAGAGCCCAACATGGGGCTTGACCCGACAACCCTGATCATGACCTGAGCTGAAACTGAGTCAGAGATTCAACCAACTGAGCTACCAAGGCGCCCCTCAGGTTAATAAGAATTTTTTATATTTTTAGGGAGTATGGGTGGCTCAGTCAGGTAAATGTCTGACTCTTGGTTTTGCCTCAGGTCATGCTCTCATGGTTTGTGAGTTCGAGCCCCACATGGGGCTCTGCACTGACAGCGTGGAGCCTGCTTGGCATTCTCTCTCCCTCTGCTCTGCCCCTTCCCTGCTCATGCTCTCTCTCTCTCTCTCAAAATAAATAAACCTAAAAAAATTTTTTTTTAATTTTTTAATGTTTTTATTTATTTTTGATACAGAGAGAAACCAAGCATGAGGGGGGAGGGGCAGAGAAAGAAGGAGACACAGAACCGGAAGCAGGCTCCAGGCTCTGAGCTAGCTGTCAGCACAGAGCCTGACGCGGGGCTCGAACCCACAAACATGAGATCTGACCTGGGCCGAAGTCGGAGGCTTAACCGACTGAGCCACCCAGGCGCCCCTAAAAAAATTTTTTTAAGGTGAGAATGTTCTACGTAAGGTAATAGTAGAAACAAATAATTTTTCATTTTCATAAAAAGAAAGGATTCATTAGCATTCAAAATAACATACAATCAAGAATTGTGATGTGTCTTTTGTATATACCATTTCATACAACTCACCTTCTTTCTAAAGACTGAAAATGAAAGTCCACAGGCTTTGCAAACTATATTAGGCCCTTCCGTAGGTGCTGGTGGGTAAGTGGAAAAATCCGAGTTTGGTGCAAATCTGAAGGGACCGGTGCCTCCTGCAAATCCTGACTGCTGGCCCCGGACAGCTCCAGTTCCCATGACTTCATTCAGCAGCCCACAGCATGAAGCCCACATAGACGTGGCACCCGCCTGGAAAAGGACACAAGTAGAGACCATAGATTAAAGCTGAGTGGAACCTGGGCTCTCTAGGAACTTCCGGGAATGCCATTCTGGAGGGGCGCATTTGCCCTGAATAACTTTGAGATTATTCTTTTAACTGAAGTTAAATTGGTATATGATGAATTTTGGACGCACTTAATCTAATACCTGGATGCACTGGAAAGTGATCGCCACAAGTCCGGTTGTCACCATCACCACACAACCGAGCCGCTTCACCCATTTCGCCCATCCTCCTACCCCCACCCCTCCCCTCTGGTACCCAGCAGTCTGTTCATCTGTGAGTTTGTCCATTTGTTTTTTAAACTCCACATAGAAGTAAAAATACAGTATTTGTCTTTCTCTGCCTGACTTATTTCACTTAGCATAATTCCCTCCAGGTCCATCTGTGTTGTTACAAATGGCAAGATTTCCTTTTTTTTTTTTTTTAACAGCTGAGTAGTATTCCATTGTATGCATTAACCACACAATATCCATCATTCACCAATGGACACTTAGATTGTTTCCATATGTTGATTATGATAACGCTGCGGTGAACATAGGGGGGCGCAGATATTTTTCAATTAGTGTCTTCGTAGTCTCCAAATCCATACCCAGAAGTGGAGTAGCTCGATTATGGTAGTTCTATTTTTTCAAGACTCTGCATAGTTTTCCATGGTGGCTGCACTGATGTACATGCTCCCCAACAGTGCACTAAGGTTCCCTGTCCTGCACATGCTCTCCAACACGTATTTCTTGTCTTTCATAACAGCCATTCTAGCAAGTGGGAGGGGAGATCGCACTACGGTTTTGAGAGAGTATTCTTTTAAGCATCACAATTTTAAGCTCTTTGGAAAGAGATAATTTTCTGGTATTTTCAAAGAATATTTGGCAATGGGTAAATTCACGATGCATCGTTAAACAAAAGGAAAAGATACAATATGAACCCAATTAAAAAAAAAAACCCACACACACTGAAACAGATACACATGCACACACAAAAACAACTGGACAGAAGTGCCGGCTGTGTGACACGTGGGATATGCTCACACCACAATAACTGCTTGTTGCTTATCTGAAATTCAAACTTTACAGAGCACCCTGTGTTCCATCTGGCAACTGGGGGCCACTGCACTAGACAGCACAATACAACAGGGTAAGCGTCCAACTGTGGCTCAGGTCAGGATCTTGAGGTCTGTGAGTTCAAGCCCTGCATCTGGCTCTCTGCGGTCAGCGCAGAGCCGAGTTCAGATCCTCTGTCCCACTCTCTGACCTGCTCCCACTTTCTCAAATATAAACATTTTAAAAAATATACACATTCAAATTACTTAATTTTGTTAAACTTCTGTTCTCACTCACAGCCATGCATAATAAAGTATGGCATGTAGAAGTTTTTTATTTTTTTATATGATTAGAAAAAACATCAAAATGCCAACTCAAGCTCTAGGTTTTTAATGTAACTTGTATACATTTATTTTCTCAAGTTTGTCTCTACTTTCCAAACTTGTTATAAAGCATAAATTGCTTTGACATTAAATATATTTTTATAAAAGCAGTGATCCTATTTTTTCAAACGGCAAATACGAAATAATTTCTGATGACTAGATAACTATCATGACCTTCCAGGGCATAAGGGCTATTTGTCCACGGAATGTTCTGAAATTAATGTACTGCCTTTTGAGGTTTTTCTCTCGAATCTTCCCTGAGAGGCACCACTAACATTATGCTCACACCCAGCACTCCCCCTTTTTATTGCAGATTCAGAAAGCTGATAATCAAGCGTGTCAGAAGTATATATGAAAATATATTTTCAGTGAGGGCTCAAGGTACTTTCCTAAGCAAAAGTATAAAAGATGTAGTATTTGGAACCAATGAACTTTTTGCCCCTTGTCTTAATTCTGAAGCACATTCTAGACTCTAGATAATGTGAGAGGTAATGGATGTCCAGGTAGGGGAGATCTGATTAAAATGGCCACTAGTTCCATATTTTATTATCTAACTCCATCAAACATTTACTATTTGTTCAACAAGCTCTTAAAAATGTGTTTTCTCAACAACCTCAAAAGGCTATCTGGAATGGTACAGAAGGATCATGCTGTTCTTGCTACTTCCCACAAGTAACATGCTATATTAAATACAGGGAAAGGAGAAGGCAAAGCAGTGAGAAGCCACAACACAGAGTTCACACAGTCTCAAGTATCAGGGTCACTGATGTAAGTATTATATGTCTCCATACCCTATAATTCTAGAGACACAGCGATGCCTTTAAAAGTCAGGTTAAATTATAATTAATAGTTCCTACCTTTAAATAAATATATGCCTCAGACTTGAGAGCCATGGTATGTTTAAACATAAAAGTATGAAAATCCAGATTTATTAAGTTCATTTAAAGAGTGTTCTTTTTTTGTGGGGAGCACAGCATAATGCATAGAGATGCCAAGGCCTTCTAGTTATTATGCCTTATACCTGAACCTAATGTCACATTCATTGCATGTACTTCAATAAAAATTGTAAAAATACATTTTAAACAAAGCATTCTTCTAGCAACAGATTTATCCCTAGTGCTTTAAACAGTGAGCTCTTGGGGGGGCCTGGCTGACTCACTTGGTAGAACATATGACTCTTGATCTCCAGGTCGTGAGTTTGAGCCCCACATTGGGCATACAGATTACTTATCTGTCTGTCTGTCTGTCTCTCTCTCTCTCTCTCTCTCTCACACACACACACACACACACAATGAGCTCTTAAAACTGAAATGTTTTTAAAAATTCAATTTGCAGTGCACCTGAAATTAATACAATACTGTGTTAATTATACTAAAATTAAAAATATATCTAAAATTATGTTTTTCAAGTTTACTGTTGGGAGAAAAATTCAATTTGCATGTAACATTTTGGGGAAGGAAATACCTCAGCTGTGGAGAGCACCCCTGAGATAAACTCTTCTTCATTCCAGGATTTAAACAAGTTAAAGTTTGGGGTGTCCGGGTGGCTCAGTCGGTTGGGCGTCTGACTTCGGCTCAGGTCATGATCTCACAGTTCATGGGTTCGAGCCCCACGTCGGGCTCTGTGCTGACGGCTAGCTCAGAGGCTGGAGCCTGCTTCCGATTCTGTATCTCCCTCTCTCTCTGACCCTCCCCTGCTCACACTGTCTCTCAAAAATAAGTAAAAAAATTAAAAATTTTTAAAATTATATTAAAAATAAAAGAAGTTAAAGTTCTGGGTAAGCGTCCGCTTCCTGCTGACCTAGCTTCAATACAGGTAAACAGCTGCGTTGGCTTTTATCCATAACCCTCTCCCAGTGATGCTGCCTCCAAACAACCGAAAGTTCCACGTGGACACGACTCCCTTCTTCCGCACCATCTAGCTCTGCCACCATGACTCATAAGAACATAACCATATAAAAGCTTTCTTCAGATCACCTCTTTAAAGGCAATGTAACATTACATTTGCGTGTTGCCAGAAAGATCCAATTGTGTCTTGCTGAGAACGCATTAAAGGTAAGGACTCTAACCGAGCAGGCACCAAGTCTCAAATGAAAAGTGCCTCTTAAAAAGCAGCTCTGCCACAGTTTGTTCTTTCTACCAGAAAACAGTTTTACGATGAAAGTTAAGGAAGGACACACGCTTTCAAACCGTATAAACGAGTAGGATCATTACTCTTGTGAAGGGAAGAGAAGGATTTATTTTGGGGAAACAGGTGGAATCTCTACACAGATATCAATATTGGGGAGTAACAACTTCATCCTACTCCTCGTTTCTATAAAGGGGAGGGAATTTCTTCTTCATTCTCCAGAAGGGAAAAGAATGAAAAGAATACTCCTATCATCCTTTGGTCATCACACTTCAAAATAAAAAAGCTCAAGCCAACCCCCAAAGTGTTGTTCCAGGCAAAACTATGTTGATACAACCTAGTATTTAGTATAACTCAGCCAAAGACCATACCAGAGGGAAAAAAGAAACACGAAAAAGATCTAGGTCTCAGCCTCATCAGCACTGGGAACTTAGACAAAATTTCCCAATTATATTCACACTTTAGGGTAACCCTACCTACTTACACTGTTACCTCTGACGATGGCATATGTAATACACCAGGCTTCTTCAAAGTTCAGAAATTTGCAGTCGTGCAAGCCCCACTCACTAGTTTTACTTGAAATACCTTTCTTTCCAATCCAGTATATTTTTTTAAAAACTTCCATTTCCCCCTATAGCCCCGCGTTTTCTGGCACCCCAGCGCTCACGTGAAGGTGAGCTCTATGCTCATCTTGACTTGAACTCACAACCCTGAGTAAGAGTTGCATGCTCCACCAACTAAACCAGCCAGGCACCCCTTCAGTGATTCCACCTCCCAGACTTCCTGGAAGCAGGGATTTTTAGTTCTGTACCACAGGGGCTGATGCCTTGGTCTCCTGCTAGGAACCTGCATAGTCCTGTGACACAGCCCTGAAAATAGTGGTTGGATTCAACAGGGGAGCCTTAAAAATACCAATGCCTGGGTCCCAGCCTAGTACAGCCTGGGACATCAGAACTTTTTTTTTAAGATTATAATTTTTTAAAAGTAATCTCTACCCCCAACATAGGGCTTGAACTCACAACCTGGAAACTAAGAGTCACACGCTCTCCTTCCTGACTGAGCCAGCCAGGCACCTCCCAGAATTTTTAAGTTCCCTACTTGATTCAAATCACAGCAGAGGTTACAAGGGTAACACCTGCTCAGTTTGGGTGTTTCTCTTTCTTGCCTACATGTTTCAGCTGAAAAATCACTCTGAGCAGAATGCTTACAAAAAGAGGCTGTGGTTAATTCTAGAAGCCTGGGCCTCTTGAGTCCCAGGACCAAGACCTCAGCCAAATGCTCCTCACGACCTGTGGACAATGTTTCCCTATAGGAGTAGAGCATGCCTCCGCTGGCTGTTTCCTCTCCCTCTGTGGTCTCCCACAGTCCCGTCAGAAAGGTTCGGGTGAGTTATCAACAATTTCACCTGATTCTTAAATTAGTTCCATTCCGCATACTGGCCTGGAATTTTTGTTGAAATGTGGTGCCTTCTTTCATTTTTAATTTATTCCGTCATTTTATTTACTCTTTGCTTTTCGGCCCCAACTTTTTATTTCCCAACGTATTCCTCTCCATATTTTCTTGTGTGAAATCTCCAATACTGGGAGAAAGAAAGTGATTTCTGGGGGCACCTGGATGGCTCAGTCGGCTGAGCGCCCGACTTCGGCTTGGGTCATGATCTCACAGTCTGTGGATTCAAGCCCTGCATCGGGCTCTGTGCTGACAGTTCAGAGCCTGGAGCCTGCTTCAGATTCTGTCTCCCTTTCTCTGCCCTTCCCCCACTTGGCTTTCAGTCTCTCTCTCAAAATAAAGACATAAAAAAATTGTTTTTAAAGTGATTTCTGGGTCAAAAGCAACCCTTGTCCAAACTATTTTTGTCCTTCACCTGCAAATTAAAGAATCCATCCCGAAGATGAATCCTCCAAGGGTTGGTTGAGCTCCATTTCCTTGCCTCCCCTTTAATCTGTTTCATCTTCCAGCACTTTCCCTTAACATCCCAATTTCCTAAATTTTTCTCTGCATGTGCCCTCAGGGCCCAGGCATTCCTACCTCACAATCGTCACTGTGACGTTCACCTAATATTGCTTGAAGTGTCCTACACTGATTTCTCCCTTTCAAATCTATCCAGATTTTGTTACTACTTGGTCTAACAATCCCAATTTTCAAGTGGCAGAATCTATAAAAGCAATTAGGAAAGTATTTCAGAGAGCATTTTCCCAACTGAATGTGGGCGTGGAGAGGGAACATGCCAGTTGATCCTCTGAGCTCTTGACTCTGCCTCTATATCCCTGGAGCCCAGTTACCTGGTTTCATAGGATATTAGCCAAAAAGCTTCCCTCTTTTTGCATCTTCCCTTTAAAAGCTTTAGATTTAGAGACTCGGGCTCATGTTCTTTCCCAGGATCTTCTCTATCCTTTAAGAACTTCCACCAGTTTAAGCAGCCTGCCTTCCCTTCTTTTTTCCTTTATTCATTCTCTGTTCACCTTTTGGTAGTAAGACTAAAGCATATTTTCCAAACTACTCCATTTCCTCTTAGGTTTTCTGAGCAAACTTAATTTCTAGACAGAATACAAGACACAGCCCTACAAGGCACAGCCCTTTGGCTTTTAAATTTGCACTAAATTCACTGAGTTGTTATTCTGCCCCAATTCCAAAAAGGTGTGATATTCACACAGGGGTCACCATTCATCTTTTACTTATTAAAAAAAAAAAAAAAGCTACCCTTCCATGAGTGAAGCCAATCCTACTTGGGATCATGGCTGAGAGCAAGACTCTACAAGAATCCAAGAGGTTGGAAGGAACAAGGAACAAGATGGCAACATTTCCTCCCTTGACAATAAATGTAGTTCAGAAATGGAGAATAACTGAACAAGACAACTATCTACCTATGCCTGGCACAAAACTAACTCAGGGAATTTAACTGTGTTTGCAGTTTATTTTCTACTCATCAATGACTAGTGAAAATAAATGATTTTCATGATAACCTAAGCCCTCTCCTATATATCCCCTCAGGCCAAAATTGCTGCCAAATTGACTACTCAAGGGACATGACCTGCCTGGCTTGTATTAGCTAAGAACTAAATATCATACTAAAAACTTACATGGCCCACGGTAAAAAATCAAATTCTAAAGCCTCCTGTCTGGCCTGACCGAGACACCTAGATCTCCTCATGTTATTCTGGTATCCAATGCCAGTTTTTGTGTTTTTCCAAAGCCAGTGCACCAAGATGGGGGGCGGGGGGGTCATGACAACTCCCAATTGGGAACTAATTAAGAAATGATATAAACAAATTTAAATGTTTGCTTTTTTAATTACACCAATTTGAAAGCAGGACTTTAGCTCTGTAGACCATTGGTCTTGGTAACAGGCCAGTCAACAACACAGTTGACTGACAGCAGCTTGCTGTCCAGGTGACCAGAATGCCACCACCCCACAGAAGACAGATCTGAGAAAGTCCCAGAAAGTATCGTTTGGCTCCTGTGCTAAAACTTACCTACATAAAAGTTCTCTTCTTTCTCTAATGGCATAAATGCTGGAAGTGTTTATCTTATATTGTTCCTTCCTAGAGGATGAATTAGAAAGTCACTCCCCTTGGTAGAGTATAGAGGAGGGAGAGCGTATCCACAAACCTAAGCAGTTTGCAACAGGTGGGACTGAGTTTCCAGGGCTGTGACATTTATTTCCATGATACACCACCGGTTTTAAAAGCACTCTCTCAGATTCCTCAGATTCACACAATATAAGCCCATTCTGAATCATCATTTCAGTCAACAAAAGCAAGAGGAAATATGTTGTATCTTTGCAAAAGTGAAAGCCCAGCCTTCTTTCCGGCAGAGTGCCAGGGTTTTCAAATGGCTTCAAGGTTCAACCATCTTTGATTGCAAGTGTGTGTGGGATCTAATGTGGTTTTAGAATCCCTGCAGGGGTAAAGTAATTCCACGATGCTCAATCAAAAATGTTTGCTGCAAATTTTGAATCCTATTCTAAACCACATCAGGATGCGATCCCTTTTAATGATTCCACCAAAAACAGTAGTAACTAGGCAAACTAGAATGAGGAATAAAAAAAGCCATCCTGGGTTCCATGAAAATTAAGTGAATGTCAATGAGAAAGTTGATGGATTTGAAAACAGCAGAAAACTAACGATCATAGTCTAAATCCTTTTTTGTAAAAATAAGCTCTACGCCCATCTTGACTTGAACTCACGACCCTGAGATAAGAGTTGCATGCTCCACCAACTAAGCCAGCCAGGCACCCCTTTATTATTTGCTTTTGATTACAATAGGTACAGAGCAGGAATACTAATGCCACCTCCTAAGAGTCGCTTGCCATACCTCTCAATTAAATACATTATACAACTACCTTAAAGCTGAACCTCCAGGTTTCAAACTCAAGAATATTAATTTTCTTGGATGTTGTATGAAGCTAACTAGGACCAAGCAGGAATCCAATTCTTCCACCAATTCTTTGTCAGAGAATTCACTCACCAGAGGTGCTGTTTTCTACTCTCAACAATTTTGTTTGCTAAAGCTCAATGTCCTTGTGTTAAACAACATGAAAAGATATTTCAAACCTTAGCACTAGTGATGTAAAAAAATAAGTTTTACAGTTTCCTACAGAACTTAGGACTACCAGAAGAAACAAAGCAGAAGAGACAGTTGAGATCATTATCAAAAATCTTTAGCCTACTTAGAGCCACATGAGAAGCACATGTTCCTTAAAATGTGAAAGGGTTTCTTATTGAAATTATCAACTATCTTATTTAATTATCAACTAATCAGACCATATATCAGGAGGAAATTCTACATCCTAAATTCTTTCTCTCATACAATGTGGACATTAAGCAAGCTGCAAAAACAGATGCTGATCTTAAAAATGCATATTTTTAGACAAGCCATTTGGCCAAATTGATTGATGGATTTTTACAGTAAGGTGTTCTGGGGTACCTGGGGAGTTCAGTCAGTTAAGTGCCTGACTTCAGGTCAGGGCATGATCTCGCAGTTCCTGAGTTCAAGCGCACATCGGGCTCTGTGCTGACAGCTCAGAGCCTAGAGCCTGCTTCAGATTCTGTGTCTCTCCCTGCCCCCCTCTTCACCTCCCCCACTCTCACTCACTCTCTCTCAAGAATAAACAAACATTAAAAAAAAGTCTTCTAGGGACGCCTGGGTGGCTCTGTCGGTCAAGATTCCAACTTTGGCTCAGGTCATGATCTCATGGTTTGTGAGTTCAAGCCCTGCATCCGGCTCTGTGCTGACAGCTAGCTCAGAGCCTGGAGCCTGTTTCTGATTCTATCTCCCTCTCTCTCTGCCCTTCCCCCACTCATGCTCTATTTCTGTATCAATAATAAATAAGCATAAAATTTTTTTTAAAAAGTCTTCTATAAATCATAAATGGTACCATCCTCATATACACACATATATTTTTAAACAGTATACTTGATCCTTATCACCACTCTTCCACCTTTCAGAGAGGGGGAAAAAAGGAAAAAGAAATTATATCCAACAGATTACTTTCTCCTTAATCTCTCATTTTGAGCTTGGAAGAATGAACATGATTAGAATAATTAAGAGTGAGACCAATATAGGGGTGCCTGCGTGGCTCAGTCGATTAAACCCCTGACTTGGGCTCAAGTCATGATCTCAAGGTTCAGGAGTTCCAGCCCCTTATTGGGCTCAGTGCTGTCAGCATAGAGCCTGCTTCAGATCCTCTTGTCTCCCTCTCTCTCTGCCCTCCCCTGCTCTCTCTCTCAAAAATAAACATTAAAAAAAAAGTGAGATTAGTATATAATGGAAAACCAGGAGAGAAGATTAAATCAAATTAATATATGACACCAAGATGAATCTTTTTAAAACCCCTTACAGGGAGTTAATTAGATGCTACTCTAGTTACTTGAGTCTTTGAGAGGTAAAACTTACTTCAAAACCTCAGTTTCTAAATAAACAAGTTAAAGGAAGAAAGTAAATACCCATTCCACACATACTAATGTCAGTTACTCCTGGGTCTGAGGGAAGATGCAATTTTCTGATTGCTTACCCTTTTCAAAGTAATTTTAATTCCACTGAAAGAAGTACTGCTTCAATGAACATTCCTAGGTTAGAATTCCAAGACATCAAGAACTCACTGACCCTGCCCAGAAATCTATAGACAAGCATAATCTATAATTAATTTCAATTTTAAACAAAGTAAAATAATAAACAGCCTAAATCCTGTATTTCATTAATCCGCTTTCCAGAAAAACATAAGTGAAAAGCAGCTATCTTCATAATGGTCCTCTTTGCATGGACTGATGTCTATTTAGGTCTGCACTTTGCTTCAAAAAATATGTACCTTTGCTACCATTTTACCTTCCACCAAACTTTGTTTTTAAACTTTCAACTCAGCAGTATCTTCCACTTAAATTGATTTTAAGGAACTTGATTAAAAAGTTTAACACTGGACCTGTCCCTACTTCTCTCCTACATCTGGTTCGTGGATGGGCCACAAATTTAATACTCCTTAAGATACTGACATTCTTTGAGGTATCTACACACACACAAACATGCCTATTTTGTTTCTGAATCTTAACACAGCAAGATGATGGTTTTCAGGAAAGAGAGCTAGTTTCAGGAATTTTAACAGGCATTCTAAATTAAAATATTTTATAACTATAACAGCAAGTTAAAAAGGTGTTTGGATGGCTCAATCGGTTGGGCATGCAGTTCTTGATTTCAGCCCAGGGCACAATTCGTGGATTTGTTTGGGCAATGAGGAGTCTTCTTAGGATTCTCTTTTTCCCTCTCTCTGTCCCTTCCCTGCTCATGCTTGCTTTCTCAAATCAATTTAAAATAAAAGTCTTATAATATCTTCATACTTTCACACACTGTTCAAAAAGTTATCTATTTCTGGGGCGCGTAGGTGGCTCAGTCGGTTAAGCCTCTGACTTCAGCTCAGGTCATGATCTCCTGGTTCAAGAGTTCGAGCCCCCACATTGGGCTCTGTATTGACAGCTCAGAGCCTGAAGCCTGCTTCAGATTCGGGGGGGGGGGGGGGGGGGGTGTGTGTGTGTGTGTGTGTGTGTGTGTGTGTGTGTGTGTCTCTGTCCCTCCCCTGCTTCTTCTCTTTTTCTATCAAAAATAAACATTTTTTTAAAGTTATTTCCAAAAATCTTCCTTGTTTCCTAAGGCCAGAAATCTCCTTTCTTGCTCCAGAGCATTTAGGTTTTGATACCTTACATCATAGGTAACGTGGCTGAGAACCCATTTTCTCTCTTGACTGGCAAACTCCGAAAAGGTGGGGCTGCATTTTCAATTACTTCACCTCAGCGAGTCTCCCTTCTACTAACGCAAAAAATATTTGCTGAATTTCTCCAGCCACTTGACACCCCTGTCAATCTTCCGCGGTGAATCCTCGGGGTTTTGTGAAGGTGCGCTGTTAGGCCTGCAGTTCCCGGGTATTTTCCTTCCCCACGACGAGCACACCTCCTCACTGGGCCTAATGAAACTGCTCAGGTCAAAGAGGATCACCTTACCCCGCTTGGAGTTCAGCAGATGAATCAATACCTGAATTGACTGTCGTACACAGAGCTCTTTAGAACTCTCAGCGATGAGTGGAGAAAATCGGCTTCCAAAAGTAGGCCAGAGTCTCCCCCCTTCCCCATCAACTTCTCACTCACTGCTGTTCCCACGCTCTCACACCCACCTTGAAGAACTCAAGCTGTCAAATTACTTGCTGCGTACCTAGTGGCGACGCAAACACATCTAGTTTGCTAGCGCTCTAGGTCACGGCCCCAACGAGAAGCCTGAGATCCTTCAGAGGGGCGCCCCGAGGCATTTCTAACCTGTTAGCCTGGCCCCAGCCTCACGACTCTCCACACTAACTCCTTTTCCCTTCGTCCTGCAGTCTGCATCCTGCGACAGTCCCGTAGTGTTCCCGGCATCTGGGTTAGTTCAAGGACTCGGGACGGGAGAGAGCACGCTGTGGGCAAAAACATGGAAGGGGGACCTAGGGGGTCTGCCTCAGGCGCCAGAGGAAGAAGACAGGGCCAGGAGCAAAGACGGGCCCATCAGGCTTGAGTGCGGGGGGGCTCCCGGCCTCTCCCGCCTCCTCAGGCTCGCTGCAGGGAGGCGCTGTGGGAGCCGGAGAGGTCCCGGAGCCCGGAACGTCCGCTCTGGGCCGCTCAGGGTCCGAACGCCGGCTCAGGACCCCCTCCGCGGAGCTCTCCGAGGTGCCGGCGGGGTTAACCGCTGAGGCTAAAGGAAGGCACTTCAGGCGTCCCGGCCAGTTAGGAGAGGCGAGGAGGAACTGCCCGGCCCCACCGGCCTCTCACCTTCATGGCCGCGACCGCCGCGTCTCGGTCGGCTCTGCCGGGGATCTAAGCACCATAGCAGCTCCTCGCACAGCCGCCCTCCTTCCTCTAGGGCAGTGATTACGGCGCCTCCCGCGGCGACCGAGCGTCCCGACGTCAGGGGCGTGGTCACGCCCGCCTCACGCCCCCGGGAAGACCGCCGAGCGGCGGCGGAGTCGGCCAATCCGGAGCCAGTCCTTGGGGGGCTGGTCACCAGAGCCAATGAAGTGGCGGGAATGGGGCGGGGCCTCAGGCCTGCCGGGTAGGCGGAGGCCGACTCCATTCCGCCAGGAGCCGAGTTGGGCGGGTCTGGGCGTTGGCGGGAGGTACCAGCTGGGGTGGATTTCTTCGTTGGGTCGTTGAAATAGGAGTCAGCGTTCCCTGAGGAACCTGAGTAAACGGAGATTTAGCTTTGGGGCTAGGTGGCAAAGTCTACAGGGCAGTGAAGGCAGGAAGGGGCGTGGTAAATTTGAAAGCGCCAGTTGGTTTGAAGGCTTTATTATTATTATTTTTTTAAAGAGCTGTCAGAGCAGGGCCTCGGATTTCCTCCCGGGACGTTCTAGCCTCTTACACTAGATAATGACCTTAGGTCTCCTCTCTGGAGGGTCGGGTGAGCCGCGGCAAGCTGCCCAAAGACGCGGCTTTAAAACCAAGGTTTTATTTAAAACACTTGAACCAACGGTTCTCAAATCCCAGCTGCTCTTAGAGAGCGACGTTCAAAATAACCAAATCCTAACACAATAAGAGAATTTAGACAAGCCCTTGGAGTTGACTTTATTTAGAGAAAATTGAGGTTGTAAAAGTATAGGTTTCTTCCGTCCGACTGAATGACGTTACGTTGGTTTTCCTACACTTCCTCTCCCCTCTAACTCCACCAGTAGGTAAAGAAAGATACAGGAAGATGTCAAGTCACCTGTCATGAGGGCCTAAGACTGTTGTATTTCTTTTAAACAGATTTGCTTATATGCACCATGTGGGATTTAACGCCGCTTCCTCAGACTGCAAAAATACTTATTTTTTAGCTTCTATTTTGGCTTACTTATTTTTCTTCAAGCACTGCTGAGATAATGTCATTTAACTTCTTACCCAGTATAGTCCTGAATTTTCTTCTTTGGAAAAAATGCAGAGAAAGCCTTTCATTCACCACGTTGGAGTAGCAGGTGAGCTTTGCTGTCAAAGAAAGTATTAATTTATTCATCTAATGATCTAGGCACAAAGAAACTCAATAAAAACTCGCTGGTAGTACCAAGTCATAATTCTTCCCTCATAAGAAGGAAAGCTGGCAGGCCTACCTCAAAGTTAAGGAAGAAGCACATGAAAAGATGCTCAACATCATTAGCCATTAGGGAAATGCAAATCAAACCCACAGTGAGATTCCACTTCACACCCAGTAGGATGGCTAAAATCAAACAGATAATTAGTGTTGCAAGGAAGTGGATAAACAGGAGCCTTAGTATATTGCTGGTGAGACTGTAAAACTGTGCAGCTGCTTTGAAAAACAATCTGGCAGTTCCTCAAAATGTTAAACATAGAGTTACCATATGACCCAGAAATTCCAGTCCTGTGTATAAACTCAGGAGAGATAAAAACATATGTCTGTAAACACACAAAAAAACCCACCACGACCTTATATATGAATGTTCATAGCAGCAGTATAATCATAATAGCCAAAAAGTAGACAAATGTAAATGTCCATTATTTGATGAATGGATTTAAAATTTCATCCATATAATGGAATATTATTTCGCCAAAATAGGAATGAAGTAGTGACACATGCTACAACATGAATGAACTCTGAAAAAAATGATGCTAAGTGAAAGAAGCCAGTCACACAATGTCACAGATTGTTTGATTCTACTTGTATGAAATGTCCCTACTAGGCAAATTTATAGAGACAGGAAGTAGAGTAGTAGTTGCCAAAGGTTGAGGGGGTTAGTGAGAAATGGAGTGACTGCTAGTGGGCAGTTTATTTGGGGGGTGATGAAAATATTTTGGGGTGATGAAAATATTTTAAAAATTGTGATGGGGCACTTGGCTAACTCAGTTGGTGTAGATGTGACTCGATCTCTGGATGGTGAGTTCAAGCCCCACAATTGGCATAGAGCTTACATTAAAAATAATAAATAAAATTAGCTGTGGTGATAGTTGCACAAATCTGTAAATACACTAAAAACTATTAAATTTTATTATTTAAATGAATAAATTGTACAGTATGTGAGTTAAATCTCAATAAAGCTTTCATAATAATAGAGATATTGGGAATGCCTAGCGTGGCTCAGTTGGTTGAGCATCTAACCTCAGCTCAGATCATGATCCCCAGTCCGTGGGTTCCAGCCCCACGTTGGACTTCCTGGACTCTGTGCTGACAGCTCAGAGCCTGACGTGGGGCTCGAACCCACAAATTGTGATATCATGACCTGAGCCGAAGTCAGATGCCCAGCTGACTAAGCCACCCAGGCGCCCCTCCCCTGCTCATGTTCTATCTCTGAGTCTCTCAAAGATAAATAAACATTTTCAAAAAATGTTAAACACACACACACACACACACACACACCCCAAAAATGAGTTTATAAAACTGCAGAATAGCCAGAGGAAGGTGATGAAAACAACCAAGAGTACACCTGAAACTAATATAATACTGTCTTTACTGGAATTAAAATCAAAACAAATAAATGAACAACAATCACCACCAAGGGTAGAGAACTTTTTTCTAATGTTTATTTTAGAGAGAGAGAGAGAGAGAGAGAGAGAGAGAGAGAGCGAGAGCGCAGGGGAGGAGCAGAGAGAGAGGAAGACCCAGAATTCGAAGCAGGCTTCAGGCTCTGAGCTGTCAGCACAGCTCAAAATCATGAACCCGCAAGATCATGACCTGAGCTGAAGTCGGACACTTAGCTGACTGAGCCGCCCAGGTGCCCCAAGTATTGGGAAACATTTAAAAACTGTAATTCTTGAGGTAGAATATCTTATTTTGTGTCTAGCAAAAAGCAAGCTCCCAACAAATGTTTGAGTGTGAATTCTTTCTTCTGTTAAGACTAAGAAGGAATAGGGTATTGACCAAAACAAAAACAAAAGCAAACACAAACCCTACCCTTTAGGGAGTAAATAAGGTACACATGAATTCACACTCTCTACTTTAAGTTGGGACTTCCTGATTCTTGAGAGATATTTTGTGCTTAAACATCATACTTTTTTGGGGTGCCTGGGTGGCTCAGGCGGTTGGGTGTCTGGCTTCAGCTCAGGTCATGATCTCACGTTTTGTGGGTTCAAGCCCTGCGTGAGGCTCTGTGCTGACCGCTCAGAGCCAGGAGCCTGCTTCAGATTCTGTGTCTCCCTCTCTCTCTGACCCTCCCCTGCTCACACTGTCTCTGTCTCTCAAAAAATACATAAAAAACATTAAAAAATCATACTTCCTCAATAAGAGATATATTATGTGATTAATTTTTGTCCTTTGTTTTCAACTGTATACGACACCTTTCTTTCAATTGTGGACTAATTGTACCGACTGTGGTTCAGGAAAATATGGTCTGTTTGCTAAGATAATCATAATAGCTTAATACTTTGTATTTCAGAGTCAAAAAGTATTACCGGAGGCAGATGAGATAATTTGTGGCAGCTCGACTAATTGCTTAGGATGTTGTTAGAAAGTTACCTGAGTTGGGGTTTTTTTAATTCCTCAAAAAAATATTTCATTAAATTCACAATGTGCTATAAGTCAAATAATTTCAAACCTTGTCTTAAATTCAAGAAGCAGCAAATGTTTTGTTATCTACGTTTTTAAAAAATCTGCTTGAATACGCTATTCTAACATCATGTGTATTCATAAGACAATAGGGCAGAAAGCTAGCTATTTTTATTCTAGCATTGGATTCTCTCAAAGATAAAAAGTCATAGACCATATGAGCCTTTTTGCAAAGTTGGTCAGCAACTTGATATACTAAGTTATTTCTTATTTTGAAATTTTCAAACATATATGAAGTAAAGAGAAGTGAGTGATGAACTCTTTGTATCCATCACCTGCTTTTCACAATTCTCTACCTTGTGCCATTGTCTCATATCCAGTCCCACTCCCCCCCTCCC
>NC_043713.1:82140138-82211280 GCF_006229205.1 Suricata suricatta | reverse complement strand
TTCAGATTCTGTGTCTCCCTCTCTCTCTGACCCAACCCACTCATGCTCTGTCTCAAAAATAAATAAAACATTTTAAAAAAGTATCTGAAAATTGGATCTGATTTGACAGAACTGTCACCTTCACAAATGTAACTATTTTACCCAATGTAATTCATCTTCTTTGTGGTTGTTGCTTAAATTTCATGACTTAGAAGGGTTGTCTAACGATCCTCAACCTGCACTTACAAATACCAAAGTTATAGATAGGGCATAAAATCTACTCGCCAGTAGAATGAAAAAGCATTTCTTCATTGGAATGTTTAAGTCAGGTCTTATCTGAATTCCAGATGTCTGATTGACTTCTGCGATGGGAAAAATAGTTTCAACAATACTTACTGCATTTTATAGAACTGTCCATACAGCTGGAGAACAGATGGTTCCACAGAATCATTTCATCTGGGACTCAGAATCTTTTTGGAATTCTGCTGGTGAATTACTTGGCCAACTTGAACATATAACCTGCTTCTCCCTTAAGTATCTCCACCTGTGAAACAGAGGTAATGATTATTAACTTAAAGCTTATGTCTCACACTTTGCTGAATGGTAGAAGAATCTGGATGCCATACGTGAAACAGAACTTTAAACTGTTTTCTAGAGAGTAAAACAAATAATGTGGGGCTATTTTATAATCCTCTAAAGTAAGTTGGAGCATTTTACAGGCTTTCCTCCTCCCCCTTGATCCCCATGAGTAGGCTGAAAGGGCCAGGGTTTCCTTTTCAAGCCTTGGGAAGCTGAGCCACAGAAGTGAGCCCAGTTGCCTGAGGCATAATGCGGCAGCGATGCAAATGGGAATAGCTCTCAAATCTTCTATATCCAGCCCAGTGCTATGCTTGCCTGTATTACTACTCCTCTATTCATTTCAGAATAAATGAAAATGTCAGAAGTGGCATATTGGGGGCACCTGGGTGGCTCAGCTGGTTGAGCGTCCGACTTCGGTTCAGGTCATGATCTCTCAGTTCCTGGATTCGAACTGTCTGGGCTGACAGCTCAGAGCCTGGAGCCTGCTTCGGATTCTGTGTCTCCCTCTCTCTCTGCCCCTCCCCACCTCGTGCTCTGTTTCTCTCTCAAAAATAAACAAACGTTAAAAATTAAAAAAAAAAAAAAGATGTGGTATATTGGTTTCCTGTGGCTGCCATAATCAAGCAACTGCAAACTTGGTGGCTTTAAACAACAGAACCTATTCTCTCACAGCTTTGGAGACCAGAAGTCCTAACTGAAGGTGTTGGCAGGATTGGGCATCTGTCAAAGCCTCTAAGGGAGTCCTTCTTTGCCTCTTCCGGCTTCCGGTGGAGTAGGCGGTTCCTTGGTTATGGCCGCATCCCTCAGGGTTTCTGACTCCCCGTCTTCCTACAGCTGGCCATTTGTATTCTCTCCTTTCTCCCCCTGCCCAGTTTTACTGGGGTATAATTGATACATAACAGGTATTACTTTTATGTGTACCATATCTCTTCTTATGCGGACACTGGTCATTGGGGTGGGGGATGGGTGAAATGGGTGAAGGTGGCCAAAAGGTACAAACTTCCAGTTACAAAATAAATTAAGTTATGGGGGGAAAAAATAAATAAATAAATAAATAAATAAGTCATGGGGATATAATATACAGCATGACAACTAGAGTTAAAAGTACTGTGTTGAGGGGCACCTGGGTAGCTCAGTCAGTTAAGCTTCTGCCTTCAGCTAAGGTCATGATCTGATGCTTCTAAGATTGACAGCACGGAGCCTGCTTGGGATTCTCTCTCTTCCAGTCTTTCAGCTCCTCCCCCGCCTCCCAAAATAAATAAATAAATTTTTTTTAAGTTATCACCACAAGAAAAAACTCCGTAACTCTATGTGGTGACAGACGTTGACTAGACTTATTGTGATGATCGTTTTGCAATATATACAAATGTCACATTATGTTGCACACCTGAAACATGTTGTATGTCAATCATACTTCAGTTAAAAAAAAGGACAGCAGTCATTGGATTTAAGGCCCACCCATATAATCCAGGATGATTTCATCTTGAGATCCCTAACTTAATTGTAATGATCCTTTCCCCAAATAAGGTCACATTTGCACATTCTGGGTGAACCCGTCCTTCCGAGGGCCACCATTCCACTCACTACAAGTGGCAAGACTGCTAAAGAAATAGAAATGTATACTCAGTATTCTACTTCTCATTCTCTAGTTTTAGGATAAAACTCTACACAATCAAAGTAATTTTATTCATCATGCCTGTGTTAAAATACACCTGAGGAGCGCCTGGGTGGCTCAGTCGGTTAGGCCTCCGACTTCGGCTCAGGTCAGATCTCACGTTCGTCGGTTCGAGCCCCGCGTCGGGCTCTGTGCTGACAGCTAGCTCAGACCCTGGAGCCTGCATCCGGTTCTGTGTCTCCTTCTCTCTCTGCCCCTCCCCCTCTCATGTTCTGTCTCTCTCTGTATCAAAAATAAATAAAACATTAAAAAAAATACACCTGAGTGGCTCAGTTGATTGAGCATCCAACTTTGACTCAGGTCATGATCTCATGGTTCGTGAGTCCCAGCCCCACGCCGGGCTTGCCTCTGTCAGCATGGAGCCCCCTTCAGATCCTCTGTCCCTCTCGCTCTCTGCCCCTCCCAGTGGCACTCTCTCTCTCTCTCTCAAAAATAAACATTAAAAATTTTTAAAAATACACTCTTAAGGAGTCTGGGTGGTGTTTGACTCTTGATTTTGGCTCAGGTCATAATTCTGTGGTTCCTGAGTTCAAGCCCCAC
This sequence comes from Suricata suricatta, assembly GCF_006229205.1. Taxonomy (NCBI): domain Eukaryota; kingdom Metazoa; phylum Chordata; class Mammalia; order Carnivora; family Herpestidae; genus Suricata; species Suricata suricatta. The sequence goes on along the minus strand of NC_043713.1, from coordinate 82,208,507 downwards.
AGTGGGCTCTGTGCTGACAGTGCAGAGCCTGCTTGAGATTCTCTCTCTGCCCCTACCCCCTCACACACTCTTGCTCTCAAAATAAATAAATAAAAATACACTCACATATATTTATCTTTTTTATGAGATATATTTGATATACAACATTGTATAAATTTAAGGTGTACAACATATTGATTTGATACATTGATATCTCAATGATTGTTATTGTAGCATTAGCTAACACCTCTGTCGGTCAAATAATTATCATTTCTTCTAGTCTTGTAAACAATTAAGACCTAGCCTCTTACCAAGTTTAATGTTTATAATACTGTCATTGTCTATAATCATTGTGTTGTGTTTTAGTTCTCCTGGACTTATTCATCTGCTAGTTGCCAGTATATACATTTAAATAACAATTTGGGGCAACTGGGTGGCTCAGTTGGTTGAGTGTCTGACTTCAGCTCAGGTCATGATCTCACAATTTGTAGGTTTGAGCCCCACATCCAGCTTTGTGCAAAGCCTGCTTGGGATTCTATCTCTCTCCGTCTCTCTCTGCTCCTCATCCATTCTCTCTCTCTCAAAAATAAATAAACATGAAAAACATTTTTTAATAAATAAATAACATCTCTCCCATCCCTCCCCCCCCCTGTAATCATCATTTGACTCTCTACTCTTAGGACTTTTTAAAAATTCCACATGGAAGATATCATACAGTATTTGTCTTTCTCTGATTTTCTCACTTAGCATAATGTCCTCAAGGTCCATCCATGTGGTTACAAATGTCTTTTCTAGTTTAAAAAAAAGTTCCTTCATCTCTATACTCTGAAATCAGCCTCCAGAAACAACCTAACTCTCTTTTTCAGCACTGTGACCTAGAGAGATGAATCGACTATCACAATTAGAGACTTCAACACCCCTCTCTCAGAAATGGAGAGATCCAGCAGGCAGAAAAGCAGTAAGGACACAGCTGACTCACCAACATCATTAATCAACTGGATATATTGACACCTATAGACTACTTTATCCGACAAGAGCAGAATATACATTTTCCTCAAGCTCACATGGAACATTCACCAAGACAAACTATATTCTGGGCCATAAAGCACACCTTAACAAATTTAAAGAATAGCAATCAGACGGTGCCAGTGGAATTAAACTAGAAACCAGTTTAAAAAAAAAAAAAGATTGAGGAACTCTATGTAAATTTAGAATCAGCATGTCACCTTTCCCCAACAAAAATCCCACAAGAAATTTTTTTACCTACAGGAAAAAAAAGAAGATAACCAACCTCCAGCTTTCTGGTGACCAGCCCCGTCACGAGGTGATCCAGGGCCCCACGTAAGTCATTCACTGGTATAAACTCAGATGTGCTCACACGGGACTCCTTAAAAATAACTAAATACAGAGGGCATCTGGGTGGCATCTGACTTTGGCTCAGGTCATGATCCCTTGGCTTGTGAGTTCAAGTCCTGAGTCAGGCTCTGTGCTGACAGCTCAGAGCCTGGAGCCCACTTTGCATTCTGTCTCCTCCCCTGCTCACGTTCTGTCTCTCTCTTCTTTAAAAATAAATAAACATTAAAAAAATAACAAAATACATTGCAATCAGGAAATTCCACCCGTTTAGCTCTGTGCCATGAACCAGGGACAAAGGCCAAGTATATTTCTTATTGCACCACACATTTACCAATAGACAGCAGCAGCAGACCTGAGCTATCATATTCAGCATATGCTCCTTGGCTAACAACATATGGAAAGTAGGTCAAGTCAACTTTCTCCACCCTTTTGAGAAGTGATGGCAGGTACTAAGCCTCTTCCCAAAGACCAGAATAAATGCTCTTATTAAATCCCCCATTGTGTGTGGTGCTATACCATGCTAACTGATTCACAGAATTAGCTAAACCTTGCCTCTTCTCTAACAGTTTACAATGCAGGGCAGACAGGCTGGTGCTCATTCACGCTTACAGACAAACTGGACAGACACAATGAATGGAATACAAACATTAAGTCAACTCATAAATGAACAAGGTAAACATTTAGAGATGGAGATACCCAGATGGTTGAGATAAAAATAGTTGTTTTGAAATATTCCAGTATCAGGCTACGCGAGATAAAAAGCTTTCTCTCTTCTCCATCACCACATCCATGTATCATATAAGAGTACACATGCTGAGGATGCCCGGGTGGGCTAGTCAGTCAAGTGACTGACTCTTGATTTAAGCTCAGGTCATGTTCCCACGGTTTGTGAGTTCAAGCCCTGTGTCGGGCTCTGCACCTGATAACGTGGAGTCTTCTCTCTCCCTCCCTCTCTCTCTCTCTCTCTCTCTCTCTCTCTCTCTGCTCCTCCCCTGCTCACAACATTGTGAATATATTAAGTGCTACTGAATTGGTCACTTTAAAATGTTTAATTTTGGAGCACCTGGGTGGCTCAGTCGGTTAAGTGTCCGGCTTCTGGCTCTGGCTCAGATCATGATCTCATAGTTTGTGGGTTCAAGCCCCGCATCGGGCTCTGTGCTGACAGCCAGCTCAGAGCCTGGAGCTTGCTTCGGATTCTGTGTCTCCCTCTCTTTGACCCTCCCCTGCTCATGCTGTCTCTGTCTCTCAAAAATAAAAAAAATTTTTTTAATGTTTAATTTTACCTTAATTTTTTGTTTAAAGTAAGCTGTATGCCCAATGTGGGCTTGAACTCATGACCCCAAGATCAAGAGTCACATGCTTTACCAACTGAGTAGCTTACGGGCTCCTTCAGGTCAATTTAAAAATAAATAAATAAATAAATAAATAGATAAAAAGTCCTTCCTTCATTCTGGCCTTACCTAAAGTTTGATAAGCTCTTCATTATAGTATTATAGTACTATGGTATAGTATACATCCAAGCCATTCACTTTTCCTAATATAGTTCTACTCTCAGTGCTTATCTACATGTAGAAAATTATTGCCATGATGTTTTCCAACTTAATTTCCTCCTTAATGCATTCTCTGGAAAAAAATAAGTAAACTGTAATTTATGTTCTTAAAATAATTTGTACTTGGAAAGGAAGAATCAGATCCAGAAACTTACCATTTTCCCCCCTATTACCTTAGAGTGGCTGTAGTGAAATTAAGAGGTTAGTTCAAAATTTACACTCCAAAATGGATTCATTATCAAGAGGGGGAAAAAACGAGATGTTCAATCTTCTCTCCAAGATTTGTGCTTGGCACCTGTTTGCCAAATGTATTTTTCTGTTTTAATATTTATACTGAGATTTTTGGAGGGGCAAAGGAAGGCAGGAATGCTTTTTATTTGTGCAAAAGATACTAAGAATCAGGTATATAGTTTTGAAAGTAACTCTAAATCTAGGAGGGAAAAGCCCCTAGTTTCGGAGTTAGTCTCCACTCTCTCTGCATCTGCCTATTTCCCCGCGCCTCGCCCATTCCTCAAATCTGGTCCATTTTCTTCTCCCTCTGAATGATCCTAGACAAAGGGCATTCAGGAAACATGTTGGAATGAATGAATGAATGAATGAATGAATGAATACAGATGTGCCAAATGAGTGTTGAAGCCTGTTGCTCCATCAATTCTGGGGAGAAAGAAATCATTCTGGCTGGGTGGTCAGACAAAGCTTCAACTCCAGTATGACTAGGCTTCTGACCTTGATATAACCTGACCCATGTGCTTGTTTTTTTTTTTTATTTTTTATTTATTTATTTTTTTATTTTTTTTGGTGCTTGTTTTTTTAGTTGTCCTCACGGCTTCTCCTGCAGACACTGAGACCGAGTCACACTTCAGGTAAAACCAGAGAAACTGTCTTAGCCTTCACACTGGTCCGCTTCCAAACGAATATATCACAGCGATGAAAGGGCTCCCAGACCCCTTGGCTTCAGTGTGGGGAGCAGTTTAACATTCCTCTTGGTCAACACTAACTCTTGTAATATCTTTCTTCAAAATATCTTCAGGAGATCCCCTTTCTTTCCATTTCTGTTTTTTAAAGACCAATGATACAAATACTGACTGCTGTTTTTACAAACTTGGAAAACACACAAACATATGTATGTGCTATAGATTGAATGTGTGCCCCCCATTCATATATTGAAGTTCTAAACCCTCAATGTGTCTGTATTGGGGATGGGGCTTTTAAGGACTAATTAAGGTTAAATGAAGCCCTAAGGGTGAGGCCCTAATCCGATATGAATGATCGCCTTCGAAGCAGAAGCAGAAGCAGCAGAAGAGATACCCCCATCCCCATCCCGGGCCAGGTGAGAAAAGCAAGAAGGCAGCCATCTGCCAAGCAGGCAGAGTGCTTTCACCACAGACTAAATCAGCTGGCACCTTGACCTCGGACTTGCCAGTGTCCAGAACTGTGAGAAAATAAATTTCTACTGTTTAAGCCACTGAGTTTATGGAATTTTGTTATGGCAGACAGAGCTATTACAACATGTAAGAAGATTGGTATTATTCCAGAATTTTCTTTTTTACATATTTATTTTTGAGAGAGAGAGAGAGAGAGAGAGAGAGAGAGAGAGAGAGAGAGAGGGAGAGAGAGAGAATGAGTGGGGGCAGGGCAGAGAGAGAGGGGGATAGAGGATCTGAAGTGGGCTCTGCAGTAACAACAGTGAGCCTGATGCAAAACTTGAACTCATGAGCCGTGAGATCATGACCTGAGCCAAAGTCAGACACAACCAAATGAGGCACCAGGAGCCCCTTATTCCAGAATCTTTTAACCCAAAGGATAACTGGTAACATCATTTCTTTCCAGTTTTTTTTTTTCTCACCCAACAGCTATCTTTGTAGTCTTGTATATTTGCCAGCTCGTGCTCTCCCCTTCTTCCCAAATTACAACTCTTTCATTCACCCAACTCTGCCTATACTCAAGCCTTTCTTGTCTGGATTCCTTTAGCATGAGGTCAGAAACCTTCTTGTTCAAATCCCTGCAAAAGCATGAATCCACCCTAGTATTTATTGATATAAAATAAAGTTGCAACAATCTGTGATTAGGAAAATGCCTGTCTGAATTAGTGAAAAGTCTGAATTACAATAATTTTAAGGAGATGTGATTTTAGTGCAGTCAAGTCTGTGCAAGAGTTCCGAATAAGCCAAACAAAAATCAGGAAAATGCAAATTCTTGGAAATTTGCTTTTATGAATAGGTAAATATGATTTCCCTTGCATTCAATAACAAGTTCATGTTTGGACAATGCTTTATTGTTTCCAAAATACTTTGTCTTTGTCATTTATTTTGATACTCAGTCTCTGTAGAAGTAGGGGAGGCACGGATTATATTGTTCATATAGAGGTAATAAGAAAGCTAGCAACTGACTTGGAAAGTGTCAAGTCACCCAGCTTATCAGCTTAATTTTAATTTTTAAAATTTATTTATTTCTTTTGAGAGAGAGAGAGAGAGAGAGAGAGAGAGAGAGACTGCTCATGCAGGGGAGAGGAGAGAAACATGACACAGAGCCTGACATGGGGCTTAAACTCACAAACCGTGAGACCATAACCAGAGCTGAAATCAAGAGTCAGACACTTAACCCAATGAGCCAGCCAGGCACCCCATTGAATGCAATAATAATAACAGCTAATGTTTATTGTGGTATACCAAGTCCTAGACACTATTCTAAGCACTGTGTATGTATCTTCTTATAATAACCTCTGAGGTTTGTACTGTTTTTATTCCCATTTTACAGACAAGAAAACTGAGGCACAGAGGCTTAAACAACTCACCCAAAACCCCATGATTTTAAGTGCTGGGGCCGGCTTCCAACCCAGGCCATCTGACTGTAGGGTCCACACTTGGAAACAGGATCTGAAAAGTGGTAGGCTCACCACAGATATTTCAGAAAGACAGAGATGTTTGTTATATTTCACATAGATTAGGAGGAACCTACTATGGCCTGGTTTGCATGGTTCATTCACCTAAAATCGCTTCCCATGAGGTAAGAGAAGAATTCTCAGAACTGATTGTCCAAATAAATGCCGGACCCACGGATTCTTTGTTACTAATGTTGAGCTGCACTCCATTTGTACTTACTCTGCGTTTCTGATAGTTCACTTGCACTCATGTGACGATTTTGTTTTCCTGGTTAGAATGCAAGCATCAAGGTGCATATATTTATTTATTTATTTATTTTTAATGTTCATTCATTTTCGAGAGACAGAGAGAGACAGAGCATGAGCAGGGAAGGGGCAGAGACAGAGGGGGAGACACAGAATCTGAAGCAGGCTCCAGGCTCTGAGCTGTCAGCACACAGCCCAACTGAACTCACGAACTGTGAGATCATGACCTGAGCCGAAGTTGCACTCCTAACTAACTGAGCCACCTAGGTGCCCTGAGGTGCAGATTTTAATGTCTGGTTTCTTGCCATCCAATATATTGCTGTGTTTAAAAGTGTTTTTTTACTCCACTGGCTGAGAGCAAACAAGGTAGGAGTTAGGAAATAAAGAATCTGGGCTGTATTCTGCCACCCAACAGCTGAGTGACCTCCAGGCTTTGGTTTCCTCGTCCTCTAGGCCTCAAGGTAATTTTGAGATCACCAGCAAGGGGCTTTTGTTGGAAAATGCAGAGCCGATATCCTTTTTTTATTGTCGTAAAATTCACATACCATAAAATTCACTTTTTAAAAAAACCATTTTAAAATGCACAATTTAGTGACATTTAGTATATTCACAAGGTTGGGCAACCATCACCAATGTCTAGGTCCAGAACACTTTTTCTTTTATTTAAGTAATCTCTACACCCAACGTGGGGCTCGAACCCACAACTCGGAGATCAAGAATCACATGCTTTTTCTTTTTTAAAAAAGGTTGGCTTTTTTTTTTTTTTAAGTTTCTTTATTTTGAGAGAGGGGGGTTGGGAGACCCTGATCGGGGGAGGGTCAGAGAGAGAGAGAGAGAGAGAGAGAGAGAGAGAGAGAGAGAGAAGGGAAGAGAATGGCAAGCAGCTGTGGTGCTGTTAGTGAAGAGCCCACTTAGGGCCCCACCTCACAAACCGTGAGATCATGACCTGAGCTGGAATCAATCAGACACTTAACCTACTGAGCCAGCCAGGTGCTCCTAGAGTCGCATGCTTTTCTAACTGAGCCAGCCTGGTGCCCTTATCTGAACATTTTCATTTGGATATGGACCATCCAGAAAGTAGATTAGTGGTGGCCAAGGGTGTTGGCGAGGGGGAAATGAGGGGTGACTAATTAATGGGCACAGGGTTTCCTTTTGGGGTAATAAAATGTACTGAACTGTGTGGGGAGCCAGAAGAACGGAGATCAGCCGCCTGTAGGCAGGGCAGCGTTATCTCTCCCAATTCAGGGCTGGAGACAGCGAGTCTGAGCTTTCTTACCGGCCCCTCAGGTGCTGTGCTAAAATTGCAGTTTTGGTTCCCCCTTTACCCTACCCTTCTCCTAAAAATCACTTGACTCTGTTTCCTAGCAACTGACCTAGGTCAGCTGCCTTGCTTCCCGCCTTGAACCCTTTATAAGATGTTTGTGTTCTCTCAGTAAACGAGGCTTGATCAGAGACTTTGTCTTGCCTCCATTCTCTGTGCTCCCTGCCCTACCCCATTCTCACCCCCTCCCTCAGGACCTGCTTCAACTGAACTGCGGGCCGGGTCAGAACTGTACACTTAAAGTGGTTAATTTCTGGGAAGCCTGGGTGGCTCAATCAGTTGAGTGTCTGACTCTTGATTTCAACTCAGGTCATGATCCCAAGATCGTGGAATCGAGCTCCTGTGTTGGGGTCCGCACTGAACGTGCAGCCTGCTTAAGATTCTCTCTCTCTCCTCCCACCACTCTCTCTCTTTTAAATAAAAAGAAGCAGTTAATTTTAAGTGATATGAATCTCACCTCAATTTTTTAAAAAGAGAAATTAAATGTAGCCTTATGTGGTCAGTGGGAAAGCACTTCAAATGTGCACAGAGATAATTTAGACCAGTTAATGGGATAGACTCCATCTGAGACACAGCCTGATGCCCCTGTTACAGCTACCACACTGTACCCTGAGATTTTAGTAGTGGGGACCAGTCAGGCCATTCATCAGCTTTGTGTGATGGGACCTTACTTCTCAAAGTGTGGTCAGAGGACCACCAGCCTTAGCATCACGTGGAATTTGTGTGTCTTTCAGAATCCCAGGTTGCCCTCAACCACCTGAATCAGAATCTGCATTTTACTGAGATTTTCATGTCATTTGGATGCACCTTCAAGTCTGAGAAGCACTGTTACTGGGAGACTCGGGTGGTTCAGACTATCCCACTTTTGGCAACTTCAGTAGACATAATTTGACTTTTCTTCTGAAGATGCATTGCAGCATGATTACTTGCTGAACTAGTTCTCAGCAGTCTTTCCTTAGCATTCTCCCCTTAAGGCATTGGAAAATGTATCCACCATCAAAAGACTTACCCATTATTTTTGATGAACTTAAGCTTTGGGGAAGAAGAAGTCTTGACAATCCAAATCACCTACCATGGGCTAGAAAAAGTTAATGGCACTTTCAAAACAGCAAGGGATATTGCCTTGTATGTGAGATGTGCCTGAGTATATTCATGTTTTAGAGTCTCACTTCTGGAAAATTCTAAATGGGTGGGTTTAAAGGTGCTGTTCCTTGGCCTGAAGTCCACTACCTCTTCTCTGTGATTTGGATCTGTCTGTATTTGTATATGTTTGCTCAGTATTCTAAACTGGAAAATCAAAAGATACAAAGTGAACACAATGACAACCATATTCTTCTCTTTTTTTAATGTTTATTATTTATTTTTGAGAGAGAGGGAGAGACACAGGATGTGAGCACGGTAGGGGCAGAGAGAGAGGGAGACACAGAATCTGAAGCGGGCTCCAGGCTCTGAGATGTCAACTCAGATCCCAACATGGGGCTCAAACTCACAAACTTGAAGATCATGATCCAAGTTTAAGTCAGACGTTAAACCAACTGAGGCACCCAGGTGCCCCACAACCATATTTTTCTAATTTTATGGAAAAATTTGTTTGATTTAACTTTCTGTCAACAAAGACCCAATCATTAACATAGTTGATGAATATTTATTATACATATGCCAATTATATGTATAATTGTGTATATGCATATATATATTTATATATATATACACACCAGATGCTGCTACTCAGCCATGACCAAAATAAGGGAAATAACCCAAGTGACATAGAAGTTATCATTGGGTTGTGAAATGATAGCCAATTTTATTTTTTCTGTTTTATCATTCTTATATTTTTTGAGTTTTCTATAATCATATATTATTTTTATAATCTGAAAAAAATACATAGTTATGTAAACTTAAAAAATATCCAGTGTCATGTCAATTCAATATCAGTTTAATTTGAAGGGGGGATAGTGATGTTTAAAGATGTTAAACTATTACGCTTTTGTTAAAGTTTTTCTATTGCAAAAACTACTTCAGTACTATATATCCTGATCAGAATAACAAGGTGAGGTATTAATACGTACCTGATAAAACAATTAAATGTGGAGACTGACCAGGGTGCCTGGGTGGGTCAGTTGGTTAAGCATCTGACTCTTGGTTTCGGCTCAGGTCATGATCTTACGGTAGGTGGGCTTGAACCCCATGTGGGATTGAGCTCCACGCTTGGGATTCTCTCTCCTTCTCGCTCTTCCTCTCCCCTGTTCACAGGTGCTCTCTAAATTAATACATAAATATGTTTTAAAAAGTGGAAATTGACTTATAACTCTTTTCTATGTGTGCAATAAGGAACTAGCAACAGATTTTTCTGATTGACATAATTTTTTGTGTGTGCCTTATGAAATCCAGTTCACTTAATTTGCAATAACAATACACATGTATAAATACACAGATATGCAATCAAAATGATTGCAAAATGAAATAAGATACACTTCTGAAAAATTAAACTCAAATGATTTTAAAAGTCTTTTAAGGGGCGCCTGGGTGGCTCAGTCTGTTGAGCATCCACCTTCCACTCAGGTCATGATCTTGCAGTTCGAGCCCCATGTTGGGCTCTGGGCTGACAGCTCAGAGCCTGCAGCCTGCTTCAGATTCTATCTCCCTCTCTCTCTGCCCCTCCCCTGCTTGTGCTCTCTCTCTCTGTCTCTCAAAAAATGAATAAACATTAAAGAAAATTTAAAAATATTTTACAAAGAATAACTTAGAATAAAATGTATGATTTTGAGGGTGCAGCCTCATTAACTTTTTGATTGAGGTAAAATATGCATCACAAAATCCACCATTTAAAAATATACAGTTCAGTGGCATTTAGTACATTCACCATGCTGTGTCACCACCACATTATCTAGTTCCAAAACATTTTCAGTCCCCGCAAAAAGCAGGGCTTGGACCTACTAAGCAGTCGTTCTCCTTTCCCCTTCCCCGACCCTTCCCCCCAACCCCGCAACCCTTGGAAACAACCGCTCCGCTTTCATCTCTGTGGACTTGCCTATTCTGGACTTTTTATACAAATGGAATCATTGGTGTTCACTGCCCTTACTTAGCAACATGTTTTCAAGGTTCAAGGTTCGTCCATGTTTGTGACGTGGATGTATCAGTGCTTCGTGGCTGTTTGTGGATGACTAATACTCCGCCACATGCACAGAGCACACTGGGTTCATCCACTCAGCAAGTGTTGGACATTTGGATCATATCTGTCCTTTGGCTACCGTGAATGGTGCTGCTGTGAACATTCCATTTCTGAACACGTTTTATGGGAACGGGTAGTTTAATTCTCTTGGGTGTATACCTAGGGGTGAAATTGCTATGCTATATGGTAAATCTATGCTTAGCTTGTTGAGGAACTGCCGGACTTTTCCATTCCCCCCAGTCATGCATGAGTGTTCCAATTTCTCCACATCCTTGCCAACGTTTGTTATTGTCTGTCTTTCTGGTTATAGCCCTCCTAGTGGGTGTGAAGTGCAATTTCATTGTGATCGTCCCTATTTATGGCTCATCTGAACTAGACTGTGACTTCTGTGAGGACCTGAGCTGACCTTGTCTTCCTCCTCACTGTTTTACCAGCGTCTGGCTCAGTGCCAGCATGTAGTAGATGACAGCAGAATATGTGGTGAATAAAATTGAGGGGCGCCTGGGGTGGCTCAGTTGGTTGAGCATCCTACTTCGGATCAGGTCACGATCTTATAGTTCGTGAGTTCAAGCCCCGCCTTGGGCTCTATGCTGACAGCTCAGAGCCTGGAGCCTGCTTTGGATTCTGTGTCTCCCTCTCTCTCTCTGCCCCTCCTCTGCTCATGCTGTCTCTCTCTCTCTCAAAAATAAACATTAAAAAATTTTTAAATTAAAAATAAAAAAGTCAGTAGCCACTGTTCTTTACGTTTAGTCCTCCTAGACATCTCTTCTGGCGTCCATCAGTTTTGCCGGGGCTGGTCAGAAACGTCAGAAAACATAATGTGGCTGATAAAAGGGATGATGTTAAAAGTGTAATAGTTCCCAAATCCAGTTTTCATTTCCTTATACTGATATGAAGACAGGTTTAGGGAGAATTCTAAATTTTCTTTTGCTGATTGAAAACTTATCAATAGTGCTCTTGTCTATGAGATATTGATTGGTCTTTCCTAAGGGCCACACCTTTTCGGAGGCCTAGGGTGGATAGTCAGCCTATAAACTTGTCCCATAGATCAGTCTACTTTTCATATACTCTCTGAACAGATTAATCTCATCATTTCTCTAGGATACTGGCTTTCTTCTCCGAAACCTTTCCCTCTCCTTAAAGATGCTCAATCTTTTATTAATTGACAAAATGAAAATACTAAGAAGTGTTTCCTTCCTCTCTCTCCTTACACATGCAGTGAATAAAATGCCTGTTCAAAGAACTTGAGATGAACAGGATATTAGAAACTTTCTCTGGCAACTTAATTGCTTTTGTGGTTCAAGGCCATTAAGAGCCTGGAAATAAAGATTGGAAGAATCATGCAGGTTTTAAGATTGAATGAGTAGTGCTCAGAAGTTGCAGAAGCTTATGAGAAAGATGACCTCCAATGCTTTGGCTGGGAAGCATGAAGTCACTTTGAATTTTCCAATAAACCAGGCTTGACAAAGACTGGCTAATTGTTATTCCTCCAACTTTAGATCAAGTACATACTATATCCTCAACTCAAGTAGAAAGTGGTGTCTTCTTAAACTAAGTAAGACATGCTATGGATATGTTTCCCATTTGTTCTGATCAATCTGAGACTCCAAGATTAAGTTCTTTGATTTCTAATATTAAGAGTTAAATTTTTTTTTAGTGTTTATTTGTTTTTGAGAGAGAGAGAACACAAGTGGGGTGGGGCAGAGAGAGGGAGACAGAATCCGAAGCAGGTTCCAGGCTCTGAGCTGTCAGCTCTGAGCCTGACACAGGGCTCTAACCCATGAACTGTGTGATCATTACCTGAGTCAAAGTCGGAAACTTAACAGACTGAGACACCCAGGTGCCCCTCTAATGTTAGGACCTAAAAAAATTATTTATTTTTGAGAGAGAAAGAAAGAGAGCAAGCAGGGGAGCAGCAGAGAGGGAGACAGAATCCCAAACAGGCTCACACCGTCAGCACAGAGCCTGACACAAACTGTGAGATCATGACCCCAGCCGAAACCAAGAGTCAGAAGCTTAAGTGACTGAACCCCCCGGGCGCCCCTAATATTATGACATTTTATTCATAGCTGGTCACAATATGAAGTGAGGTGTATTTGGAGGAAAGAATTAAAAAGGAATGAAGATACTAAGATTATTAAATTTTAGGTCATGCTATGGACTATATTGTGTGCCCCCCAAATTCACATGTTGATGCTTTAACCCCCAATGTGAAAGTATTTGGAGGTAATTCGGGTCAGATGAGGTCATGAGGGTGGGGCCTCATGAAAGGTAAGATCCTCATAAGAGGAGACACCAGAGACCTCTCTCCAGTTCGGCCGTATGAGGACACTGAGGAGGTGGCCATCTGCAAGCCAAGGAGAGAGCTCTCCCCAGACACTTAATCTTTGGCACCTTCATCTTGGGCTTCCTGACCTCTAGAACTCTGTGAAAAAGACCCTTGTTGTGGGGCGCCTGGGGGGCTCAGTCTGTTAAGCGTCCAACTTTGGCTCAGAGCATGATCTCATGGTTTGTGGGTTCGAGCCCCACATTGGGCTTTGTGCTGACAGCCCAGAGCCTGGACCCTGCTTCAGATTCTGTGTCTCCCTCTCTCTGCACCACCCCGCCCCCAGGCACTCTGTCTCTCTCTCTCTCAAAAATAAATAATAAACATTAAAAATAATTTTTAAATCTTGTTTAAACCACGCTGTGTATGATATTTTGTTATGGCAGCCTAAGCAAACAAAGACAGCTCATACATCTATTTATACACTTGTTTGGTAAGATTAAAAACATAAGAAATCAGATCTATTGCTCTTGGACCCAATTTTCCCTTTTTAAAAAAAAGTTTATGTCTTTATTTGAGAGAGAGAGAGAGAGGCAGAGAGCGAGTGGGGGAGGGAGAGAGAGAGAGGGAGACACAGAATCTGAAGCAGGATCCAGGCTCCGAGCTGTCAGCACAGAGCCTCAAGCGGGGCTCGAAGCCATGAACCTTGAGATCATGACCTGAGCTGAAGTCGGACGCCCAACCAACTGAGCCCCCCAGGACCCCCCTCTTTTGCCTAAATAAACTGAGGTCCAAGGATGGACTCCAAGGGGTTGAGACATGCTTCTAGTAGACAGCCATTTGGCCCCAATTCCTTACCTCTCCCTGTACCCATACTCGTCACCATGTGACTTTGCAGCTTCTCTTGCTGAAGAGTCAGAGCCTATTTCCTGAGCTGGGCTAGCCTTAAGCTTTAGCTAAAAGAATGTGGCAGGGATGCTGCTGTGTGCCACCACTGAGCTGAGGACTCTACGAGGGACTTGTCTCTGCTTTCTTACACACACGAGAACATTCTCTGGGGTAGCCCGCCAGAGGAGGAGAGACACCCAGAGCCATACTCCAGGAGTCCCAGTCACGGCTGTTCCAGATCATCCAGTCAGCCAGCCCCCAGATCTATGATGGAGCTCCAACAAGAGGAGCAGGAGTCCCTAGCCTGCCGCCTCGGATGTGCGAGTTTCGTACTCCGCCTTGGAGGTTTGGCAGTAGGGAACTCTACATTACCGCTATTTGGCACTAGATGTTCATTAAACATCAGAGATCCAGAAACTCCTGCAAACTAAAATGGATGCAATTTTTACAAACCAAGGAATTAACATCCTGCGAAGAAGGAACAGCAACGAACAAATATAGTTTCTGTTTCTATTACTGAAAGCAGCCGTTTCTGGAAACTGCCATCTAGTCAAGTATTGAGAGTGAGTCACGGTATCCTCAAAGAAGTGAAAATGATAGGCAATTGTACTTATATGCTTGTGAAAATTACGGAATGTATATTATCTTTTGCTTATTAGCCCTAAGAGAGATGCGAAGTGGGTTCAAGCAAACAAATGATGAGAGTTGACAGAAGTGTTAATTCCAACCCCAGTTAATTTCATTTGTTCCTAGATTCTTCTAGTTGCAGACAGTGAGGTTTCCTGTGGATGAAATAAGAGGTTCAGAGACAATAAAGAGAGTTTCTTTCCCCAGGGAGTGAGGTCAATTCAGGTCATGAGCTTTGAGAAACTGGAATGTTACCTTGGGTCTGGAAATACTTAGTGATGCTTGTCAGGCTAGTGATCAAGTTTCCCCAGCAGCTCAGTTAATTACCCAGAACTTTCTGTATTAATTGAGCCCTGAGACTCTACGTGACTCTTTCAAAGTCGGGGCTCATTTTACTTAATAGGAGATATTTTCTTCCCTCTCAGCTGGATTTTCCTGGATTATCAAAAGAGATTGTTTATGCATGGACACAGGAGACCCTGTTCACACGTTACATTTTCCTTGCTCAGGGCAATCAGAGCAATTATCTGTGTCCTCTAACGAGCTGTCTTAGAAGTGCACAGAAACCCATTTAGGGTTTGTCATTTTCAGAAGTGCTGGAACCGATCAGCAGGTAAAGCGTGTGTTCGGTGACAGGCTGGCTTTCCTGTCTGTTCTGGGACGTGCAGATGTGCCAGCACTTAGCTGCTGGAAAGCTACTGTCTAATGAGCAATGGGGGGAACTGGGTCTACTTGGCGTGCTGCTACTTGGGAGAGCGCAGTGTTCAGAGATACAGAAAATCATGAGTACAGTCATCCATTACTCAAAATAACAAAACATCTCGAAAATTACTCAGTTCTTTCATAATCATGACATCGCTAAGCAGGACTCCTGATTAAATATGAGGCTGGTTTCCTGATGTTCATTAAAATGTAGAGGCCACCCTCGTTCCTTGCTGCTGGGAATGTGAAATGGCACCAGCACAGAAAAGAGTCTGGCAGTTCTTAAAAAAGTTAAACATAGAGTTACTGTATGACCCAGAAATCCCACTCATAGGAATATACCCAAAAGACTGGAGGACATATGTTCCCACAAAAATGTGGGCATGAGTGCTCACAGCAGCTTGATTCACAAGAGCCAAATGGTAGTGTAGCCTGCCCTTGCGGTGGAGTATTAGTCAGCCTCGAAAAGGAATGAAGTTCTGACATAAGCTACATGGATGAATATCAGAAATATTAGGCGACATGAAAGAAGTCAACACAGGGGCGCCTGGGTGGCTCAGTCAGTTAAGCACCTGACTCTGTTTCAGATCAGGTCACGATCTCATGGTTTTGTGAGTTCGAGCCTCAAATTGGGCTTTGTGCTGACAGTGTGGAGCCTGCTTAGGATTCTCTGTCTCCCTCTCTCTCTCTCTGCCTCTTTCCAACTCATACTGTCTCTGTCTCTCTCAAAATAAATAAACTTAAAAAAAAAAAAAAGGAAGTCAACACAAAAGGCCACAGATTGTATGGTTCCATTTATAAGAAGCGTCTAGAATACACAAATCTACAGAGATAGAGAGGTCAGTGGCTGCCAGGAGTTAGGGAGAAGGGGAACAAGGAGTGACTGCTAAGGGCCTGGGGTTTCATTCTGGGGTCATTAAAATGTTCTGGAATTAGTGGGGTGCCTGAGTGGCTCAGTTGGTTAAACCTCTGACTCTTAGTTTTGGCTCAAGTCATAGTCTCACGGTTTGTGTTCGTGTCCCAAATTGGGCTGACAGTGTGGAGCCTGCTTGGGATTCTCTCTCTTCCCATCTCTGCCCTTCCCTTGCTTGTGCTCTCTCTCTCTCTCAAAATAAATAAATAAACTTTAAAAAATATTCTGGAATTAGATAGTGGTGATGCTTGCAGGTTCCTTTCCCATCTAAACGTCTGTTTTTATTTTTAAATGTTTATTTATTGTTGAGAGGGGAGTAGGGGGACTCGATGTGGGGCTTGAACTCACAAACCATGAAATCATGAACTGAGCTGAAATCAAGAGTCAGACGCTTAGCTGACCGAGCCACCTAGGTGCCCTGAAAACCTTTCATTGTCAATGTGACTGGCTCAAGTTCCAGGGAAGACTAAGTGGCTTCTTGAATCACAGAGCTAGTTGGTTTTAAGGCCAAGGCTAGATCCCGGGGGGTCTGATTCCCAGGCCAACTCTCTTCTTGTTTCATCAATCGTGCCTACATTTGAATCATGTTTTCTCTGACTGGCAGGAGAGTATTTGGTGACTGGGGAGGTAAAGGGGACAGTCACTGAACACCACCTAAGATGACATGAAGGCTCATATAGGAACAAATCATGGAGCCTGAAGGTTTTTCAGGGAACTGAAGAGGTCTGACAGGATAAATTGCTTTTAGTATTTTCAAATATATATGAATAAAAATGATTTTGGTTGAAAGAGCCAAAACCCTTCCTCAATCAAGTTAAAGTGAAAAGCAAACAAAACAAAATCCCCAAAGCAAACGAACAAAACATTTGCTAAGTTTTGTGGTTGGGGGATTATCTGCTGGGAAAGCTGATGCAGTTAAAGAATGAGCTGTAAGAACTTCAGGTACAAGCAGATGTCAATGCACCACAGCTGTCTTTTTCTTTCTTTTTTTAAATTTTATTTTTGAGAGAGACAGAAAGAGAGAGAGCGTGAGCAGGGAAGGGGCAGAGAGAGAGAGAGACACAGAATCCGAAGCAGGCTCCAGGCTCCGAGCTGTCAGCACAGAGCCCGAAGCGGGGCTCGAAGCCATGAACCTTGAGATCATGACCTGAGCTGAAGTCAGACACCCAACAGACTGAGCCGCCCAGGTGCCCCCAGCTGTCTGTTTCTTTCTCCCCTCCCACCCACCTCAACTCTGCTTGATTCTGTTTCTTTGCAAACTGGCCTTGTTCTTTCTTCCTACAGGTGACTTTTATCCTGGCAGCAGGGAATATGGCATCGACAGCCCCACCTAAATCCCCAAAAGAAAATGCGTTCTTCTTTTTCCACAGTCCACACAGCAATCCTGGAGAAGGATCTGATGGGCTCTAACAGGGCCATATGCCCGTCTCTATATTCAGAGGGGCATGTTCTATAACGTTGTTCAAATCAAAGACCACACCTTTTGGGGGATGATAGTAGAGAAGAGAATGCTCAACACGCAAAATAAACCAAAGTCCACGACATGTTATAAATCCTTGATTCTTTCATTGACTTGGAAGGCTGCTTTGAAATGTGAAAGGTATAGGAGATCAGCATTGAATTTTCATTTTTTCTTATTTTTAAATTTTTTTTCAAAAAAAAATTTTTTTTTTTTTTTAAAGAGAGAAAGAGAACACAGGCACAGTAGAGAGAGAAGGAGGCAGAGGATCCAAAGCAGGCTCTGTGCTGTCAGCCCAAAGCCCAACATGGGGCTCAAAACCTCAAACTGTGATATCATGACCCGAGCTGAAGTCAGATACTCAATGGGCTCAGCCACCCAGGCGCCCCCAGCATTCAGTTTTCATAGTGAAAAGTCAGGGAGGCTGGGGGTGCCTGGGTGGCTCAGTCGGCTAGGTTTCTGACTCTTGATTTTGGCTCAGGTTATAATCTTACAGTTCATGAGTTAGAGTCCTCTGGAGTGCTCTGTGCAGATAGCTTGGGAATCTCCCTCCCTCTGTCTCTCTCTGTCTCTATCTCCCTCTCTCTCTGCCCCTCCCCTACTCATGCACGTGTGCCCATGCTCCCTCTCAAAATAAATAAACTTAAAAAAAAAATGGTAAGGGAGGCCAACCACGCTCTAACAGCATGTCCTTCTTAGTTTCCCGGAGACGGGGTGATTCATCAGGGATTTTTGATTTGTGACCTATGTCACTTTTTTTTCTCTAGGAGGTCAAATGACTAGTTTCTATATTCACTGCTGTATCCCTAGGACCTAGCACAATGTCTGGCACATAATAGGTCCTCAGAAATAGTTGTGAAGTGAATTTTAAGGACTTGAGGCACAGCTGACTCAAAGGAATCTTGGCAATACTGAGCACATACCAGACGTCAGGTGCCTATGTCACTGCAGAGACTGAAGAAACAAAACCCGGTTGCTGCCCTTGAGGCACTCACACAGTCCAACAGAGGTAGTTACTTATGCAACTCATTGGTAAAAAGAAAAAAAAAACCCAACAAGATGTGTAATAAGGCTTGAACAAAGTGCTATGAAAATGGCTACATAACCTCCAAAGAGATGAGGTGTAGTACATTCCTAACCATTAAAATGTTTTCAGAATTTTGATAACATTTAACCATGTTCTTTTTTTATTATTTATTTTTTAAGTTTATTTATTATTTAAATTTTTAAAAAGTTTATTATTTGTTTTTGAGAGAGAGACAGACACAGCATGAGCAGGGGAGGGGCAGAGAGAGAGGGAGACACAGAATCCGAAGCAGCTGTCAGCACAGAGAGCCTGACACGGGGCTGGAACCCACAGACTGGGAGACCATGACCTGAGCCGAAGTCAGACGCTTAACCGACTGAGCCACCCAGGCAACCCTTAACCATGTTCTTAAAATCAAATATATACAGATGGAAACAGGAATTTCCAACCCAAGTGTCCGCAGATGAAGCTGCATCAATGGGTAAAGTAGGGTAAATGGGTGACAGGAGCTGCTTTTTAAGAGACAGTAATGAATGGCCAGAACTATTGTGATTTGGGGACAACACGCCCTGAATAAAGGTGACTCTTGCTGCTTATAGCCAGTTAATTATTACCCCACAGGAATAAATCATTTTGTCAAATATTCTAATTTTTCAAGTGAAGCTGGAAATATAGACTTTTTCAGAGGGTTGAAATTTCTTAATTTTTAAAAAATATTTATTTTTGAGAGGCAGAGAGAGGGCAGGGGAGGGGCAGAGAGAGGGAGACAGAGGATTTGAAGTGGGATCTGAGCAGGCAGAGAGCCTGATGTGGGGCTTGAATTCACAAAATGAAAGATCATGACCTGACCTGACATCAGACGCTTGAATGACTGAGCCACCCAGGCACTTAAGTGTTGGCAAACACGACGCACTGCAAATAAAATACAGCTGATGGGCACATTTGGTTCAGAGGCTACCAGTTTGCAACTTTTAGTCTAGAAGTTCACCACTTTATCTCCAGCATCTAGAACAGCCTTGAATATAGTAGGAGCTTAGCATCTATTTGTGAATAAATAAACGAATGACTCGAAAGTCTTATCAATTTAGAGTAAAACTGTTATTTAGGATTTTCGAACACTGACTTTCTTCTTTACATTCAGTAATGTGTTTCTATTCAGGATTTTAAGGTTGAATATAAGTTTGACAAATGTCCTTCGCCAACCTTTATTCTATGCTATACCCACTACGAAAAAAGATTCTGAGAGAGCTGTGAAATGTTAAGCGTGCATTTTCATTTAAAAAAGGGGGGGCAGGAGCGTTTTACAAAAATAAACTGAAGCAAGTTATTTACGTATTAAATTTCCTGCAAAAAGTCAGTTTCCCCTTTTACGAATAAGACACGGTTACATAGGTATTGTATGTGGTGAAAAGCAGAGTCATCTCCCCAAAATATACGTAATTGTATGCCTAAAATGTCAAGATATGGCCATGAAAGTCTTGTATTCCAAGCTATTGATAACTTCTTTTCTGGCACAGTTATTTAGTCTGTATATACCTGCCTTCTTTTCTTTTAGTTTGTGAACTAAGACCACATATTCATTCATTACTTATCCAACAAAATAGCGATTGAGACAACAAAAACAAGGCCCTAGGTGATGCCTGGTGGCTCAGTGAATTAAGTCCTGGGATTCTTGATTTTGGCTCAGGTCATGATCTCACAGTTCTGAGACTGAGCCCGGCATCCAGCTCCACCCTGAGCTTGAAGTCTACTTAGGATTCTCTCTCTCCTTCTCTCTCAAAATAAATAAATAAACCTTAAAAAACAAACAAACACAAGGCACTACTAGGCACAGTGCATGTATATAGCCAAAGCTGAATAGACATGGTTTTTCTTTCAAGGGTCATAGAGACTACTACATAGGCAAACCATTACTAATAATTCAGGCTATAGAGAAGTGTCTTTGGAGAGCTATAGATGAATGGAAGGGGAATTGTAAAAAGTCGGGTTGAAAATATTGTTTAGGTGTTGATTTTGGAGGGCTACGAATGCCAGACTACGGAACTTGTACTTTATTAGATAGGAAACAGAGACTCACGAAATTAAAGTGTTATTACCTCCCATTTCATGTAAGGATGCAAGGCCACTTGCAACCTGACTTGGCTGTCTCCAAATAACATTTGTGAAATACTGAGAAAAACTGTTTCATCACGTCTTAAAAGAGTTAAATGAAACTCTCAATTTTGAGCTTAGAAATTAACATAATGGAACAAGTACAAATTTTAAAGGTACAAATGTAATTTTGTTGCTTCGTCTCAAAATTCAATTTTAACTGTTTTCAAATTAAGCAAATGGTCAGTCGCCTCACCACAACCTGTTCAGCTCCGGTTCTCAAGTGTCACCTCCTTTTCACCGGCCCATCCCAAGTCACCCCGGAACCTGCTCCTTTCAACACGAGTTTCTGTAGGGACGCAGTCTTTAAGTACACCACCTTTGCCCCTCCCTGCGCAGCACCTCTGGGCATTCTGATTGGCTGTAGTCGTCCCATGTGCTGCGGTCTGGTTTCTCTGATTGGCTGACGGCGAGAATGCCCGTATCCATGGCTGCCGCGCGGACGAACTGAGGCCTCGGGCGGGCTGTGGTGTGTTTCAAGCGGGAATCCGGCTGTCGGCCGGGCTCCTGGGCTTAGTCCCGGGGCGCCATGGCCAGCGTCCACGAGAGCCTCTACTTCAACCCCATGATGACCAATGGGGTAGTGCACGCCAACGTGTTCGGCATCAAGGACTGGGTGACTCCGTATAAGATCGCAGTACTGGTGCTGCTGAACGAGATGGGCCGCACGGGCGAGGGCGCCGTCAGCCTCATGGAGCGGCGGAGGCTCAACCAGCTGCTCCTGCCGCTGTTGCAGGTGAGCGGCCCCCACCGGCTCCCGCTCATTCAGCAAACGTTTTATGAACACCCGCTCTGTGCGGAACACCTCCCTGGGCCTGGCGGCGCGAGTGTACATCAGAAACTTTCAGGCCTGGAGGACCGAAACAATAATAAATAAAGGCGTTAATACCACCTGCTAACAATGAGTGCTTACCATGGGCTTTACGTGCATTTTTTTTCCCGGTTCATGTTTGGCTCCAGCATTTATTAGCTGAGTAACTAGGGGAAGAGTTATGTATTCACATCCTCCGTCTTCTGTTGAAAGAAGGCTACACGTAGTCCTGAGCGTTGGAGACAGATGAATCCTCCAGTCTCCTAGAGGACCACAATAAGTAGCAATAATGACTTGTAACTAACATTGAACACTTTCTGTTTGCTAAGCACTTCACATCTTTTAATTCATGTCGCAGACTCGGTTATAGTTCTGGCAAATTCCATAATCTCCGGTGGGTCTTTGGGGTCTCTCTGTTAAAGGAGGACAATAATAGAAACTATGTTTGCGGATGGCTGTATTAGAAGATCCATGGAAAGCACATGGTTTGTGGTATCTAGTAAATGCTCAGGGAAGTGTTAGCTATTTTTATTTCAATGTATCTCATAGAGCGTTGCCTTCTTTTATATCTTGTGGGGTTTTTTTTTCTTTTATTTGTGTGATTTTTATGACTAATGTTTCTCTGTTACTAGACTAACTTCGATGAGGGCAGTGTTTTATCCTACTTTTGTTTACTCTCGTATCCCCACAGCTGAGTAGAGCCCCTAAGTAAAAGTGTGGAGAAAGTGAAATCCCTCCTGTGGCAGATGTGTGAACTCAGGCGAATGGGGTCTTAGAGGAGGTGGATGTTAAGCTGGTGCTGAAGGATGACCAGTTAGCTGTGTATTGAGCTGTCGTGGCAGAAACAAAGATCTAGGGTCCTGGGCCCCCGCATTATCAATTACTTGATCAAGGACTTTTTACAATCTCTCACCTATATTAGTTGGAGGAGAGACGGGTACTGAAGACACAGAGATTAAGTAAGTGGCTTGCCCAGCTGGTTGAATAAAAGGAATGGGGTCTCTACTTCTTGTGGCTCCCACTCCTAGCCACATTACTATTATTAGGAGTGTATTTCTCCCACTATTGAAATAAAAGTTATAATACTAAAAGATTTGGTAATAGAGAAAAGAAACAAAGCAGTACTTGTGTTTTAACTCACCCATCTTTCTGCCTTGGCTCATGCTGTTTTTTTCTTTTTTGTCCCTAGATTCTCTTTGGTGGTTCTTTGGCCGAATACTATATGGTCTAGTAACATTCCAACCAGACTCCCCATTCCTTTGCTTAATGTTTGACTTTAAACAGCTAATTTTTAAAAATTCATTATTTTTTAAACTTTATTTATTTTAAGCGAGAGAGAATAAGAGCAGGGGAGGGGGAGAGAGAGGGAGAAGGAGAATCCTAAGCAGGCTCTGTGCACTGTCAACGCAGAGCCCAATGTGTGGCTCAAACCCAAGAAACTGTGAGATCATGACCTGAGCTGAAATCAAGGGGCTGTTGCCACCCAGATGCCCCCAAATTTGTTAATTTTTAACTACTTAGCTAGTGCACAAAGATTCACTGTAAAAACTTCAGCTGATCCTCACATTGATGGAGTGAAAGGTTATGTATGGTTTTGCATGTTCTCCAATCCTTTTCCCTCTCGAAAACGATCTCTGTTAATGTTTGTTCATTCAGCCACAGGCCAGAATGGATCTTTCTAGACCTTTTGCTAAATGCCTGTATATGGATAGATAGAGGCATATGGTTTTAAGTATATATATACATATATGTGTCTCCTTTTAATTCTGCTTAAATTTTTAAAAAGTTTGTTACATAAATGCAACTAATACAGCTTGTTCCTTTTACTTAACCAGTCTTGGAGATCTTTCCATATCAGGGAATTAAAAAAATTTTTTGAACGTTTATTTATTTTTGAGAGAGAGACTCACAGTGCAAGCAGGGGAGGAGCAGCGAGAGAGGGAGACCCAGAATCCCAATTAGGCTCCAGGCTCTGAGCTGTCAGCACAGAGCCAGATGCCAGGCTTGAATCCACAAACTGTGAGATCACGATCTGAGCTGAAGTTGGATGCTTAACCAACTGAGCCACCCAGGCACCCCAAAATCAGCAAATTTGAAGAGTTACCCCATTCTTTTTTTCTTTTTTTTTTTAAACAGCAGCAGTGTATTTCACAATAAGAAACAGAAGTTAATATTTAAATATATTTATAATTTATTATAAATTATAGATTAACTCTTAATGGACTTACAGTGCTTTTCAGTTTTTCTTCATTTCAAGCAATGTATGCTGAATGTATCTTCCCTAAAAGTGGAATTGCTGGGTTATCCACATTTAATATTAGCATACATACTATCAACTTACTCTCCAAAAAAGATCCAGTGTTTAGTTTATTTTTAAGTTTATTTATTTATTTTGAGAGAGAGACAGAGAGCGGGGGAAGGGCAAAGAGAGAAGGAGAGAGAGAATCCCAGGCAGGCTCCAAGCAGTCAGCACAGAGTCCAATGATGAGGGGCTTGATCTTACAACTGTGAGATCATGATCTGAGCCAAAATCAAGAGTTGGACACCAAACTAAATGAACCAGCTAGGCGCCCCCAGTGTTTAGCATTTTTTTTAATTAAAAAATTTTAATGTTTTTCATTTATTTTTGAGAGACAGACAGCGTGAGCAGAGGAGGGTCAGAGAGAGGGAGATACAGAATCCGAAGCAGGCTCCAGGCTCTGAGCTAGCTGTCAGCACAGAGCCTGGCATGGGGCTCGAACCCACAAACTGTGAGATCATGACCTGAGCCAAAGCCGGACGCTTAACTGACTGAGCCACCCAGGCGCCCCACCAGTGTTTAATTTTAACCTCAATTAGATTATAGTCGTCGTCTTCTTTTTTAAGATTTTATATTTTTGTAATCTCTACACCTAAGGTGGGGCTTGAACTCACAACTCTGATATCAAGAGTCACGCGTTCCACCAACGGAGCCAGCCAAGCACTCCTAGATTGTAGTCTCCTTGACAGCCCAGGTTGTGTACTCCTTGTCTCTCCTGGTACCTTTCATGGACTTGGGCACATACTATGTCTGCCTACCTAATGAGGTTTGGAGAAGGACCAAGTGAGATTATGTTTGTGAAAATGTCTTCCACTTTACAAAGCACTTTGCCTTTTCTTTACTCTTTCTTTGTCACAAACAAGGGAGATGGTTATTTTTATCTCCATTTTACTGATCAAGGAAACTAGGGCTCAGGGAGGCTATGGCTTTGCCATGATTACAAAATTAAGAAGAAAGGAATAGCAGGTCTTCAGACTATAGAGTCTGTTTTTGTTTCCATTTTAAACCATTCTGCAAATTAAGCAAAAATGCTATGCAAATGTAAAGTATTGCTTTAGTGCCTTAGTTTTTTTTTCTTCTTCCTGACTTGAGATTTCACGTTTGGAATAATTGTTACAGCTGTTTATCATTTTGAGCTCCTTAAAATTTATCCATACCTCTCTATCTGCTCTACCCAGGGTCCAGATATTACACTGTCTAAACTATACAAGTTAATTGAAGAATCTTGTCCCCAGCTGGCAAATTCAGTACAGATCAGGTAAGCTTCCTTTTCTTCTGTATATATGAAAATATGTTTATGTAGATGAAAATTAGAGAAGCACATGGTAATGAATTCTCTGAAAACATATCTTTGTTACTCTCAGTAAACAAAAACTGTTTTCCTAAGTACTTTTTAAAAAATGTTTTAATTTATTTTTGAGAGAGTGCAAGTGGGGAAGGGGCAGAGAGAGAAGGGGGCAGAGGATCTGAAGTGGACTCTGCACTGACAGCAACAAGCATGATGTGAGGCTCGAACTCACGAACCGTGAGATCATGACCTGAGCTGAAGTCAGATGCTCAACCTACTGAGCCACCCAGGCACTCCTACTTTTTTCCCAGTTTACTTATTTATTTTGAGAGAGAGAGAGTGCAGAGAGAGAAAATCCCAAGCAGGCTCCACACCGTCAGTGCAGAGCCAGCTGCAGTGCTCGAACCCATGAATCATGAGATCATGACCTGAGCTATGAAACCTGGAGTTGGATCCTTAACTGACTGAGCTGCCCAGACCCCTACTCTTTTTTTTTAAATGGTTGCTAACATTAAACCTATTGTTTCAAAATTTATTTTTCTATATGGATCTACCTTGTTCTCTTTAGTTGTGGCAGGGAATTCTAATTTGCTAGCTGATATATTACTTTGACAGGTTTTATGATGATGAAAATGGTGATACTTTTCAGAATAATGCGAGTGACGGTTTGGATTATCAAGTTTGTTTTATGTGCCACCATTTTCTATGACTCTCTGAATTGCTTTTAAAATAGATGTATTGGAGTTAATTGCGGGATATGAAACATGGGAAGATGTTTAAAGGGCCTTCCTAAAATACGCACCTCAATTTTCTCATTCAGAATCAAACTCATGGCTGAAGGTGAACTGAAGGATATGGAACAATTTTTTGATGACCTTTCGGATTCTTTCTCTGGGACTGAACCAGAGGTTCACAAAACGAGTGTAGTAGGTATGAAGCTTTTCTAAGGAGAGAAGAGAATGTTTTCATTGAAGTGAGCAGCTTTCTAAATCACATCATTCATCACTCTGCTCTATCTGAACAAACACAGTGGGGCTCGTGGACATGTTTTAGTTTGTACTCGCTGCCTTGCCGTTTTGTTCTATGTTTAAATAGTTGTCTTGTGGAAAAGCGTCTTCTCTTTTGTCTGTAGTCGTCCAGCTATTAGCCTGGTCCTGCGGGCTTTTAGGGGTTCGAGGCTCTCCCGGTTCTCTGGACTCCTGGTCTGCATTGTACAACTCTAAGTCAAGGTCACCAACTAAACTTTTATGAAAAGAGTTAAGTAAGAATTTGTTATTGCTATGGTTTATACGATGAGGGCATATGTGAAGTTTCTTTTTGCTTTTCTATTAGCTTTATATCCATGCTGCATCTCTTTGGCTTTTTTGCATGGTAGTTTTTATGTTCTTCAACATCAGCTATCATATTGATCGCCTGTGGACCAGGCTCTGGACTTACCAGACAGACGGAGACATTCCCCTTATGGAGATCACGTACTGGTTGGGTGGGCCAGATGGTGAAAAGTAAACCAATAAATAAGATAATTCAAATAGTTCCAGTAGCCATGAAAAACCATACTGGATGCATAAAGATGATGGCGTGCGGGGGTGGGGATGGGTTGGGGACTGAGCACCACATAAGAAGAGGAAACCAGTTTTGTAAAAGATGAGGAAAAACATTCTAGGTGGAGGGAATAGAAAGTGCAAAGGTCTGTTTTTGATTCTTTTGAAGGAAGATTGCAGCAAGTAGTATAAATTCTTTGTAACTTCGATTTCAATTAATGCCTTGGCCTGCGTACATCTTATTTTCTAGGTTTATTTCTGCGCCATATGATCCTGGCCTACAGTAAGCTTTCCTTCAGTCAGGTGTTTAAACTGTACACCGCCCTTCAGCAGTACTTCCAAAATGGCGAGAAAAAGTCAGTGGAGGATGCTGACATGGAACTGACCAGCAGAGAGGAGGGTGAAAGAAAAATGGAAAAAGAAGAACTTGATGTGTCTATAAGGTAATTCGGGTTTTTCAGATAGGAATCCCTCTCCTGTGAAATAGCATAATTTCAGGCTTAGTAGATCCTCATTCGTTCCGAGTTCGTGGGTGGGCTGCCGTTGTTGTGCCGCTGCAGATCCAGGAAGTGGACCCATGTGGGCAAGCAGCAAGTGGGCTCCTTGCCCTCTGACCTCAGATTGGGGGGCTCGGGTGGGGAATCCAGAGTGAGGAGAGCGAGGTCGGGGTGTTGGTCCACTGGCTCCCTTACTTCAGGGTCGTGGTGGACTGGCTGTCGGGTCACACTTGTCTCAGGTGGTCCTCTCTGCATTCTTCTGGGGTCGGGGAAGTAGGAGGATGTCCCAGGCCTGGGGTGTAAGGTGCCCCACTGTCACCTGTCCTGGGGACTGTCTTGCCCCTGATGGCTTCCTCTGTCTCCTGTCCCTGGTTTTGTAAGTGGTCCTCTTTTAAACTCTTCTCAAATTTCCCCATCTGCACGTGCCATTTGTTTCCTGCTAGGACCCCTGCTGATATGTTCCCGGCCAGCACCCAGCGTGAGCTGGTGATGTTCAGTGAACATGTACCGAGTGCATCCGGAAGTTGAAGCACGGGGGAGGAGGGGCCACTGCTCCCCTAGTTGTTCAAGTTCAAAACCTTGGAATGTCCTTGGTTCCTTCCTCTTTGTCACCCTGATGGCCAGTGCTTCAGCAGGCCAGTCCCTTGTTCCTCCACAGTAGCTTTTTTTTTTTTTTGGTATAGTTTGAGAGAGAGAGACAGATAGACAGATAGACTTGGGGCTCAAACTCCTGAACTGTGAGATCATGACCTGAGCTGAAATCAGGAGTCTGACGCTTAACCAACTGAGCCACCCAGATGCCCCATGATAGTTTGGACTTAGTTCATTTGTCTCCATCACCTGCAGCCCAAGCACTGCATTTCCTTAGAGGATGACTTCTGTAGCCTCGTCACTGGCCTCCTTGACTCCACTCGTCTCACTGCCTGTTTTTCTTCTTTTTTCTTATTTATTTATTTATTTGTAAGTAATCACTCCACTCAACATGGGGCTCGAACTCACAACCCTGAGATTAAGAGTCTCACACTCTACCAACTGAGCCAGCCAGGCACGCCTCCCTGTGATCTACTTTTCATGCAGCATCTGAGGGAATCTTCGTGAACGTAAATCACTCCGTGGCCCCCTTCTGCCCCAGACACTCAGCCACTGTCCTTGACATTTAGATGAGAATCCACGCTTCTCGCGGCCTCAGTGCCTGTGTGATCTGGCCTGTCGTTCTCCCCGCTTCTGGCTGCCCACTCTCCCCTTCACTCTCAGGAGTCCACCTGCTCGGGCTTGCTTGCGGCTTCATGAACATCCACCCTGACTTCTTCCGAGTTCAGCTCCAGTGTCCTCACACAGGCCTTCGCTGACCACACAGCTGAAGTAGCCTCCATCTCAAGTATTTTTGGCCGCTTTAGTTCCTTCATAGGGCTCCTCACTGAGTAACTTGTTACATTTATGTGCTTACTTGTTTGTATCTGTTTCTTCTGCCGTGGCATCCCTCCAGATCTAAGACCCTTCTCTCTCTTGCTTCATTGCATTAAAAAATTTTTTTTCTTTAATGTTTTATTTTTGTTTTTGAGAGAGAGAGACAGTGTGAGCAGGGGAGGGTCAGAGAGAGAGGGAGACACAGAATCCAAAGACAGGCTCCAGGCTCTGAGCTAGCTGTCAGCACAGAGCCCGAACCTACAAACCGTGAGATCATGACCTGAACCGACATCAGAGGCTTAACCGACTGAGCCACCCAGGTGCCCCTGCTTCATTGCACTTTTGCCGGTGCTCCGTGTAGCACGTGACTCATAGTATGTGCCTGTGGGTATGTGCTGGATGAATGAGTGCAGAAATTTAATGCAGGCAGTCTGTCACTCACACTGGTGAGTGGTCCCATGACACACTTTTTATTGCTTTCCCTCACTTTGCTGCCCTGCTTCCCCTTCACCCCATTACCTGGGATCACCTCCCAAATAAACCACTACTACTTGGAGGGAAAAACACACGTGTGTGTATACATGTATATATTCCATACTCCCTGATCTCAGGGAGCCCACGGTGTGGAAGACTGACACCTGACAGATCATACACTGCATGTGCTCCGCTCTGACTGCAGTAAGCCTCACCTGCCCTAAGCGGGCTGGCTAACTGCCTTGTGTGTGTAAGGGGGGGGTCCCTGTGAGTGGTCTTTGTATGGTTATGTGATTTGCTTAGCACGTGCTTGGGCTCTGGGCTCTGGGCTCCAGGGATGTTAGTAACTTTAAGTACTTCCAAACCTCCCTTACTTAGAGTTGCTTACAAATGCCTCTCTTCTAGTGGAGAGGCAGGAAACTGTGGGGTTGAGTCTGGTTCTGACATCTGACTGCTGGATTTGAATTCTAGCTCCTCCCCTTATTCCCTGTGAGACTCTGGTCCAGTTACTTACCCTCTCTGTGCTTCCGTGTCCTCATCTGCAAAGGGGGGATCTGATTCCTTCCTCAGAGGCTGGTTGTGACAGTTAAATGTCAAGTCCGCGTAAGTGTTCAGAACTGTGCCTGGCGTGTAGTACATGTTCAACTAACACTGGTTATTCTTATGCTCTTGTTTCTCTTTTAGCTGAGACCCCCGAAGGGGTACATCGGGGCTGCCCCGTAGTCTTTGTTCTGACTACTTTATATGCTTTAAGTAGCAGAATGTCACTTCTTGCGAAAAGTTAAAATTCAGACTCATTTTGCCTTGGCTTTCTCCTAAATTAACCTCATTAAATTAGGTCTAGCTGCATCTTTTGTTTTTATCCTGTTCTAAGAATTCATTTGTGTGTGACTCAGTGTATCACTGTGTGTGAAGGTGTATCATTTCATGTCAAATCACTGTTGTACACCAGAAACTAATACAACACTGTGTGAAAAATAAAAGGAAATAAAGTATATAGGGAATTATAACATATACAAAATTTTGGGCAGCGCCTGGGCGGCTCAGTCACTTGAGTGCGCCAACTCTTGATTTTGGCTCAGGTCATGATCCCAGGATCCTGGGCTTGAGCCCCGTGTTGGGCTCTGGGCTGAGCGTGGAGCCTGTTTAAGAGTCCTCTCTCTCCTTCTGCCCCTCTCCCCCACTAGCACTTTCTCTCTCTTAAAAAAAAACAACTTAAAGAAGCAGGGTGAACAATCTGAAACAGTAAGAATGGAGAATCAAATTGTGTACGTACTGCAATTTTATATCTTCAAAGATGAAACTGGATGTTATTTCACTTAAAATGTACAACATACAGAGCGCTCTGAAATGGTAAAAAAATGTACACCAATGTAAATTTTCATAATTTGTCAGTAAATGACATTTCTGGATCAAAAAAAAGGTGTATAGTTTCAGAAAATAGCATACACATAGTAAACTGAATTTTGCCACTGAAATTAAGAGATATATTATTAAAATATTCTCATTAAGTATTATAATAGGTTTTTTTAAAGTAATATCTATACCCAATGTGGGCCTTGAACTCCTGACCCTGAGATCAAGAGTCACATGCTCTCCTGACTGAGCCAGCCAGGTGCCCCTAGAATATATTTACATTAAAAAGAAAAGAATAATTTATATTCATTTCTTGGCTCTTTTAAAGAGGAAAATTTTTGGGGTGCCTGGGTGGCTCAGTCGATTAAGTCTCCGGCTTCGGCTCAGGTCAGATTTCACGTTCGTGGGTTCGAGCCCAGCGTCAGGCTCTGCTGACAGCTAGCTCAGAGTCTGGAGCCTGCTTCTGGTTCTGTGTCTCCTTCTCTCTCTGCCTCTCCCCCTCTCATGCTCTGTCTCTCTCTGTATCAAAAATAAATAAAACATTAAAAAAAATAAATAAAGAGGAAAATTTTATTTTCTGGTGAAATTTTCTAATGTTTTATTGCATTATGAAAAGCTTCTTGATTTAGCCCTTTCCTTTTTTTTTCCCCCCCAGTTATTGGAATGTTTTCAGGCCTCTTTTCTTCAGGAAAGTTATTTTTCTTGTCCCAGAAATTTGTATAAAGTTAGAAAGGGGAAAGAAATATTGTATAGCTTGTAAATCGCCTGTCCTACAGTGAAATTACTCCTGTTTGGAAAGAGGAACCCGACTGTTAATTTAGAAGGGAGGGAATAAATTTTCACTCAACAGGTGTTTATCATTTATAAAAATCCAGTCACAGGGGCACCTGGGCAGCGCAGTCAGTTAAGCATTCGACTTTGGCTCAGGTCATGATCTCATGGTTCATGAGTTCAAACTCCGCATTGGGCTCTCTGCTGTCAGCACAGAGCCTGCTTCAGATCGTCTGTCCCCCTCTCTTTCTACTGCTCCCTGTGCATGCTGTCTCTGTCTCTCTCAAAATAAATAAACCAAGGAAAAAATGCACATCTTTACAGGGGCACCTGGGTGGCTCAGTTGGTTAAGTATCTGCCTCTTGATTTTGGCTCAGGTCATGATCTCACAGTTCAGTTCATGAGATCAAGACACCTTGCTTGGGATTCTATCTCTCAAAATAAATAAGTAAACATTTTTTAAATGCACATTTTTGTCAGCTTTTGAGTGCAATTGTACAAGATTCATGGACTTCTTAGAGCCCATCCATGAACCTAGCTTAAGTGCCCTCAATTTATAGACTAGCAAATCTAAAATTCTGTCTCAGCTAATAACTGAATTTATAAGCAAGGTATACCTGAACTTTTCTCCTAAGTGGGTAGCTTTTTTCCTAGATTAAATACTTCCCTGGCTTCTTAAGAGTTACTTTTTTTCTGCTTATATTTGTGAGGTCTTAAGGAAACCAAGGAGGTGTCAGTAAAGGATGGTTTGGGCCACGGGCTTTTTACTTGCTCTTCCCAAGGTGGTTCATGTCAGCCACGATTGCCACCATGGAGGCCAGAAGCAAATTTGGTCTTCATTTATGGGATCTGTATTTCCCTTGCTTATAGAATAAGTTTGCATGTTTCTTATTTTTTCTATTCACTTTATTGCTCCTGTGTCCTTCCTCATAAGCTACCCCCAATTTTCAGAGCAGGGGAAGGATTTAAATAAAGCATTTAGTAACCGTGAGCATCGTGGACTTTAAGATTTTGTTTTTAAGTAATTTCTACCTCCCTCATGGGGCTCAAACTTAAAACTCCCAAGATCAAAAGGCACCTGGGTGGCTCAGTCAGTTGAGCATCCGACTTTGGCTCGGGTCATAATCTCAGTTTGTGGGTTTGAGCCCTATTGGGCTCT
This sequence comes from Suricata suricatta, assembly GCF_006229205.1. NCBI lineage: Eukaryota > Metazoa > Chordata > Mammalia > Carnivora > Herpestidae > Suricata > Suricata suricatta. The sequence continues at coordinate 82,176,366 of NC_043713.1, read as the reverse complement.
GTGCTGACAGCTCAGAGCCTGGAGCCTGCTTCAGATTCTGTGTCTCCCTCTCTCTCTGCACCTTCCCCCCCCCCCCCTCTCTCTCTCTCTCTCTCTCTCTCTCTCTCTCTCTCTCTCACACACACACACACACACACACTCTCTCTCTCTCTCTCTCTCTCTCTCTCTCTCACAAATAAATATTAAAAAAAAAAAAAAAACCCAAACAACTCCAAGATCAAGACTTGCAGGCTTTATTGACTGAGGCAGTCAGGTGCCCCGAGCCTTGTAGACGTTAAAGGCGATGGGACCGGAAGCCTGTGTCTAGTTTCATTCAGATTCTCACCTGTCTTTAGCCTTCTTACATGTAGCCATATTTATCCCAAGCCTTGGGTTTACCTTGGTTAAAATGGTGTGTTAAGAGAAAAGGACTTCTTACTGTCCTGATACTTAACTGTTTTCCATTTGAGAACTTGGCCTGTGGATTTTTTTTCCATTTCCCTCCCGGTCACTATTGTGTCACTGATCTTTGTCAGACCTGGGCTAGAGCTGCTTCTTGGCAGCTCTGATGGTTGCAGAATCTGATACACCGCTTAGGGATTATTAGGTAATATTTATCAGAAATGAAGCTAAGAGGGGCGCCTGAGTGGCTCAGTCAGTTAGGTGTCTGATTTCGGCTCAGGTCATGATCTCACAGTTTGTGGGTGTGGCCCCACATCCATCCAGCTCTGCGCTGACAGCTTGGAACCTGGAGCCTGTTTCAGATTCTCTGTCTCCCTCTCTCTCTGCTCCTCCCCGCTTGCACTCTTTCTCTAAAAAGTAAACAAATAAACATTAAAAAAAGAGAGAGAGAGAGAGAGAGGTGCTTGGTGGCTCAGTAGGTTGAGTGTCTGACTTCAGCTCAGGTCATGATCTCACGGTTTGTGAGTTTGAGCCCTGCTTGGGGCTTGTTGCTGTCAGCGCAGAGCCCACTTTGGATCCTCTATCTCCCCTCTCTCTGCCCCTCCTCCACTCATTCTCTCTCAAAAATAAACATTAAAATGAAAGAAAGAAATGAAGCCAAGAGAATATTAGAGCAGTGTCTCCCTAAGTTTTTTCTGTGGAACACTAGTACTTCATAAAAGATGTGAGGAAAGGATTCTTTGTTCAATAAGTTTGGTAAATGATACATTAAACAAAAGTAAATGAAGTTCTGGGGCACCTGGGTGGCGTGGTCAGTTGAGTGGCTGACTTTGGCTCAGGTCATGATCTTGCAGTTAGTGGGTTCAAGCCCTATATTGGGCTCTGTGCTGACAGCTCAGAGCCTGGAGCCTGCTTCGGATTCTGTGTCTCCCTCTCTCTCTGCCCCTCCCCTGCTTATGCCTCTGTCTCTGTCACTCAAAAATGAATAAATGTTAAAATAAATAATAGGGGCACCTGTCACTCAAAAATGAATAAATGTTAAAATAAATAATAGGGGCACCTGAATGGCTCAGTCGGTTAAGTGCCCAACTCCACTCAGGTCATGATCTCACAGTTCATGAGTTCAAGCCCCACATCAGGCTCTATGTTGAGAGGTCTGTGTCTCCCTCCTTCTCTGGCCCTCACCTGCTCCTGCTCTGTGTGTCTCTCTCAAAAATAAATAAACATTAAAAAAAATAAGTAAATGAAGTTTCTTTCTGTTGGATTTCTATCAGGTGCATCATTAATCTTGAAGCAAATAGAGTATGTATCTGTCCCCAAATTATGTAACCTCAGAAGAATTTTTTCTTCTTTCAGAATATCCATTTGTATATTATTTAAATGAAAGTTTGAGAACTGCTATATTAGATGCAGAGTGCTTAAGAAAACATTATGAGTAAATATGATGAGTAAATATTGATTTTTATACTTACCAAAATCCTGAGAAGGCATTTCTTCAGAGTCATGTGGCAAAAGGGATTATTCATACTTCTCTCAAAATTAGACTTTTCTATTGTGCCTGTGCAGATTTCTCAAGTCTAGGTTTATATCTGTATATTCCTTGTCTGTTGATTCTGCATAATCTAAACTTCTAGGCAAATGGTTGTCATAGGATAAGCCCCTCTTTCCTGCTCTGAAGCACACCACATCTTGTATCTGTAGCAAGGAGTTAGGCGCTCTCCATTCATTCATTTCCCAAACTCTTGAGTGCCTGTTTTATTCCTGGGCATGGCCCTGGGTATTGGCATTCGGTTATAAGTGCGAGCAGCCAGGTTGGCAACGGATGGGTGCTGTGCTCAGCTTCAGGTGACGGTGGCAGCCCAAATGAGAGACGTTAGGAGAGACTCTTGGAGGACATCACACATCAGTCACTCTTGAGTGATGGTTGGGGTACCGTGGTCCAACAACGGGCGGGCCGTTGGGGCATTGCAGTCCAGGGAAGCCCCGGGGGCATCTTGGTGCCAGAGATCTGTGAGGGGGGTCTTTAGGCTGGGGATGTGGGTGAGAAAGAAAAGGGAAGGAGGGAGGTAGTAGCTAGGAGCACTCATGGAGCACAGCACCTGCCCCACTAAGTAGTGTGGACTTTATTCTGGAAGCTGAGGGGAGACCACGGTAGGTGCCCATTGTAGAAAGATCACACTACGTAGAACTTTGGTCTCTAGCTGTCCGTAGTTACATGGTGTGAACTTTGGCACGTCATTCAACATCACTTTTTAAGTATGTCTTTTCCATTCCTGAAAGGAGAGAAGTAATTTAAAAAGTTTTTGAGATCTTCTCTTAAAGCCACTTGACTTTGTTCGCATTACCATTCTTGCATTGTGGAATTCTTTGTTTGTTTGGCTTTTTACGTTTTTAATTCCAGTGTAGTTGGCATACACTGTAATATTGGTTTCACATGTACAACCTAGTGATACGACGTTTCATAAACACGCGGTGCTCAACACAGGTGTGCTCCTCGGTCCCCACCACCTGGTTCACCCTTCCGTGTTGCGTGATTCTTTATGATTTGTGTTTCATTTTTTTCCAGAGAAGAGGAGGTATCTTGCAGTGGGCCTCTCTCCCAAAAACAGGCAGAATTTTTTCTTTCTCAGCAGGTATGTTCATTCTGTTATTTATCATGAGCTTTAAAAAAATATGTTATCACATATGCCAGTTTTGCTAATAGGCCTATTAGTGAATCTGCATTATTCCTCATTCTTGGTCCTCTTTTCCTCACTAACAATATAGTTATGGTTATGTGTTCTTTCCGATTTTGTGTGTGATTTTCTTTCTTTTTTTTTTATAGATTTTATTTTTAAGTACTCTCTACACCTATCATGGGGCTCAAACTTAAAACCCCAAGATCAAGAGTTGAATGCTCTATGGACTGAGCTAGCCCAGCGCCCCATGATTTAATTTTTCTTAAAGTTATAATGCATGCTCATTTTATAAGAGTGTGTGACTGACACAGCCCAAATACATGCTTTGGAAGACTGACTTCTCTGCCCCCAACATTTTATTATGGACATTTTCAAACAGAAAGAACGGTTGAAGAGCATTCCACAGTAAATGTCTGTATGCCCATCACCTAGATGCTACAATTAGTATTGTGCTCTGTCTTTATCCCATACCTACACGTCCTCTATCCAGCCACCATTTCATCTCATTGTTTGATGTATTTCAAGTTGCAGACATCGGTACACTTCACTTCAAATGTTTGTTTCTCTCTCTCTCTCTCTCTCTCTCTCGTTTTTATTATAACCTCAAACATTTCTTGCTGGTGCTTTTGAGCCATATTATTTGATTTGCTTGGTAACAGAAGCTGATATTTTTCTCCCATGTTATTTTCAAGTATTGTTCTACTTTTCTAATTCTCCTTAATTTTGTTACTCATTTTCTTTATGCAGAAAGATGTACAATTTAGGTCTAACTGAAAAGTGATAGAATCACCCCTGCAGATGAATTTGAAACAGATTAGGAAAGAACCCTCTAGACAACTGGTAAAGTACGGAGGAGACAGTATAGATAGGTCCTCACCTCATTCTCACACTTGGTTCAGTCCATGACAGGTGGATTAAAGGGCAAATGTGAGTATTTAAAGCTATAATTAGACCAGAAGGAACTACATATTAACTTTTAACTGGTCTCTGGGTGGGGAAAGACTTTCTAAACTTAAAGGCTATGGAAGAAACCATGTAAGAGAAGATCATTTGATTTTTCAGCATAAAAATTAAAAACATCTGCATGTCAGAACACATTCTAACAAAACTAAAAGGCAAACAGTAAAATGGGGAAAAGTATTTGCAATAAATATGACAATCACAGGGGTAATACGTTTGCTTTAAAAATCACATTATCAGGGCTCCTGGGTGGCTCAGTCGGTTAAGCGTCCGACTTTGGCTCAGGTCATGATCTCCTGGTTCGTGGGTTCAAGTCCCACATCGGGCTCTGTGCTGACAGCTCAGAGCCTGGAGCCTGCTTTGGATTCTGTGTCTCCCTCTCTCTGACCCTTCCCTGCTCGCGCTCTCTCTGTCTCTCAAAAATAAATAAAAAACATTAAAAAATCATATTATCAAAGACTTTGAAGATGAGACAAACTTTGTGCTTTTAAAAATGAAAAGAGCAGAAGTAAAATGATATACAATGTTCTAATCTTGTTAAAAATTCGGTCTGTGTATATACATGTAGAAAAAGGAGTGGAATAAGACACCGACATATCAATAGTGTTATTTCTGGGTGGAGAGGTTACAGATGATTTTTGTTTTCTTCGTGTATATCTTTCCATGTTTTTGTAATCTTCTATAATATAATGAATTCAAATGGAATTGGAAATCATTATTACTTAAACATAAAAATTTGCCTAGGTAAAGTTGAAGCGTGTGGTCAAGTTAAAAACTAGTAATTGATTTAGGACTAGTTTTATACATACTTCATAGAATAATTGCTGGTACCATCTACATGAAACAGATAGCCAGGAGTGGGCCGTGTGGGTGCTAGGAGGCCCTTTGCCAGGCTGGAAGTGCACATTACCTGCCCTGAAGGGGCCCACAGTCCGGGTGGGGTCACACTGGCACTTTTCATGTAGTTTGATAAGCACTGCGGGAAGGGTTAGTGCAGTGGGCTTATGGGAGCACGTAGGGGCTTACCGGACCTTACCTGTTCTAGAAGCTGAGAGAAGCAAGTGGCTAACGTCTGTACTGGGTCCTGAAGGATAGTAGGAGTTAGCAAAGCATGTGAGGAGTGCATGGATGGGGAGGGGGGGTTGGCAGGCTTTTTGTTTCAGGAAGAGGAAACAGTGTTCTGTGTGGTCAAGGGGGGAGAAAGCAGCAGTGGGAAAGAACAGAGGGGATGCTCGTCAGTATACATTTCCGTGTGTTTACCGGCCACATCTTTCTACCGAGTTGTCATTTTTAAATTTCAGGCTTCTTTGTTAAAGAACGACGAGACGAAAGCCCTCACTCCGGCTTCTTTGCAGAAAGAATTGAACAACTTGTTGAAATTTAATCCTGATTTTGCTGAAGCGGTGAGTCTTTTGAGTTGGAAAGCTATGGCAAGGCTGCTGTTTATGTTGAAGAGCCGTGCAAATGAGGATTGGCCCATCGGCCCAGTGCCACGGAGAGAAGTGTTGTTGGCAAGTCGACAAGCTGAGGTTGCGAAGCGTTCCCTCCTTCCCCGCCTCCCTGGGCCGTAGGGGTTTCTTCAGTCCTTGTCTGTTGCCGTTCCACGCATTCCTCATCTCTCTGAGGCTGGGAGTTATGGACAGATGAGAGAGTAGACGGATTTGTTTTCAAGTTTTGGGGCTAAAAATTATTTTCCTTTCTCTTCTTTTGTCAAGTTTTTTTCCCCCCAAATTCAAATAATTCCATCCCTTACTGGATTTTTACCCTGCAAACTTTCTTTTCTTTTTTAAAACCTTATTGATAACATGTGGATTTGACATCTGACTTCATTCACATGCGGAAATATATCTGCTTTGCTCCATACTAACTGCAATCTGCCTATTGGAGGGAAACTAAATTCAGTGAATCAACTAAAATAAAAATAGTGTCAAAATACATGACAATTAACCTAGTAAACTAGTTACACTTACTGTGTTTTGACTTGGACATTTAGAGAAATTAATTTTATATTAAAAATTTAAAAAATGTTTACTTATTGGGGCGCCTGGGTGGCTCAGTCGGTTAAACCTCCGGCTTCGGCTCAGGTCAGATCTCACAGTCGTGGGTTCGAGCCCCGCATCGGGCTCTGTGCTGACAGCTAGCTCAGAGCCTGGAGCCTGCTTCCAGTTCTGTGTCTCCTTCTCTCTCTGCCCCTCCCCCTCTCATGCTCTGTCTCTCTCAGTATCAAAAATAAATAAAACAAAAAAAAATTAAAAAAAATAAACAAAAAATGTTTACTTATTTTTGAAAGAGAAAGAACACAGAATGAGTGGGGGAGGGGTAGAGAGAGGGAGACAGAATCTGAAGCAGCCTCCAGACTCTGAGCTGTCAGCACAAAGCCCCATGTGGGTCTCAAACTCACTCACAAGCCGTGAGATCATGACCTGAACTGAAGTCGTGCGCTTAATGACTGAGCCACCTAGGGGCCCTTTATAATTTTTATATAAATTCAGGTCTTAAAATTTTTATATTTGACTGGTGCCTGGGTGGCTCACTCGTTAAGTGTCCAACTCTGGATTTCGGCTCAGGTCATGATCTCTCTGTTCATGGGTTCAAGACCCGTATCAGGCTACATGCTGACAGTGCAGAGCCTGCTTAGGATTTTGTCTCCTCTATCTGCCCCTCCGCTGCTTGCTCTCTCTCTCTCTTTCTCTCTCCAAATAAATAAATATAAACTTAAAAAATTTAAAAAAATTTATATTTGAGCTCACAGTATTCCTTAATCCCCACTCCTATCACACATGGGTCCTAATATAGTCAGTGGCATAGTGGGTGTATATTTGGCATGAAGCTCTGACACAGATCCTAATGGGGCTCCCATTTTTCATTTGGGGACTTCCTAGTCCATTCCTAGGGAGGAAATAAACCACTGTGTCTTGAACTTGCTTTATCCTGCCAGTGGGGGAAAGATGAAACTGACGCTCTTGCACCCGGTCGGCGGAACACGGGCGTTTGCAGCCAGTGGGATGCTCTGCGCTGGTCGCCAGCTGGAGGAAGCGGAACAGTTAAAACATGTGGATTGTTTCTTGTTTCAGCACTATCTCAGCTACTTAAACAACCTCCGGGTCCAAGATGTTTTCAGTTCAACACACAGCCTCCTTCATTATTTTGATCGCCTGATTCTTACTGGAGCTGAGAGCAAGAGTAATGGGGAGGAGGGCTACGGCCGCAGCCTGCGGTACGCCGCGCTGAACCTGGCCGCCCTGCACTGCCGCTTCGGTCACTAGTGAGTTGATGGGTTTTTGTTCCTGAGGAAACTGAAGAGATCACCTCTCAAATGTTAATGGAGATGGGGTTCTAAATGCAGTATTGAAAAGTAAAAAGGGGCGCCTAGGTGGCTTTGTTAAGCGTGGAACCCTTGATTTTGGCTCAGGCCCGGATCTCATGGTGGGATTGAGCCCCCGTCTGGCTCTGTGCTGACAGCGGAGCCTGCTTGGAGTTCTCACTCTTTCTCTCTTTCTCCTGCTTGTGCGCTCTCTCTCAAAACAAATTTAAAAAGAAGAAAAAGAAGAAGGAAAGAAAGATAATCAATCGTCCTACCTGGACTTGTCAGTAACTTCCCAAGAGGGAAGCTCCCTGGACAGCAGTTGATGAAAACCTTCTGCTGAAGCAGTCTGCCCCCTGGTGTCGCTAGTGAGCATTACTGGTAGTGCATGGCCTCTTTCCTTACTTCTAAGAACAACAGCCATTGAATTAAAAGGAAATTAGGTCATTAGGCCAGAGAGTCCCAAAAGGATTTTTTGGAGGTAATAATGGGGATCCAAAAGCTATTTTCAGTATTTCAAGAAGCCAAAAGGAAGTTGTACCTTTACTGGAGAAAACACTATACGGCTCACTAAAAGCCACATATCTGTGCTTTTGGACAGAATTCAGGCAGCTCAGTGAGGTGACACTGGCTTATGCCATTGGCTAAGATATGCTTGTGATTTTAATGAATAAAATAGGAAAATTGCTCTATTATTTAGTAAATAGGATTATGTCAATGAAACCTTAAAACATGGAAACATTGGAAATAATGAAATAATGTGAATAAGGGTGAAAAAGCAGGGAATTATTAATTGAGAGGGTCTCCCTGGCCTCTGCGACTTTTCCCCATTTGAGAGAAATGTGGTCTCTGTTACAGGCATCTTTGAATAGAGACTGTAGGGGCGCCTGGGGTGGCTCTGTCCAGTAAGCGACCAACTTCAGGTCAGGTCACAATCTCTCAGTCTGTGGGTTGGGCCCCGCGTCAGGCTCTGTGCTGACAGCCTGGAGTCTGCTTTGGATTCCGTGTCTCCCTCTCTCTGCCTCTCCCCTGTTCGTGCTCTGTCTCTCTCTCAAAGATTAAGTAAACACACGGGGCACCTGGGTGGCTCAGTTGGTTGAGCGTCCAGCTTCAACTCAGGTCATGATCTCACAGTTTGTGGGTTTGAGCCCCGCTTCAGGCTCTGTGTTGTCAGAGCCTGGAGTCTGCTTCCAGTTCTGTGTCTCCCTCTCTCTCTGACCCTCCCCTGATTGCGCTGTCTCTGTCTGTCTCTCAAAAATAAATAAAGAACATAAAAAATTTTTTTTAAAGATTAAATAAACATTAAAAAAAAGAATAGAGACTGTAGAGTATGATAATGGAATATGGTGTCCAAAGTTCAAGAGTTGAGACTTCTACCCCTTGCCGTATGGGTCAGAAATCCTATTAATTTATTATTATTATTATTTTAGAGAAAGCGAGTGGGTGAGGTGGGCAGAGGGGTAGAGAAACTTTTTTTTTTTAAGTTTGTTTATTTTGAGAGAGAGAGAAAGAGAGGGAGTGAGTGGGGAAGGGGCAGAGAACGAGGGAGAATCCCAAGCAGGCTCTGGCTCAAACTCAAGACACTGCGAGGTCATGACATTAGCCAAAATCAGGAGTTGGATGCTTAATTGACTGAGCCATCCAGACACCCTGAGAGAGAGAGAATCTTAAGCAGGCTTCAAGCCCAGTGCAGAGCCTGAGATGGGGCGCGATCCCACAATTCTGGGATCATGAACTGAACAGAAATCAAGAGTAGGAGTCTCAATTGACTGAGCCACCCAGGTGCTCCTCTGATAATTTCTGATTGTCTCATTTTAAAAGGGACATTGACAGGCTGCTGCTTGTGTAGGGGACAGTCTCCTTATAGGTGTTCAAAGCCATGTCATATGAACAGTGTGGGAAGGATATGTGGATGGTGAGCCTGGAGAGAAAATGATTTAGCCACGCAGGTGCTCGGCATCTTCCTGTCGTAAACGGTCGTGTGAAGAGAGCTTAGACTCGTGGAGAAGAACAAGAGTTAGGATGGGCAAGAGAAAGGCACTGTTTTGCTCATGATAAGGAGGGTTTTCCCACATCGAAGCCCTGAGGAAGGGCCAGCGGGCTGCTCCAGCCTAGACCAGAGGTGTCCGTGAGGGAATTCAAGCGTCACATTGATAGTTGGACTCAGAAAGGCTCACAGCCACTCCAAACTCTGTGATTTTATGAGATTCCATGCAGGAAAAATATCTCAGAAGTAAGTATCCTCAAAATACTTTTTAAAACTAGTTTTGAAAAAATACCAAATTATCAAACGCTATTGTAAAAAAATTCACATAATGCAGAAGGGAGTTTAGTGAAAAGTGAAATACTTTATCTTCTCTTTGTCCATCCTCCCAGCAGTAGACAGCTAAAATACAAATCTTAGAGGAGCTGAGATCAAGAAAAGCCCTTCCTTGCCCTTTGTAGTAGAAATCCACCTTAGATCAGACATGTTCTGTGTCTCCTCTGTTAATGTGTCTGGCTGCTGGGGAGGAAGTGCCTTGGAGGGAATAAGCTTCATTGTTACGACTTCCAACCTCAGATGAATTACTGTACAGACGCCTTCCTGTTAAGATGCTTGCACATGTTTGTGATTGTTAAGGAGTTATTAATGGTCAGTCTGTCTCTAGTCAGCAGGCCGAGCTCGCCCTGCAGGAGGCGATTAGGATTGCCCAGGAGTCCAACGATCACGTGTGTCTCCAGCATTGCTTGGTGAGCCATCCCCTTCTGTCTCGGAAGTTCTGCCCCTGAGTTGGGTTGGCCTCCTGAAGGTCCCATTCAAAATGGGTTGTTTTGCCATTGGAAGGCCCTTAGCAATGAAGGGAAACTAGTTAGGTGGTTGTGGGAATTCAGAAAAGGCAACCCATCATTATTATCTTTCTTAGTTCCCGATCTCTATTTTGCTTTGAGAGGGAATTTCTTGTCTATAGATATTAATGCAAAGCTACCACATTAAACGTTGGCATTAACAAAAAGGTGTATACAGCGCCTAGTAACTGGATTCAACATCGCCTCGTGAGAGCGTAAGCACCAAGCATAGGCAGAACTTACATTTAACAGGCTGTGAGAATCTTGATTTCTCAATTAAAGGCCATATGGGGGCTCATGGGTTTTTTTTTTCCCCTGGAATACTTGCCATTCACTGCTGTCAGAGGTGAAGATTGATGGCTTGTTTATTTCAGTCTGACAGTTTAAATGTGTTCAACGGTTTTCATTGAGGTTCATACTTCATGAAAGAGAATTTTAGAGGATTTGTCTGGTCTCTTGTTAAATCTTTCTTATAACCACACTGATATTTGAATAGAACATTAAGCATTATCATAGAATATATCCTGACGATTTCTCCCATCAGAGCTGGCTGTATGTCCTGGGACAGAAGAGATCCGATAGCTATGTTCTGCTGGAGCATTCTGTGAAGAAGGCAGTACATTTTGGGTTACCGGTAAGGCTCGTCTCCCTGTGAGATTATTCAAATAAGTGGTGTGGCTTTATTCTTGATAGTTTCATAGGACCTTAATTATTAATCAAACCACTAACTTGTATTTGATGGGTTTCTCTCTGCTTCCTTTATATTAATAACATCTATAAAAGTTCCATTTATCAATTTGATGAGGTTCTTGTTTAGTTTATTGATCAACATTGACTTCCACATATTTACTTAGAAAACTTTCAGGAAATGCTTATTTTTAAATCAGGCATTAGCAAACTCTACAGCCCATGGACCAAAACTGGCTTGCTGCCAGCTTTTTTATGTCCCGCAAGCTAAGAATGGATTTTACATTTTTAAGCAGCTGGGGATAACAACAACAACAACAACAACAACAACAACAACAAAGAAGAATATGTGACAGACCAAATGTGGCCACAAAGCCTAAATTATTTACCACCTGGCCCTTTATAGAACACGTTTGCTCATCCTTGTTCTAAGAGTAAACAAAGCCAGGAACCAGTAAACCTGACAGGCACACTTGTCCTTTCTTATTTTGAGTGACAGGAAACCACCTGAATTATAGTCCTTGATGATAAATACTCAGCGGAATGAAAGGGCATAGTCCCCACACATGTAGTGGTAATGACGGTCAGAATCTGGATTACTGTTGCTCAGAGAACCTTCTTTCTCAAAAACATCTGCTTACAGCTGCCTGATGGGTAGCGAGGCTGCTGAAGTGTTCTTTCACATGAGGTTTGCAGTGAGGTCCAGAAAAACTGAAAGTCATACGTGTAATAATTTAATGTATATGTTACTTTTAAATTAAAGTCCAGTTGACACACTGTATAGCTTTTTAAATCTGTAAATTGTCCATTTGACTCATTTTGGGAAAGGAAACTACAGAATTGATTATAATGACAAAAGTAAGGTGCCCCTTAGTTAGAATAAATGATAGACTTTATAAGTACAATTTTTATGAATTTAAGCTGACCTTTTTTTTTAAGTTTATGTATTTATTTTGAGAGAGAGTGCGAGAGAGAGAGAGAGCACAATCTGGGGAGGGGCAGAGAGAGAGGAGAGAGAATCCCAAGCAAGCTCTGCACTTTTGCCCAATGTGGGGCTCCATCCCACAGATCGTGAGGTCCTGACCTGAGCTGAAGTCATGAATCTGACATTTAACTAACTGAGCCACCCAGGTGCTCCTAAGCTGACTTTTTTAAGATGTGTTTTCATCTTTGAAAATTATACCGGGGCACCTGGGTGGCTCAGTCGCTTGAGTATCTGACTTCGGCTCAGGTCATGATCTCACAGTTTGTGGGTTCGAGGCCCGCATCAGGCTCTGTGCTGATGGCTAGCATAGAGCCTGGAGCCTGCTTCAGATTCTGTACCTCCCTCTTTCTCTGATCCTCCCCTGCTCACTCTGTCTCTCTCTGTCTCTCAAAAATAAATAAAAAACATAAATTTAAAAAAAAGAAAGAAAATTATACCAGAAATTAATGAAAAGATAATTATGCTCATAATAGGCATCCTTTAAAAAAAAAATCTCCCACCCCATAATGTGCCCAGCACTGTTTGACACATACTGTTTTATTTTAATTCTTGCAATATTTTTTTTATGGTAGATTTGATGCCCGTTTTACAGATGTGGAAGCTGAGTCCGACTAAAAAGCTAACTGACCCTTGGGTCATAGAATAAATGGCAGAGACAGTGTTTAAGTCCAAGCCCCTTTTATGTCAAAGCCCTGGCTCTTCCAAGTGTACCACCCGCTTCTCTTCCTGCTCGTTTTTTGGGAACACATTTCATATGGATTAGGTCAGATATTTTCCTTTAAAATACGTGTGCTAAAACGTGAAATATGCCACATTTCTGAAGACCAAAACAAATTCCATCGTGTAATCTCTACCTTGCATCGTGGGTATGTCTGTCCCCTTAGTACCTCGCCTCCCTGGGAATCCAGTCCCTCGTTCAGCAGAGGGCTTTTGCTGGGAAGACGGCCAACAAACTGATGGATGCCCTAAAGGACTCTGACCTCCTGCACTGGAAACACAGCCTGTCAGAGCTCATCGATACCAGCATTGCACAGAAAACGGCCATCTGGAGACTCTATGGCCGCAGGTGGGTCTTCGCGCCGACCGTCAAGGCCGAAGGGGCAGGAATCCTTCCAGCGAGGAGAAGAAGCTAGCAGACTGAGTCCTATGAAAGGCCAAATGGGCAAGTCATTTCCCCCTTTGATGGAAGTTGTTCATGCAGGGGATTAAAGAAAATGCTTGTGGTTTTAAAACACTTTGTACTTTGCACAGACTTCGTCGAGTTCTTGCCTATGCTCATTCGTATTTACTCCTCCCAACTGCTCTGCGAGGTAACTGGTCAGTGAGCTCCCAGGTTCACACATCTGGTCTGCTCAGGATCACAAATGTCCTTAGCAAGTGACAGAGCCAAGACTCAGACCTGGGTGGTCTGACTCCAAGCACCATGCCCCTGGGGTCTGAGATGGGAATCTCTGGAATGTCTCTTCCTGTCCACGGGAGGCATGGGCCACGTTTGCTCAGGTTGAGCTTCCCTGGTAACCAAGGTGTGTTCTCTGAAGTGTCTCTAGTCCCAGGTTTAATTTTCCATGTGGCCTCGTTTAGCTTGGAAATCAACTTCATGAACCAGGTTTTGAATCCTGGGGGCCTGTCACTACCTCACCTTCCATCTAGACAATCTGCTCTTTCTGGGAATTTGCTAATGAAAGGAAATGCCTCCTTTGCTGGTCTTGTTTTTGTGCTTGAGATGGTTTTTTGGCATGATGTGCTCTGAGGCAGCTGTGAACACTGGCCTCTGCTTGCATTGCCTGAGCAGCTGGTGCCAGGATGGCATCGGGTCTGAATTTATCCGTGAAACTAATTAACACGCTGTGACCACAGGGAAAACTAGAGGCAGTTGCGGGGGGCGGGGCGGGGGGGGCGTCCTGTGGCTTGGAACTTCTGGTTGTGCCAGAAAGTTCCTCTCCGTGTTTCCTTTGGGGCTGCACACCCAGGGTGCTTTTCCGCTTCCCCGTGGCGGACAGTGGGATGCAACCGCTCCCATTAAGCCAGAGCCTGCAGAGGGCCTAACTCCCTGTCATTTCCACTCAAGTGGTTGTGGGGTGTGACTGAGGGGCAGTCTGGGTGTCTCCACTGAAGGGAATTTCTGTCCGTGTCCTCACCCAGCACCATGGCCCTGCAGCAAGCCCAGATGTTGCTGAGCATGAACAGCCTGGAGTCGGTGAATGCGGGCGTGCAGCAAAACAACACAGAGTCGTTTGCTGTCGCCCTCTGCCATCTCGCAGAGCTGCACGCCGAACAGGTAGGCAGGTGGCTGGGCCTCTGCGCTCCCGGAGCAGTGGGCGTTCCGCTGTTTCTTTCCTCTGCTGCTGAGAAAAGCAATGGGTATGTCTTGGACAGGTCTGGTTGGGCCCAGGGGGCTGAAAGGGTAAAATCCCGTCAGTGGAGATGGTCTGGGTGTGGAGTCTACAAAGCTTGTTGAACTTGGGATCTCCTGTGGCATCAGCAAGGGGAATAACACTAACAAATGGAATAAAAAGGAGTCTTTGAAATTTAAGGTGGTAGAGCTATGCATGTTTATAGGAGCTGGGAAAACATAATGGAAGTATTGCTAAAATGGTAATAGCTGATGTTTGATGTACCTTTGTTCTGTGCCAGGCTGTGTGCCTGGATTTTTACTTGTATTTTCTTACTGAATCCTTATAATATCCCCATTATTTCAGCCTTATTACTCTCCCCATTTTACAGAACAAGAAACTGAGATCCAGGGAGCTAAGTCCTATATCCACACCAGTTAATGTTAAGCCTCCAGCCCAAGTCTGACTGACTCCTAAGAAGGACAGTGGGAATTGGATATAACCTTGTAATTTTACATGATTGTGTTTTTAGGGGATTGATTAAAGGGTCTCTCATGCTGCTCTAGGCTTTCTCTCTCTTTTGCTCCAAAATGTCTCTTTCATGGGGAAGAAGTCAGGGAAACCTCTTACCCAAGCGCTCTACCTCGCTAAACACTGCCTTGGCTATAAGGGCATTTGCTTGATCATATAACATTTCTCCACTTCTCTGTGCCGTCCATTTTTGTTAGTTGTATGATAGCACTCAATGTTCCCTAATTTGCAGCCTGAGGATCTTTGGATGGTGTCCACCCTTTCAGAAGTCTGTAAATACTTCCCTCTACTAAACTAATTTTAACATTTTACTATCCTTTCGGTATCTGTGGAGACAAAGGGGCTGGATGGGCTCTGGCTGGTGGGTCCCACATGCACCTTCATCACCTGCCTTCTTGCACCTGGGAAGAACCACCCACACTCTGACATCAAAGCAGCAGTCAGCTGCACTTGCTGTTTGCTTTCCCCCAGGAATCTGCTTGTTCATCTCATTCTTGTCCCACCCCCTACTCCACCCCCCACCCCCCGCTCCCCTTAATGGCACTGGAACCTCTTTAACATCTCCTCTTTTACTCTCCTGGTACCATGGTTAAGCGGAGCATCTGGTAATGAATGAGTCAGTGAACATTTAGTTATTTGGTGTGAGCCTCCTGTGACCTTTTTTCCCCCAACAACTTTACTGAGATGGAATTCACACACCATACAATTCACCCACTTTAAGTTTTCCCATATGACTGTTTGAAGTCAGATTCTGCCCACTGACCCCAACCTTACACAGTGGGTAACTTCCTTTCAATTCCTTTTGAGTTATGTAGGGTAGAAATGATTTTTTTTTTCCTTCTGGACTGAAAAACTACCTTACAAAAATTTTGAACTTGGCTCAATATTGAAGCCTTGAAGATTTCTCGAAGGCCAGTTATTAGAGGTCTGTGATTTTCCCTGGGGGATTTTTCTTGCTGTTTGGATCTGTATTAGTATTTCCATCTTCATCTCCCTTACATCCATCCCCAGGCTTATGTGAAAAACCTGCTGACCCATCGTTGCCTGGCCCTGGTGGCCAGGATGTGCTGGGAAGCCTTAGGATCACACGGCTACAATATATGCAGAGGCTACTTAATTTCAATTTAGTCCCTTCCCCCGTTTCCTCAACCTGTCCTGGAAAGACTTTTCTAGTATTAGAACATCAACCAGGTAGCTATATACACAGAGCTGACGATTATCACATTTTTAATTATACACGTTAGAGAGGCACCTGTGAAACTGAGTTGGCCAACTGTGGAGAAGGCAGATTTATCTTGGTCTCCATTTGCTCTTTTATTTCCTTTACGTGTACTTCAAATTGTGTTCTGAGCTTGACCTCCAAAGAAACTGGGTGCTTCGGTATGGCAGTGACTTGAGCATGAATGAACCTGCAAAAGTTACAGGGTCTGAATTGCTGATCATGACCGCCTTCCTGTAACCCAGAGGAGGTACTCAGACAGCCCCCTCGCTCTTTTTGTGTGATTCTAGACCATCCGGTATTATTCTTCCAGCTTAAGGAGAGGCGGGTCGCAGTGGGGGGGTGTCTGGGGGGTTACTGCAATGTGTGTCTCTCGACTTGGCCGCAAGTTTTGACAGCCCATCTTGATCCACATGCCCAACTCCCTCTGGCAGTCAATGGTAATAATTGGCAAGATTGGCCAGTTAAAACCATAAGAAGAAAACGATTACTGACCTTTTATTATAATTCAGTGTAATTTCTACTTAATTTGCTTCACTAAAAGTTGACTTTCAGAGGTTCCTGGGTGGCTCAGTCGGTTAAGCGACTGACTTAACGCTCAGGTCATGATCTCGCGGTTTGTGAGTTCAAGCCCCGCATCAGGCTCTGTGCTGACAGCTCGGAGCCTGGAGCCCGCTTCGGATTCTGTGTCTCCCTCTTTCTCTCTCTCCTTCCCCTGCTCGCTCGCTCTCTCTCTCTCTCTCTCTCTCTCTCTCTCAAAAATAAATAAAAAACATTAAAAAAATTTTTTTTAAAGTTCACTTTCTGTCTCACTGAGCTTCTATGCAGACAGAAGGTATATCATCTAATCATAGGATTGGGACATGTTGAAAAGCTTTTGGAGTCAGTAAGAAACCCAAGAACATAAAGGTATAAAAAAAAGATGTGAACTTGTATTCACATAGAAAAATATAAATGACCAGAAAACATGAAAAAAACTTCAATCTAGTCATTAAAGAAATTCAGATTAATACAGTGAAATGCTAGTTTCACCAATCAAATAGGCAATGCTTAAATATTGTCGGAGAAAAGCACAGAGCTGGCATGAAAGTTCTGGTACATTTCTGGAGGGTAATTTAGCAATGAATATCACAGGGCTTAGGAGTGCCTACCATTTGACCAGCCAGTTCCACTTCAAAGGTCTCAGCCTAAGGAAAGGACTGGACAAATGGACAGTTACACAAAGGTGTATGCAGCAAGGTATTCACTCTAGCATCCTTAAATGGAAAAAATTAGAAACGACTAAACTAAGAAGTCATTTTGATGTGTCATAGTTCATTTACCAATAAAATACTATGATGATATAACTTGTTCAGAGCCTGGAGCCTGCCTCTAGCTTAGAGCGTGTCTCCCTCTTCTCTCTGCCCCTCCCCTGCTTGCATTCTCTCTCTCTCTCTCTCTCAAAAATAAACTTTAAAAAATTAAAAAAAAATTTTAATGAACAAAATACACTAGAACCTAAGAAAAAAAAAATGACCTGCTGATGGATGACAGTCTCTGCTTCGTGTCTTCCAGGGTGCTGCACCACAAGCAGGTGAATCCTAGCAACGTCCTCTGAGTGGTGTGGCAGGTGTGGTTTCAGCACAGGTGTGCTCATCAATTCATGTGTTTCTACTTAGGGCTGTTTTGCTGCAGCTTCGGAAGTCTTGAAACACTTGAAGGAACGATTCCCACCAAATAGTCAGCATGCCCAGGTAATCTGACTTTTGCATGGCATCTGATTTATTTCCAAAGAGACCATTTTTAGTGTATTGTTGTCAGAGTGAAATATTTTGCATCTCCTGTCAGTTTCTTGTGTCTTGGTTCCTCTCTGTGTCATCTGTGCATTGAGGTCAATAGTCCCAGACTCTCAGCTCTGTGCAGGGCAGAGAGGGGGTGCCTGGCGGCTCCGTCGTTTAAAGTGTCTGACTCTTGATTTCAGCTCAGGTCATGATCTCAGGGTTTGTGGAATTGACCCCACGTTGGGCTCCATTTTGAAAGCACAGGGGCTGCTTGGGATTCTCTCTCTCCCTCTCTCTCTGCCTCTCCTACACTTATGCGCTCTCTCTCTCTCATTCACTCACTCAAACTAAATAAATAAACTTAAAAAAAAAAAAAAAGAAGGCAGAGGGCTGCCTGGGTGGCTCATCCGATTAAGTGTTTGACTTTGGCTCAGGTCATGATCTTATATTTCATGAGTTCAAACCCCACAGTGGGCTCTGTGCTGACAACTCAGAGCCTGGAACCTGCTTGGGATTGTGTCTCCCTCTCTCTCTCTGCCCCTCCCCTGCTTGCGTGCTCTCTCAAAAATAAACAAACATTAAAGGAAAAAAAGGCAGAGAAATAAACTCTGATAAAGACTTAAAGGTTTATTTGGAGAGCTTTTTTTCTGTCTTCATGGTTTTAAGTTAGTATTGCTTTATCACTGTATGGAAATAAGAAAAGATATTGTCCATGTTCATGGACAGAACAAGAGTTAGGACTCACTATGGTGCTGTGTCTCTTACTTGGCAACTCTACTCTCTTCCTCCCAGAATTCAGTAACCTTTTGGGAAGATGTACCCAGACGGAATTGAATTAGTTTTATAAAGTAGTCCCAGGCCCTGTGTTCCTTATTGTACTTTATCCGTCTCTAATGGGGCTGAGAAAGCTGTTACAGGTTTCTTCCATCCCTTTCCAAGTTTAGTCTTCAGTGGATTAGAGAATTTGAAATCCTAAGAGACTGTGGCCTGGGAATCCCCTAGTGCCAGTCCCTGGGGCTGCCATTCCTACAGGTTGTTGGCTCCATGGCACTGGCGATCGCGTGGGTGCCCCTCTGCATGTGAAGTGTGCTTGGACCTCATCGCCGCCTTCAGCAGCCTGTGATCGGAGTTCACGGCGCCCAGCTGGAAAGGCGGTCTGCACGTGAGATAGCACCTAAGGATGATATGTGAAAGAAAGAATTAAGGTGGTCCTGTGGCAGTGGTAATGCAATGAAACGGTTTTGGGGACAGTTCTAGCTGTTTAGGGAAAAAAAAAGACAGTTCACAGAAAAAGGCGTACATGGCCAGCAGGTGTATGACAACATGCTCAGCCTGGCTGACAGTCAGGGAAGTACAAGTGGAAACAGTAATGAGATATTTCATACCTGTCAGATTGGCCAAAGGTGGAATATCTGACAGGACCAAGTGTCGGTGAGGACGAGGAGCGACAGGTCATGTCGTATTGCTGGTGGGAAGTGTAAATTGGTATGACCCACCTGAAGAACAAATGGGCACCCTATTGAATTGAAGGTATGTCCTGTGTTTCCTGGCATAGCCCTGGCATAAACTCTTGCACCAGCGGAGAATGCGCAAGAATGTTGATGGCAGCATTGTTCAGAAGCGTGAAAAATTGGCACTCCCTAAATACTCATCAGTGTGAGAGCAGATATTCATATAACTGAGAACTATTCGTTAGTGGAAAGGATGAACTGGAGCTACTTGTATTAACATTTAGTCCCAGAAAAATGCTGTTGAGCTTAAGAGCAAGTTGTCAAAGGATACATAAGGTCCAGCAGTATTTACTTTATGCAACATTTAAAAACATACAAGATCATACATCATACTACATATTGTTTAAGAGTAAGAATATATGCTATAATAGGATAAAAACGTAAGTAGAAATGATAAACACCAAATCAGGTGCTTACTTTGGTTTGATTTATTTGTTTGTTTTTGAGAGAGAGAGAGAGAGAGAGAGAGAGAGAGAGAGAGAGAGAAAGAGAGAGAAAGGGAATCCCAGGAGGGGCAGAGAGAGAGAGAAGTGGGACTCATGTGTATCCGATGCGGGACTTGAACTCACGAACCATCAGAACACGACCTGAACTGAAGTCAGACACTCAACAACTGAGTCACCCAGGCACCCCAGGTGCTTATTTAGAACAAAGAAAGAGGGGAATGGAATTTGCAAAGGACGTCATCTGTAAGCAATAATATCTGAAGCAAATGTAGCAAAATGTTGTATTTTGACAAAGTTGGTGACTGGCACACATGTGTTTGTTATTTGTTACTTTATTCTTAGGGCTTTTTTATATCCTTGAAATATTTATGAAAAATTTTTAAGTTCCAAAAATGTTAAAATATTTTTATATCTCTGTTGAGTAATGAGGTGCATTTTATTCTCAAAAATTTTTTTCTTCTTAGCTATGGATGCTATGTGATCAGAAAATACAGTTTGACAGAGCAATGAATGATGGCAAATACCATTTGGCCGATTCTCTTGTTACAGGAATCACAGCTCTTAACAGCATAGAGGGTGTGTACAGGTAAGAAACCTCAAAAACCCCAGCCCCAGAATAAAGTAATTCTCAAATGGCTTTATTCTTACTTCTTTTGTGTGTTTAATTTATCAACTTTAGCTTAGGAAAAGACATTTTTGTCTACTTATTACAGGAAATTAGAAAATAAAGATGAGTAATATGAGAAAATAAGTATCACCCAGAGATAATCACAAACATTCTAATATCTATAATTTCAAACTTCTTTTACTTGCACGTGTTGTGGGTGGGTGGGTGTATACACATGTGCTTACACACACACACACACACACACACACACACACACAACACACACACACACTTTTTTCCCCTCTTTTAATAAAGGCAAAGGTCTTCCCCTTGGGAGGTTTATAGTCTAATTGAGGATGCAGAGATTCTAACCCTGAAATCGACTATACTTGCAGCCCTGGCAAATCATCAGCATAACTATTTGTGTTTATTTTGTTTCTGTGTCAGGAAAGCAATCGTACTGCAAGCTCAGAACCAAATGTCAGAGGCGCATAAGCTTTTACAAAAGTTGTTGATTCATTGTCAGAAAATCAGGAATACGGAGATGGTGATCAGGTAAGGGGGGTCCCTTGAGCACCTGCAGGTGGTCGTTGGTGCCGGACCCTCTCATGCCGTGTCTCCCTCTTTGCGGACAGCGTCCTGCTGTCTGTGGCCGAGCTATACTGGCGGTCCTCCTCCCCCACCATCGCGCTGCCCGTGCTCCTGCAGGCTCTGGCCCTCTCCAAGGAGTACCGCTTACAGTACTTGGCCTCTGAAACGGTGCTGAACTTGGCTTTTGCTCAGGTAAGCCGATCTCTGTTTTTATAGCACATATCTGTGCTCAAGAACTGCTTAGTCTGTTACTGCTCTTTGGTTTTGAAAGGGATCATAATAAGCTTTTGACTTTTTATTCTTGAAGTCTGGGAATACAGTCCCATTGTGCAAGTCCTCCAGGGAAGGCTGAAGCCGTGAATGTGGTGGCAAGCTGACACCTCCCGGTGGCACTGGCTGTACCGAGCTGTGTAGTTAATGAAGGGGATGCACCCGTTCACTGAGGACACTTGCCTCATATTAATGATTTAGTTGGCCCAGAGCTCTGCTTGATTAATAAGGGGATAAATGACGAAATGAGGAAGTTGTGTATTTATTGAAAGGTTTTAGAAGTTAAAATGTATTTTATGTTTGTTTACTGTCTCCCCCTGAGGAATGTAAAGCCCGTGTGAAAAGGGACTTTGTTTCCTCCCTGCTGTATCCTCTGGTACTTAGTAGGACCTATACATAGTAGGCTTTTAATAAATACTTTTTGAATGAATGCATTTTGAATTAATTCACTGTCACTAGGAGAATTTACTAACTAAAGCAGAGATTTCCCAAACCATGCATTAGAATTAATTAGGAAGGGGCACCTGAGTGGCTCAGTCGGTTGAGTGTCCTATTCTTAATTTTGGCTCAGGTCATCATTTTATGTTATGGTTCGTGGGTTCAAGCCCTGTGTTGGGCTGGTTCTGTGCTGACAGTATGGAGCCTGCTTGGGATTCTCTCTCTCTTTGTTTCTCCATCCCTACCCTGTTCCCACTTTCTCTTTCTCTCTCAAAATAAATAAATAAACTTTAAAGAAAGACAGAAAAGGGGCAGGGGCACCTGGGTGGCTCAGTCAGTTGAGTGTCTAACTTTGGCTCAGGTCCTGATCTCAAGGTCCGTGAGTTTGAGCCCCGCGTCAGGCTTGCTCCTGTCAGCCTGTCAGCACAGAGTCCGCTTCAGATCCTCTGTCTGGCCCTCCCCTGCGTGTGCGTGTGCTCTCTCTTTTTCTCTCTCTCTCAAAAATAAAAATGCAAAGAAGAATTGGGAAGATTTAAAAAATATCTAGAGGTGCCTGGGTGGCTCAGTTGGTTAATTGTCTGACTTCAGCTCAGGTCATGATCTTATAGTTCCTGAGTTTGAGTCCCACATCAGGCTCTCTGTGATCAGCATGGAGCCTACTTTGGATCCTGTCTCCTTCTCTCTCTGTGCCTCCTCCTCTTGTGCTTTTCTTCTCTCAAAAATAAACATACATTTAAAAAAACCTACATATCTGGTTTTGCTTTGAAACATGGAGTCAGAATCTCTAGGGAATGAGTAGAGGAGTCTAATCTATTTTCTGGTTCTAGTGATTTTTTTTTTCTTAATTAAGATCAAATTCACATAACATAAAATTTACCATTTAAATCATTTTAAAAGATACAATTCAGTGGTTTTAAGAATATTTACAGTGTTTTGCAACCATCAACCCTGTTTAATTCCAGAATATTTTCATCATTCCAAAGAGAAACCTCGTACCCATTCAGTAGTCACTCCTCATTTCCCCTCCCCCAAACCCCTGGCAGCCCCCAATCTATTTTCTGCCTCTGTGGGTTTGCTATTCTGGATCTTTCATATAAATGGTATCGTACAATATCTGGGTTTACGTAGTCTGGCTTCTTCACTTAGTGTAATGTTTTCAGGGTTCATTCATGTTAAATGAATATTTAGTATGTGTCACTACTTCATTCCTTTTATTATTTATTTACTCCAAGTTTATTTACTTATTTTGAGAGAGAGAGAGTGGCAAAGAGAGGAGAGTGAGAATCCCAAGCAGGCTTCACACTATCAGCATAGAGCCCGAAGCAAGGCTTGAACCCACAAACGTTGAGATCATGACGTGTGTCAAAATCAAGCATCAGATGTTTAACCAACTGAGCCACCCAAGTGCCCAACTTTATTCTTTTTTTTTTTTTAATGGTTTTTATTTATTTTTGAGAGAGAGAGAGAGACAGCGCAAGCAGGGGAGAGTCAGAGAGAGAGGGAGATACAGAATCCAAAGCAGGCTCCAGGCTCTGAGCTGTCAGCACAGAGCCCGATGCGGAGCTTGAACCCACAAACTGTGAGATCATGACCTGAGCTGAAGCCGACGCTTAACTGACTGAGCCACCCAGGCGCCCAGTCACTTCATTTTTTTTAATGGCTTAATAAGACTCCATTGGATGGATTGACTACATTTTGTTTATCCACTCTTCCATCAGTTGGTGGACATTTGGGTCAGCTATTATAAATAGCTGCTTAAAAAATGTTGTTTTTAATATTTATTTATTTAGAGAGCATGCAGGGGAGAGGGAGAGAGAGAATCCCAAGCAGGCTTTGTGCTGTCAGTGCAGAGCCCAACTGGTAGCTAGATCCCATGAATCATGAGATCATGACTTGAGCTGAAATCAAAAGTCAGATGCTTAACCAATGGAGCCACCTAGGTGCCTCTGAATAGCGTCTTTTAACATCATGTATGTGTAGTTGTATGTTTTAATTTCTCTTGGATATACTTAGGAGTAGAATTGCTGGGTCATACGATAATTCTATATTTAACTTTATGGAACCACCACACTTTTCCACAGTAACTGCACCATCTTATTCTCACCAGCAATGTATGAAGGTTCCGGTTTCTCCATGTCCTTGCCACTACTTGTTATTTTTTTTTTCTTCTTTTTTTGTATTATACCCATCCTACTATAAAGTTCTATCTCATTGTGGGTTTTATTTGTATTTTTCTAATAACGCATGATCTTGAGCATCTTGTTGTGTGCTTATTGGCCATTTGGCTATTGGCCATCTTTGGAGATGTGTCTTAGTCCTTTACCCATTTTCTAACTGGGTTCTTGTCTTTTTGATGTTCAGTTGTAAGATTGTTTTGTATATTCTGAATTCTAGACCCTTGTCAGATATATGATTTGCAAATCTTTTTCTGTTCTCGAGGTTGTCTTTTTACTTTCTTGATCATGTCTTTTGATGCACTGAAGTTTTTAAATTTGATGAAATCCAGTTTATCCTTTTTTTTCTTTTGTTGCTTGTGCTTTTGGTGTTCTCGCTAAGAAACTGTGGTTTAATCCAAATTCACAAAGATTATACCTATGTTTCCTTCTAAGGATTTTAATAGTTTTAGCTCTTACATTTAGGTCTCTGATCCATTTTGAGTTCATTTTTTAAAGTTTATTTATTTATTTTGAGGGGGGGAGCAGAGAGAGAGGAGGGAGAGAATCTCAAGCACACGAACCATAAGATCATTACCCAAACTGAAATCAAGACTCAGACACCCAAGCAACTGAGCCACACCGGGGGCCCCATTTTTGAGTTAATGTTTATATATGGCATGAGATGAGTGCAGCTTCATTCTCCCAAGCACTGCTTGTTGAAAAGACTATTCTTTTCCCGTTGAGTACTCTTGGCACCCTTGTCAAAAATATTGATCATGAATGTAGGGGTTTATTTCTGCACTCTTGGTTCTATTCCATCGATCTGTCCTTATGCCAGCACCACATTGTTTGATTACTGTATCTTTGTAGTAAATTTAAAATTAGGATGGAAGTAAGAGTTCTCTAATTTTGTCCCTTTTTTTCAAGATCATTTTGGCTGTTGGCATTTCATGCAATTCCATATGAATTTTAGAATAGCTTGTCCATTTCAGTAAAAATAGTATTTAGAATTTTGATAAGGAATGCGTTCAGTCTGTAGAATTTGGAGACTGTTGCCATCTTCACACTATTAATTCTTCCAGTCCATTAACACAGAGTGTCTTTTTTTTTAGGTCTTCTCTAATTTCTTTTATTTTTTTAAGTTAACTTATTTATTTTGAGGCAAGGAAAGGCAGAGAGAGAGGAAAGGAGAGAGAGAATCCTAGGCATGTTCTTTGAGGCCTGTGCAGAGCCCAGCATGGGGCTCGAACTTAAAAACCATTAGATCCTGACCTGAGCCGAAATCAAAAGTTGGATGCTTAACCGAGTCACCCAGGTGCCCCAGATCTTCTTTTTTATTTTTATTTTTTATTTTATTTATTTTGAGAGACAGAGCAAGCAGGGGAAGGGGAGAGAGAGAGGAGAGAGGAGAGAGAGAGAGAGAGAGAGAGAGAGAGAGAGAGAGAGAGAGAGAGAATCCCAAGCAGGCTCCACACTGTTAGGGCAGAGCTCGATGTGGGGCTCAAACTCACGAATTGTGAGGTCATGACCTGAGCTGAAATCAAAAGTTGGATGCTTAACCGACTGAGCCCCCCAGGTGCCCGCCACCCCCCCCATGTCTTCTTTAATGTCTTCAACAGTGTCTTCTAGTTTTCAGTGTACAATTCTTACAGTTTCTTAGTTAAATTTATTCCTAAGTATTTTATTTTTTTTGATGCTATCATAAACAGAATTTAAAAATTAATTTGATTTATGGATTGTTCATTGCTAGTATATATTGATCTTATATCCTGCACCTTTGCCGAACTTGACCTGTTACAGTTTTTTAAGGATTCTTTAGAAGTTTTCTGTATATAAGATCATGTTATCTGCAAATACAGAGTTTTACCTCTTCCATTCCAATTTGAATACCTTTCATTTCTTTTGCTTGCTCAATTGCTCCATGTAGAACTTTCAGAACAGTGCTGAATAGAAGTGGCAAGAATGTGCATCGTTGTTTTTTGCTCCTGATCTTAGGGCACGATTTCAGTCTTTCGTTGTTAACCATGATGTTAGCTGTGGGTTTTTCATAGATGCACCAGTATTAGTTGAGGAAATTCCCTTCTACTCCTGAATGTTTTTATCATGAAAGGGTGTTGGATTTTTGTGAAGTACTTTTTCTGTATCAATTGAGTAGATCATGTGGTGCTTTTCCTTTGTTCCATTAATATTGTATATTACATTGATTTTTGCATATTGAACCACTCTTGCATTCTTGGGATAAATCCTACTTGGTTACGGTATCTGATTTTTTTTCTTTTGAGAGAGAGTGGGGGAGGGGCAAAGGGAGAGAGAATCTTTTTTTTAATATATATTTTTTAATGTTTTTATTTCTTTTTGAGAGAGAGAGAGAGAGAGAGAGAGTGAGTGAGTGAGTAGGGGAGGGTCAGAGAGAGAGGGAGACAGAATCTGAAGACAGGCTCCAGACCCTGAGCTGTCAGCACAGAGCCCGACACGGGGCTCAAACCCATGAACCGCAAGATCATGACCTGAGCTGAAGCCGGACGCTCAACCGACAGAGCCACCCAGGCGCTCCGAGAGAGAGAGAATCTTAAGCAGGCTCTCTGGCCAGTGCGGAGCCCAGCGTGGGGCTCAACGCAAAGCTCGATCTCACAACTGAGATTATGACCTGAGCTAAAATCAAGAGTTGGACACTTCACCAACTGAGCCAACCAGGTGCCCCAGTGTATGATCCTTTTAATGTGCAATTGGATTTGGTTTGCTAGTATTTGTTGAGGATTTTTGCATCTGTAGTCATAAGGAATATTGGTCTGTAGTTTTCTTTTCTTATGATATCTTTATTTTGGTTTGGTATTAGGGTAGTAGTGGCCTTACAAAGTGAGTTAAGAAATGTTCCCTTCTCTTCTATTTTTTGGAAAAATGAGAAGCATTGGTGTTAATTCTTTAACTGTTTGGTAGAATTTATCAGTGAATACATTTGGTCCTGAGCTCTTCTTTTACGGAAATTTTTTTGGTTACCACTTCAGTGTCTTTACTTGTTGTGGGTCCATTTAGATTTTCTGTCTCTTCTTGAGTCAGTTTTGGTAATTTCTGTCTTTCCAGACGTTTGTTCATTTTATCTAATTTGTTGGCATACAATTGTTCATGGTATTCTCATAAAATCCTCTTTATTTCTATAAAGTTATTAGTTGACTCTCTACTTTCATTCTTGATTTTTGTCATTTGAGTCTTCTCTCCCTCTTTTTCTTGGTCTAGCTAACAGTTTGTTAATTTTCTTGATCTTTTTGAAGGATCAACTTTTAGTTTCATTGATACCATTGTTTTTCTTTTCTTACTTTGTTCATTTTCACTCTAATTGTTATTATTTCCTTGCCTCTATTAGCTTTGGGTGTAGTTTGCTCTTTCTTTAGTTTCTTTTCTTTTCTTTCTTTCTTTTTTTTAAAGCAGGCTCCATACCCAGCATGGAGCCCAATGTGGGGTTTGAACTCATGACCCTGAGATCAAGACCTGAGCTGAGATCAAGAGTCAGACTCTTAATAGACTGAGCCACCCAGGCACCCGTCTTGTTTTTTTTTTAGTTTCTTAGGGTGGAAGTTCAACTTACTGATTTGAGATCTTTTTTCTTTTTTGATTTATGCCTTTACAGCTATAAATTTTCTTCTGAGTACTGTATCCCTTAAGTTTCAGTATGGTGTGTGTGTCTTCATCTCAAAGTATTTTCTAGTTTCCCTCGTGATTTCTTCTTTGACCTATTCATTATTTAAGAATGTGTAGTTTCTTCTCTATATTTATGAATTTTCCAGATTCCCTTCTAATTTTATTTCATGCAATCAGAGAAGATACTTTGTATGACTTCAGTCTTTTATTTTGTGACCTAACATATGATCTATCTGGAAGGCGTTCCATGTGCACTTGAGAAGAAGAAAATGTATTCTACCATTGTTAGGTAGAGTGTGCTTCCTAACAAGTGACTGATAGGGCTAACTGGTTCATAGTGTTATTCAAGTCTTATATTTCCTTGCTGATCTTCTGTCTAGTTGTTCTATCCATTAGTGAAAGTGGAGTACTGGAGCTCTCAAACTGTTGTTGTTAAATTGTCTATTTCTCCCTTCAGTTCTGTCAGTTTTTACTTCATACATTTTGGGGTTCTATTGTTTGGTGTATATGTGTTTATAATTGTGTCTTCTTGATGAATTGACCATTTAGCAGTATATAATGTCCTTTGTCTTTTGTAACAGTTTTTTTTTAATTTTTAAAAAATGTTTTATTTATTTTTGAGAGATAGAGACAGAGCATGAGCACGGGAGGGGCAGAGAAAGAGGGAGGCATAGAATCTGAAACAGGCTCCAGGCTCCGAGCTGTCATCACAGAGCCCGATGTGGGGCTCGAACTTACGAATCATGAGATTATGACCTGAGCCAAAGTCGGCCACTTAACCGACTGAGCCACCCAGGCACCCCTGTAATAGTTTTCGACTTAAAGTCTATTTTGTCTGATATAAGTCTAGTCACTTGAGGTCTTTCTGGTTACTGTTTGTATGGAATATCTTTTTTCTGTCCTTTTACTTTCAGCCTATTTGTGTCTTTTTTTTTTTAAGCCTATTTGTGTCTTTTAACCTAAAGTGAGTCTCCTTGTAGATAGCTAAAAATCTATTCTGCTAATCTCTGCCTTTTAACTGAGAAGTTTAATTCATTTATATTTGATGTAATTATGGATTTGAAAGGACTTCTCTTTTGCTATTTTTTCTTTATGTCTTACATCTTTTTTCCCCCTCAGTTCCTCCATTACTGTTTCATTTGTGTTAAATGGATGTTTCTTCTTTATTTTACTATATACTTTTGAGTTATTTCTTAGTGGTTCCCCTTCTACCAATGATTCTTGCACAGTTTGTTTGACCCTTTGGAATCACCAACCTAAAGGATATTCATTCTGAATGTTTTTGTAAAGACAAAAACTTTCCTATAGTGTGAATAACTGTTACCTACTATATCCATCATAATCTGAATTCAGACTGTCACACAGTGTTTTCCAGGAGTATGGTGCATATTAAATGTAGTACCTGTCAGGGAGAACATAAGCCAGACATGGCCATTGAGAGAAGAGCCAGAAATGAAACCTTTTCTGTAGTGGGTAATGGATGTGGGAATGTACGGTACCACAGTGTTTCTTTTTCAGCTCATCCTTGGAATCCCAGAACAGGCCTTAAGTCTTCTCCACATGGCCATTGAGCCCATCTTGGCGGACGGGGCTGTCCTGGACAAAGGCCGTGCCATGTTCTTGGTGGCCAAGTGTCAGGTGGCTTCAGCAGCTTCTTATGATCCACTGAAGAAAGCAGAAGGTAGGGAACCATACAAAGATTTCTAGTCAATACTACTACAGAAAAAAATTAAATTCAGGACTTAGAAGAAGGAAGACATTAAATCTGGGATAGTATTTAAGTTTTCAAATACATGTTAAAATTTCCTGCAGTATTTAAAGTGGTTTGACATGCATGCTGGCGTGAAGGTTGAGGCGAGTGAATGATTATTTTAACCCCACAGAACCAAGTACCAAGCTGGAAATCAGGACTGGAGACCTTTTTTAAAATCTCACCCTAGTGTATTTTTTTCTTCTCAAAGAGTAGATTATAAAAGTGTCTCTGGGACGTGTTAAATCAATGAAAGTAGATGTCAAGTTCTGAAAACTACATGCGAAGTGTTGCGTTAAATGTGTGCTCTTTTCCCACTTGTCGTCAGCTCTGGAGGCAGCCATCGAGAATCTCAATGAAGCCAAGAACTATTTTGCAAAGGTTGACTGCAAAGAGCAAATCAGAGATGTTGTTTACTTCCAGGCCAGACTCTACCACACCCTGGGGAAGACCCAGGAGAGGAACCGATGCGCGATGCTCTTTCGGCAGCTCCACCAGGAACTGCCCTCTCACGGGGTGCCCCTGATAAATCATCTCTAGTGAGAGGCCCCCGCTGGGCCACTCTACGGAGTATAAGATTTTGGACTTCCCCTCCCTCCATGCAAATGATGTATTTGATGTCTGTCTTACCAATAAACTGCATTCTGATTAGTTTGTCTTATTTTGTTGCTAGAATACACATATTTGTTTTCTCCCTTTTTGATAGCAAAAGATACCAACTTTTTGTTGATAAACAGCTGTTTTACTAATAAGCTATTACAAGTGTTAAATATTATATTCTCTCTGAGCGAAGTTGCCAGTATCTTCTTAGAATCTGTGCATATTCTCCATCATCACAGGAATTTGTGTTTAGCACCTGTGCTCAGACATCAGCTCTTCTGGGTATCAGCAGGTCTCTCTAGGGGGTCAGTGTAGGTTTTGCTAAGGCTTGGATTTTCCCTCTGAAGCTTCCCTGCTTTGTTGGACTGTGCTGGGGGGTTGTGGTGGGCTTGTGTGTACTTGTGAGCACATGTTGGTCCTTGACCAGAGAATAAGAAGGAAAAGATCTTTTTATGGTTTTTGGACCAACAACAAGAAACAGATTTCAATCATGTTCTCAGTATTTGTTTTATCTTCTACATTAGCTTACTTCTTCTCTAACTATATAAATGAGGGATGATGATAACAAGTCTAGGAATTCATTATGAATGAGGGGATTGTAAATTAAGAAAAGGTCTAAACCTCAGAGGTGTGCAGGGTGCTATCACTCGAATATATAGAGTTTCTAATTTACATATCTGAACCCTGCCATTAAGCAGAACCAGTTACTGCTTTGTCTGTTTGTGAATTTATCTTATTCCTCAGCGTTCACAGGAAAATCACCATGTTTCAAGTCCAAAACAGCAACAAGGAACCAACCAAAATTTTCAGCTTCTATCATTGGCTCTTTCTCCGTTAAATTTAAACTTTCTGATGGGAAATAATTTATCTCCAGGGCTCTTTGAAACAGTGTAAAACAACTCCCACTCACAGGGAGCGTTTGCTGGCTAAAGACAGCCGCTCTGGAAACAAGAGACTCAGTGTAAAGATAGAGGCAGTAATTGGTATGTTGATGTTTAAAAATCTTAAATTAATTTGAAAGGTTATATATGGAGATAGTAAAAATTAAATATTCTTAAAGGCTGTAGAGTAACAAGTAATTCTTCCTCCTAGGTAGTAATCACTATTACCAGTTTCTTTTTATTTTTCCAAGTATATGCTTTCATCTGATGTCATTTTTAGCCCATGTATTTAAACTACGGTTTTTCCAGCCCAAGAAGTGATTACTCTGCCTCAGCATAAGAAGGTCCAAGAGATGGAACAAGGTTGCTCCGCTGATTTCTCACACATCAGCATTAAAAACCAGAACTCATCAGGCCTGACCAAGACTAGCTACATGATTTATGGGGCCAGTGCAAAGTAAAAATACAAAGCCTCTATTAAGTAGAGCATTAAACCAGGTACGGGGCACAGTTTACATACCCATGAAGCCATCCTGCCTGGCCCTGCCCTCAGCCTGCATGTTCATCCTTGTAGAACTTAATGCATTATATTAGTTAATTTATACTAGCTAATATAAAGAGTCCGAGGCCTGCTGCCACCTGTGACTTAGATTTGTTGGCTGAGGTCTGTCTCCTCCAGGAGGGAATAGTGGTTTAAATGGAAAGTCGGGAACAGCAGAGTGACCCCCACATTCATAACTGTCTGGGTTACAGCTAATTGACTTTCTTCCTGGTGGGGCGTCTGGTGGGGGAAGGGTCAGGGTGATGTGATTATGGGTGGTTTAATAGAGGAGTGTAACAAAATGATTTGTTTAAATAGGGAAAGGGTCTTGTGAGGAGGGAGTTGAAGCTGTATAGCCAGTGGCTGTTCGAGTCTATACCCGAGGACTTAACAGAGAAAGGTGTAGTGACCCAAGCCAGTGGCTTGGCATGGTGGGAACTCTACCAGCAGGTTTGGTGTTGAGGGTTTCCAACCCTGGGGCAAATGGGAGTAAATATTTTAACACTTAATGGAGTGCCCTGTTGTAATTTATGTAAATACACTAACACATCTAATCTTTACAGCAATCCTAAGGAGTGGGCAATAGCATTAATCTCATTTAACAGACTGGAAACTGAGGCATAAGGAGGTTAAGTCACTCATTCACCCAAGGCCACACAGCTGATAGGTGCGGAGCTAGAAATCCACCCCAGTCACTGCATTACCGAGAGCTCTCTTCCTGGACTTTTGGAAAGCACTGGAATGTTTTTGTGAACATTCTTTTCCAGTTGGGCACCTAACTGGCAATACCAGTTGTCATTTATCTACTACTCAGTATAGGCCAGACACTGCCAGGTCCTTCCACACATACCATCTCTAATGCTTGTCCGTCAGATACCATTTTACAGTTGAGAAAACTGCCTCAGAGAGTCGGGCCGATCCAGCCCCTGACTAGCGAGGGTTTTGTCCGGGTGCACAGGCTTCTCCACCCCATCACGGGGCCGCCTTCGTGTTCACTCATATGCCGTGAACGCTTCTACTCGTTCAGCGTGTTTTGCATTTGCCCTCATGTTTTTGGGTGTTACACTGATTTCTTTTTCTATCTCATAGCACATCTAAGACAAACGAAGAGCTCCCTCTGTCCCTGCAGACTTCTCCTTTTATGCTGTTGTTTATGTTTGAGACTAATAAACATACTAATCTCACTGCCCATTGAAGGGAAACTTTCCAGGCTCCTTTTTTTTTTTTTTTCCCCAGTGTTTTTTCTACTTTCCTGTTGAATGGGAAGGAATTCAATGACTTAAGGATATCAGCGTGATAATCCTGTTCTCTCTACCTGGATGTTCAAGGTTTGGACAGTGGAATATTCCAGTGAACACCATGAGTAGAACATAGAACAGTTCCTAAAGGAAAAGACAAAGCCTTGGCAGGAGCTTATGAGACTGTTCTATGGGGTGAGATAGTTAAAAAAAATTTGTTTTAACTTTATTTTTGAGAGCGACACAGAGTATGAGCAGGGAAGGGGCAGAGAGAGAGAGGGAGACACAGAATCTGAGGCGGGTTTCAGGCTCTGAGCTATCAGCACAGAACCTGATGCAGGGCTCAAACCCACGAACTGTCAGGTCATGACTCGAACTGAAGTTGGACACTTAACTGACTGAGCCACCCGGGCACCCCGATGAGATATTTTTTTTTAATGTTTTATTTATTTTTGATACAGAGAGAGACAGAGCATCAGATGGGGAGGGGCAGAGAGAGAAGGAGACACAGAACTGGAAGCAGGCTCCAGGCTCTGATCTAGATGTCAGCACAGAGCCTGATGCGGGGCTCAAACCCATGAACGTGAAATCTGACCTGAGCCGAAGTCAGAGGCTTAGCCGACTGAGCCACCCAGGCGCCCCCCAATGAGATAATTTTTAAGTCTTACTTTTCAACCCCTCCTTGTAGTGTCCAAGTTTTCTTAAAAATAAGATTCAGATGCTTTGTTTACTTATTTTTTTGGCAATCTGTGTTGTCAAGACAACAAGATCTGTTTGCCTAGAATAGGTTTTTCTAGTGTTCTTAGAGGGGAAAAAAATGCAAAAAACAAAGCCAAGTTAAAAAGAATTTTTTTATTTTAGAGATTTAGAGCATGAGCGGGGGAGAGGGGTAGGGGGAGAGAGGAAGAGTGAGGGAGGGAGAGAGAGAGAGAGAGAGAGAGAGAGAGAGAGATTGAGGGGGGGGGCAGGGAGAATCTTAAGCAGATTCCACACTCAGCATGGAGCCCGATACTGGGCTTGATCCCACAACCCTGGGATCATGACCTGGACTGAAATCAAGAGTTGGATGCTCAACTGACTAAGCAGCCCAGATGCCCCAAGCAAAGCCAGTTTTTATTTTCATATCTCTAAGAAGAAAATGGTTTCCTTCAGTGGGATGATTCCTATCATAAGAAAGACCAAACAAATGTCAATGAAAGGCAATTAATAATGTTCCTCTGCTTTTTTCTAATTCACTTCGATAAGGAAGGCACTTAATTGACGGGGTTTTAAGCTCTGTACTAAGTATATTAGTGGTTAGCACCTCTGAGCACCTATGTGCCGGACACTGAGCTGTTCTCTTCACACGTGTTATTGTATGAATGTGTATTGAACCTGTGAGCTAGTTTGTTATCTCCCTTTGACAGCTGATGAAACCAAAATCTCTCGTCCAAGGTCTGTGCACCTGCTACCTGGCAAAGCTGGGATTTGAGCTATGTCCGCCTTGATTCCAAAGTCACTGCTTTCAACCACAATACTAAAGGTAAACAAGTGTTTCAGATACGGTCCTCCTCTACCCTCCAGGAATTTATAGCTGTATTGGGAAGTCAGAACCCATTAGTGAAAAGGAAGGAACAGAGACAAACGAGTGGCGGAGCATCCGTTATGTGGTACAGTTACAGGAGGTCAGAGCCGGGAGAGATCTAGGAGAGCCTGGGTCATAACATTTCAGGAATTTCTTGCAGAAAGTAGTGGCTCTTGGGCTGGAGTTTGGAATTGAATGGGCACTTCCTTGTCTTTCTCACATAACTGGCTTCTCGCTTTATACAACTATATGTATATCTAAGTTTCTGCCGGGTAGCTATAGTGTTCTAGTAAGACATGGACAACTTAGTAACATGATATAAACATACAGAATTGTATATTTCAAAAAAGTAGCAGGTACAGACAGCAACCAACATCTATTTTGGTTTCTTCAGTAAGCCAGGGTTTGCTAAGCCATTGTTCACATGGGTCAAATCCGGCATGCCACCTGTTTTTATATGTCCTGCTAGCTGAGATTGGTTTAAACATTTTTAAATGGCTGAAGAGAAATCAAAACAATAACCTTTTGTGACATAGAAGATTAAATACAATTTAACTTTGAGTGTCTGTAAGTAAGGGTTTTATTGGAACGTGGCCACACCCACTCATTTGTTTTTATCTGTGGCAGCTTGAATGGCAGAGCTGAGAACTTGACACAGAGACCACATGGCTTGAAAGCCAAAAATGTTTACTATCTGGCCCTTGACAACAAAAGTTTGCTAATCCCTGACACAGAGTCAGAAATGTTCAAAATGCTCCCTAATACATATTTTTGGGAAGAATATAGAAAAATAAAGAACTATGTATCCACCATCCAGAACTGACTTAACATTTCACCATTTGCTTCAAATACATTCATAAGTGAAAGCCATAAAGCTGTCCAACATTCCTTATGTTGCCTGTCCCTATTCTCTGTCCCTAGTTCCATCTTGTGGCAGATTGTCATGAATTTAATTTACACTCAATCCCTACTGACCTTTTTAAAAAACTCTTTCATGTAAGCATGTGTCCATGAACAAGATACACTGTGTGGGGGTTTTAAAAACAAATTGTACATCACACTATATTCTGCAACTTGCTCCTTTTCTTAGCATTCTGGTTTGGGGATCTTCTCATAAGTGTGCAAACAGATCTATCTAACGTACTCTGTTGAACTATTGCATAATATTCCATCAAATGGCCGTAACGCATTTTGTTTATCCAGTCCCCTGATGAACATTTAGAAAGGCGGTTTCCGGGTTTTTACTATTACCACAAAAGCACGAGACGGGGCGAGTATCAGAAGGGGTGGACATCCAAAGGCTCTGAGTTGTGAGTGCCCCTGTGGCATGGAAACACCAGAGGACCTCAGCAGAAGAGGACTGGAAATCTACCCAGATGACAAGAGGACTTTGAATCTTTAATTACTTTGGCCTGTGACTCCCCTCTGGACTCTTGATTGCTTTTTGGCTTCTTGGCAGGGTCAGTGAGACATCCCTTGGGGAACTTTTGGTTCAGAATTGGGTTTCAAAACCATCTAAGGTCGGCAGGTCAAGCAATCCTTGAGGTCTCTCTCCCTCCTCCTCCAGATGAGGGACTAAACACACTCTTAAGGTTCCAGCAAAGTATGGCATCCAAAGGGGTAGGATGTTTGGGAAGAATATGATGTATCCCACAAAAAGCATCAGTAGTTTTGGGGGAAAGCCAGAACTTCGTTGGGTTTAGAGTAGTTGAGTGGGGGTGGCAAAGGAACCGGGTTTCCCAACCTTTAGGGCAGGCCCTGAGCAGTGATCAGTGGAGAGGCGGATGAGGAAGGGGGTTCCCTGAATGGGCGGTGATCTGAAATTCAGGCCGCATCCACCGCTCGGAAGCGAGTACAGAAGCAGCAGCCTCGGGACGCAAGCCAGGCCGCGAGGTGGGACCCCGGGTGTCCCGCGGGCTTGGAGAACTTTCCGCGACTCAGCCGCCGCCCTGCAGTCCTCGCATCTGGCCAAACAATGCGAGCGCTGCCGGCGCGTCCGGCCTGCCCAAGGGTGCCGCAGCCGCCGAGAAGAGAACCGGGGTAGGGGCGCGCCGTGGGCGGGGGCAAAGTTGCCGCGCGGCCTCCAGCGCTCCGGCGCCGGGCAGGTCTCTCCCCTCCTCGCGAGTCCGCGGCCTCCTTCCACCGCTCCCGGCCCCGCCTCACTTCCCCTCGCCTCCGCCTCCTCCCCTTTCTTCTCCACCCCCCGCCCACCGCCCCCCCGCCTCGGCGCTACTTTCGTCTCAGCCGGCTCCCACCTCCCCTCCCTCCGCGGCGCGGGGCCGAGCCGACGGGGGCGCGCCGAGGGCGGCTCCGGGCCCGGTTTCCAGCGGCCGCG
>NC_043713.1:82076794-82140038 GCF_006229205.1 Suricata suricatta | reverse complement strand
AGCGGGGCCGCGGGCCGGGGCCGCAGCGCCGCAGCCCCGGGCGCCCTCGCCCTCTCGGGGCTGGGGACCGCTGGCGGGATTGCAGACAAAGCCCAGAGGCCGGCCCCAGGTTCCTTCCCTCCACCGAAGGGACCCCACGTGCGCCGCCCCACGCCCCGCCACGTGGGGGGACCCGGCCTCCCGGAGCCCCCTTCCCACAGCGTCCTCCGAGCGCCAGGAGCCTCGGGGTGGCCTCCTCCGCTGGGCCGCGCCCGGCCGGGGTGGCAAGGGCGGTCCCGGAGTTTGAAACCGTGTGTCACCCGGGGCAGGCAAGGATCTTGGAGGCGGCCTAGGCCCACCCCCTCGCGTTTGACAGGTGGGGCAAGCTCCGGAGCGCAGGGGAGGAGGGGGCCGACGGACTTTGAGCATCCCACCCCCGCAGCCCGCTTGTCTTGGGGGCAAGCCCAGGCCCTGGTGGCTTGAACACCGGGCGGCAGGACCCTGGATCAGCAGTTGCGGGGCCTGGGGACCTTTGCCTCTCTTGGTCGGCCCTTTGCCTCCGCCCTCCGGAACAGCGCTGCCTTGGTCCTTTTGACCTAAATTTACCTCGGGACCGCAGCGCTCACTGAGTGCAGAGAGGTGCCTTCACCTGCACCCTCTGCTTGACTCCTGGGGACGCGGGGATTCTGGGCCCAGCCCCGCTCAGCCCTGGGTCTTGGAGCTCCTGCCGGCTCCCCCCACTCTCTGCACTGCCCAGTTTGGGAAGCGGGGTATTTTCACAGCTCTGTCAGCTGCCCTGCTGCTCGCACTTGGCGCTGAGGAGGTTGCACGTTAGCCCCTCCTGTCTCCCTCAGAAGGTTGGGCAGAGGGACAGGCATCCGTGGGGCAGGGAGCTCAGAGGCAGGGGTGGGACGTGTAGTGTCCACTTCCTTAGAGGCAACTTTTATCTTCCTCAGTCTGGGAGTCCTCACAGCCCTAGAGAGAGAAACTTCAGGCGCCCTAGAGTGGTACTGTCTTTACCACACCCCCTCCCCCGGCTCTGCCCCCCCTCCCCCCAGGGAGAGGGAAAAGAGAGCTCTCCATCCCCATAGGCTCCCTTGTTCTTCGGAGGAGGCAGGGCAACGTGGGGGAGGGCTTTGGGGCTGTTAGCCCCCCTCCTCCCAGATCACCCCACAGAAACATGCAATTTAAGAATTAACCGCGTATATGCTATGCAAGTACAGCTTCATGGTGAGCCCTCAAATCTCCTTCCAGATTGTTCACCCTAAACCCATCTGACATAGGAAACAGGTATTGGTGGTGAGAGCACAGTGTATTTTTGTAATGAAAAGTAATAGCCATCATTTGATGAGTCCCTAAATACTATGCTCGTGGGTTGCATGCATCCTCTCATTTAATGCCTTCCAAAGTCCTAGAGGCAGAGATTTTTCATTCCCATTGTAGAGATGAGATCAAGAGTGGAAACAATCCTGCAGCGTTGCTGGGAGTTAGCCTCATTTTATAGAGGGGTCAGAGTGGTTGAGTAACTTGCCCCCAGGTCACACAACCAATCCAGGCATGTCAGGCCCTAGAGCTAGAGCCTGTCACTTTACCACTGGTTTTAGAGCAGAGTCCTTCAGCTTTTTCAGATGCCCACAATTGTTTACTAAACTAGTCTATGCGGACACTGATCTAAACAGGCATGGAGCTGATGCTTATTGACTTGGGCTTGCTTTTGCTCCCAGGACTAGAAGCCAAACATATTCCCTCATACTTTTGCAGTAGCTCCCATGGGGGGGGGGGTCTTCCCTTCCTGGCAAGAGTCTGGAAGTGACTTTGGTTGTCAGAATGATGCAGAGCGCCTCTGGCTTTGGTAGGTGGGAGCCGGGGATGCCAAATGTCCGGCAGGCAGGCCAGATCCCAGGCTTGAAGAATTGTCCTGCTCTGAATGCCCGAGCATCCCTGTTGAGAAACACCAGGAGGAGTAAGTGCGGTGGCAGTGAGGAAAGCCAACAGCAGTGGAGCTTCTGGTGGAATCTATTTTGGCTGGTATGAATCCGGGAGGCTCCCCGAAAGGGGTGTCCTTTGTGCTCAGCCTTAAGGGATGGACTTAAAAAAAAAAAAAGGAGATTGGATGGGAGTAGGAGGGGAGGGGTCTGACCTAGCTGAGGGAACTTTCTGCAGCAACCCAGAGTTCTCTCCTTGAGAACCTCAACCTGGAACCAAGATGGGCTACTGGGTGGGGAGACACCGATCTCAGGAAGGGCTGGACTGGGTGGGGCAGGCCAGGACTATTTTTAAGGCATATTGGCTCAGATTTTAACATGGGTCAGAGTCGTCCTCACCCCATCATGAACCCATTTATTGGAAAGGCTCAGAGAGGCAAAGTACTGTAACTTGGTTAGGGTCTTTTGGAACCTTCCTCTCCCTGGCAGGCTGCCTCCCAGTGGCCAGGGAAGCAGAGAGTTCCCATTTCCTTTCCCAATCCTGGAGACGTGAGGCAAATGCTGTTTCAGTTTTTCCTTTGGGTCAGAGGGCCTTGTGTCGCTATTTTTCCCTCAATGTTTTGCTTTTCCAGTCAGCTCCTCCCCTGTGGGTTACAGGCCCTGGGTGTGGGGTTCAGGCATGCCCAGCCCCACGGTGCTGGAATGGCCTTCTCCCTTATTTCTGTGTCTTCTTTCCTGGAAGTTAAGGACATTGCATCTCTCTTTTGGAATGACCTTTTTTTGTTCAGGTTGTGCTTGTCACCTTCTTGGCCTGTTAATAATATGTGACCTTTGTGTCTGGCTTTTTTTTTCATGGAGCATCATGTTTTCAAGGTCCATGCATGCAGTTGACTCCATTGGTGCTTCCTTTCTATGGCTGAGTAATATTCCCTTGTGAGGATAGACCCCCATTTTGTTTATCCTTTCATCGGTTGGTGGATATTTGGGTTGCTTCCACCACGAGGGTTTCTTAAGGGCACTTTGTACATTCCTATGCCTTCTCAGTCCCCAATTAGTAAACCTCTGGGCAAATGACATTATTTTGTCCCTCTGTTTGTAGGAAGAGGGTGATGGAAGAAAGGGTCTCTGAAATCAGTTGGGGAACAGCTTACTGGAATAGAGTTTTCAGAACTCCCATCTCGCTCGCCCCCTCCTGCTCCTCCACAAGGATCCTGCTTCCTTCCAAAGCTCAGTGCCTCCAGGGTCAATGCACAGGTGTTGCGCATGTGATCTTCAGGGAGAGCATGGATTCATTCAGTTCCGTTCTCTTCAGTCGCGATGATTTGTTAAATGTAGGTCCCCATGTCATCTTATCGGTTTGTATTTTGTGAGACTTTTTCTAGGGTAAGGAAATCCACAAAGCAGAGAAAGCCTCACCAGACAGATGGAGCCCTAACCCTGTGGCCGGGCGTGGAGTCAGCTCAGTCTCCCGACAGCTTGGCCAGAAATGCCCACCACGGAAATTGGAAATCTAGCAAAAACAGAGCTGGGAGGAAGCCCAGAAAAGACTAGCCCCTCAGCCCTTCCCCCCGTTTGACAGCTGACTAGGAGCGCAGAGAGGAGGAGAGAGCACTGTCTTCAGGAGGGTTGAGCGTGAGCCGCTTTCACACAGAAGATGACACCATAGCTACCCTCTGGCTAGGCCCCAGCGGCTCCATTTTACAGATGAAAATCAAGGCCCAGGCCCCTGGGATCTGTATTGTTTCCTGACATACCTTTTAATTTCCTGACAGATACTGCCCATTTTCTCATGGAATGGAATCCCCCTTTTCCAGGAGGGTATGGTTTTGCTCTCTGAAAAAATAAGATTTTAAGTGATTATTTTTTCTTTCTTCCCTGATTGGATTCCTTCCTCAACATCACCCCAAATCGGGCATATTTCAAAGGAGGTTGGTACTGTTGCTCTACCGAAGACCTCTGGTCCCGGCATTCCTTGCTGGGGATGTGAGTGACCAAAATGGGGAAGGAGCGATCCAGCCGCCAGTGTTTTCCATTTCTGTCATGTTGGTAGTGGTGCTGCTGAACTTTTTTCTTCAGTTATGAAACATGTTAAGCGTAGAGAAACGCCAAGTTTTGTTTTTTGTTTTTTTGACTGCCTCGTGTTTTTGGAAGGCTGCACGGAAAGAGGGCAGAGCGAGGCGCCGTGTTTCACTTAGCGCTGGCTCTGGAACTTTGATGATATTTCACTGAACTGAACCTACACTTTGGGGGGGTGTCGGTGACAAGGCCCATCCTGGGAGCTGAGGGACAGTGGGACTTGGTCCCTGTCCCCAGAGAGCTCCTAGGTGAGTGATCTGTGAACTCTCCGGGAGTGCTTTGGAAAAGATAAACAATTCTAGCATTTTCCCTCTTGAAAAGGAGAGCAAGAAAATTCCAAGAGTCTGTTGTACCCCCACCCCCACCCCATCCTGAAAGCTGCTGAGCAACTATTTTTATGTTGTCTCTTTTTATCCCGTTGGCTTCTGTAAATAGTTGAGAGATGGCAGTTGCAGAGATAAAAATGCTAATTCCAACCTGGAGAGGAGAGAGCATGGTCCCCCAAGGAAATGCCCCCTTAGCCGTCCCCAGGCCAAGGTCTTGCCCATCTGCCCACATGTACGAGAGGTCGGAGGTGAGTGGATGGGAGGAGGGGTGTCATGGGTGGTGCCAGAGAAAAGCCTCTGCTGGAGAAGTTTAAATGGGGAACTAGTGGTTTGGGTGGGGGTGGGGTGTGGAAGAAAGAACACCTCCCTTACGGGTTTTTAAAGGTGCATAGGGATTTTTGTCTTTGAGACTTCTGATGGAAAGAGGGTTTATTTAGATTCATCCAAGACAATTCTCCCGTCTTCTGCGTCCAGGCGTGGGGGACAGGGTTGGTCCCCCAGAGGCAGAGCCTGCTCCCAGCCCCTCTTTGCCCCTACCAGCTGGGGTTGCTTTGTGCTGGAGGCTGCGGAGGGAGGGAACTAGATTTAGCATCACCTCCAACTGCAGGGAAGAGAGAGGGAGGGAGGAGTCCCATGGGTGGGCAGGGCAGGGGTGCTTGTGGGTTCCGAGCTGGCCCCTCTATCTCCTTCTTGCCAAGCTGCGGAATGTTGGAGTCCAGGTCTTTTTCTTTTTGTTACAAACTGAAATTCCAGTTGTTTCCCTGTCTCTTCCTTTGGTGGTTCAGTGAAAGATGCGGTAGGAGAGGAGGAAAGAAGTAAGATGGTTCCTACCTTCCTTTGCCAAATACCCCCACACTCACTCCACACCCACGCACCCGTCCCCACTTCTGGCTCGTCAGGGTGGGAACCACCAGGGTGCACCTGGCTATGGGATTGCAGCCGCGTGATACTCCGTTATCGACCAAACAGTAACCTGGGAGGAAGACACCTGAGCTTCTTGCTCTGTAAGCGTCCTGGCCTCCCGGGCGCACGGGGCTGCAGGGGTCAGGACTCCTGGTTTTCTAGCCTTGTGAAAGTCGCCTCACCTCCCTGGGTCTCAGGGACCCCACCTGCAGCCCTGCGCACTGATGATGAAAGCCTTGGGAGTGTGCACAAGTGACATACGTAAGCAAGGACGCAAAATTATGTGCACGCTTTAACTTAAATATTGTGAAAAGTGATGCATGTGGACAAGAGTTAAAGGATGAAAAGAATAAAGTTAGCGTGGTGAGATTAGAGATAAAAATTTTTGTTATAAATTCAAGCCAGTTGAGGGCCTTGAACTTGCTAGCCACAGAAAGCTTCCTTGCAATAGCTTCAGTGTAAGGAGCACTTGCCGTGTGCAGGAGAAGGGATGTGCACTGACTCCCATGCCCCACCTCTCCAGGAGCCTCTGTTTTCACACCTGTGCTTTCCCAAAGCACGGTGTGATTGTGGGCAAGTCACTCGGACTCTCTGCCTCAGTTTCCTCACCAGTGAAATAAGCATGATAACTGGACATGACTTTTAATGTCGTTGTGACAGTTAGATGAGATGATACATCTTAGAATAGTGCTTAGAATAGTGCACTTTCTCACTGGTGAAACGAAATGGTTGGAGCAGGTGACCACCGATGTGTGCCCTAATTGAGCGCTGCCCTCCAATGCATCTCCAAGCAGGGCCTGTACGGGTGAGATGTGGAAAAGGAGGAGGGGGCATGTGACGGGCACTCAGCCTGTCCTCCGTGTTGGGGAGGCAAGGGGGGGGTGGGGAGGACTGACCGTATCTTCTGCTCAAAGCTGCAATGAGTTGTTGCCAGGAGAGAATATGGACCCAGTGCTGTCAGAGTGTCTAGTGCTTTAAGAGACTCTGGAAGTTATGACTTTTATCTGAAATGTCCCAACTTTGAAATGTTGACATCTCAGTCAAATAGTTTTAGACACAGGGTAGGGCAAGCAAAATACGTTGGTGGCCAGATGGCACCCGAGAATCACCATTTGCCACCTTTTTGCTCTAGGGACTGTGACAGGCATGGGGCCTGTGCGTGCTAACACCAGTGTTATCCCTCTGCTGAGGGAGGACCTTTGCCTCTGGGGAGATGGTTCCAGTGCCTCCAAACTAAAGAGTTCTCAGGGAGAGCCGTTGCTAAGAGTTGATGTCACTGAATTGGTGACTGTTTGGCTGGGCTGAGACCCACATTGGAATATTCCTGCTGGCA
This sequence comes from Suricata suricatta, assembly GCF_006229205.1. Lineage (NCBI taxonomy): Eukaryota > Metazoa > Chordata > Mammalia > Carnivora > Herpestidae > Suricata > Suricata suricatta. The sequence goes on along the minus strand of NC_043713.1, from coordinate 82,133,496 downwards.
TCAAACCTTAGTGCTGTGTTGGCGGGTCGTGCTGAGCCTCCCAGGTCTCGTGCTCATGAGCTGAGAACCGCTTCGGAATATGTGGCCTCTGAGGCTGCGGGCTTCCCCAGGTGGGTGGGAGCCACGTTAGTTTGCTGGGGCTGCCGTGACCAAGGACCGCAACCTGGGCAGCTTCAAGAGCAGAACTGTGTTGTCTCACGGTTCTGAAGGCCAGAAGTCCTAGATGAAGGCGCCAGGAGGGAGAACCTGTTCCATGTCCCTCTCTGGCTTCTGGTGGTTTGCTGGCAATCTTTGGCCTTCCTTGGCCTAAACGTGCAATGCTGGGCCTCTGCCTTCCTGTTCTCATGGGGTTCTCCCCTGTGTGGCCCTGGGTCCAAAATAAGGACACTGGTCATATTTGATTAGAACCCACCCTAGTAACCTCATTTTAACCTGATTACCCTTGTGAAGACCCTCTCTCCAAATCAAGTTACATTCTGAGGTCCTGGGGTTAGGACTCCAGCATATCTTTTTGGGGGGGCACAATCCAGTCTATAGCAGGTGCCTAATGGAGTCCCTGTGACGTTGCCCTGGGCTGCCCATTGTGTTCTCCATTAGCGTCCTACAGAGGTCTTGTCTCCAGCCCCTCCAGCTTCCTTTCCGCACCCCCTGCCTGCATGCGCTCACACGTGCCTCCTTCCCCAGAGGGGTGGGGTGGTGCTTCTTTCTGTTCCTCAGCTCTCCCACGCCTTTCCTGCCTCGGGGACTTCTAAGAGCTCACTCTTCCTGGAGCAAGTTCCTGCCCCCTCAGCACCTACTCACCCTGTGGGTCTCAGCCTAAATATAATTTCCCCAAGCGAGGCCTTCCTTGACCCACCCCCCCATTCTGATCTGTTCTTTTATCTTGTCTTGGTTTCTCCCTGCTTGTACTTTTACAGTCATTTGTGCTTTTAAGATATCACATCTGTTTTGTTTATCCACCACCTAGTACGTCCTCAGTAATTACATGAAAGAACAAATGGATCAGTGAATTTCCTTTCGGACCTCCCTAGGCGTCAGTTTCCCCACATAAGAGAGGATGTGGCTGGCTAGGGCTGTTTTCCCAGGGAGGACATCATTGTTGGCCTTGGCAAAGCATCCTTATCATGATTTGAGGCCCCTTTGTTGTCCCATGGTGCCCGGGACCTTGCAGGCTGTGTTTCAGTTTGGGGCACACGTCCCTGGCACACTGGCTACTTGCTACACTGGGCGCTGTGGTGACTTTCCATTTGGTGGGCAGGCGCCAGTTGGAAATGGCCCCCAGGAAATGAGAACGTGCTTCCAGGAGGCCAGGGCCGCTTGGCTTCCTGGCAGAGGAAGGAGTGCTTCCCTTCATCCTGGCCCCGAGCCTGGTCCATCTGCTTCAGGAAGGGTCTGGTTGCTCTATTGAGCCACCCCGTGAGAGGTGGGGGAGCTTGGCACTGCCAGCCCTGGGGAGACCAGGAGGCCTTTGAGGGCAGGGAGAGAGGACCCAGGTTTGGGGCAGAAGGCTCCAGGGAGAGGACTGTTGGCATTTTGTCAAACCCAAGGAGTTTTTCAGAAAGGTCCTCTTATTCTGCTCCTCGCCCTCCCCTAATGCCATGCTTAGCAGCCCCTCCCTTGCAGAGGGCCTGTGGGGATTACATGAACCAGGAGGAGCCATGCTTGGTACATCCTTAGTGCTCAGTTGGATGTTAGCTGTTGCTGTTGTTATGCAAACCATTGTCTTTGTATGATTTTTTTTCTCCTGGGCAGAGTGTTTTTTTTTTTTTTTTATAATTTATTTATTTATTTTTGAGAGAGAGCACAAGTAGGTGAGGGGCAGAGAGGAGAGACAGAATCCCAAGCAGTCTCTGCACTGTCAGGGTGGAGCCCGAGCCGGGGCTCGAACTCAAGGAACTGTGAGATCATGACCTGAGCCAAGATCAAGAGGAGGTTGCTTAACCAACTGAGGTACCCAGGCTCCCCTCTCCTGGGCAGAGTGTTGATAGGTTTCATCAGATCCTTATAGAGCATGTGACCTTGTGGAGTCTGTGTCCCCAAAGCCAGTCAGAGTCAAACTCTATAGGGGTCAGTGGTATAAGATCCCTGTCCTCAGGCTGAATGACCTGCTTGCCTATCAGGCCTTGCTGCAGACAGGGGTGGGGGTGGGGTGGGGGCAGCCTCGAGGCCCTGAGGTCTGGGGCCTGGACACACCTGCCCCTCCAGCACAGAGGGCTCCCATCTCCATCTCAGCTGGAGCGCTTCTCTTCTCCTGCCTCCTCCAGCCCTCAAGGGCCAAGGCCCTGGCCAGATGCCAGTTTGACAAGGAGACTGATTAAAAGCAGCTTTGCTGGGGGCAGATGGCTTGGTGTCCTTGGCCTGGAGTGAAGATCGATAAGCAATTGTTTTTCTCTTGGCAAGAAAAAAAAAAATCTCCATTAACTTTCTCAGGTGCTGCCAGACCAGTTCTCTTTTCAGGAATGCTGCAGACCTGTCAGAGGTGGCCCTGGGAGGGAGGACAGGCCACCGCAGCTGCTCTGCTCCCCTGCCGTGTGAGGGCCATGGCACCCACACAAGAGCAGGCTGGCTCATTTCGGCCTCAGTAGCTCTTAGGAACATTCTGGAACCCAACTGGCCAAACCCAGCCTAGTAGGCATTCAGTAGGTAGTTGAAAGTTTAGCTTTTTGGGCACTTAACCAGGTAGCAGACATGATACTGAGCGCTTAGCTCATTTACTCCTCCTGACTAATGGGTGACCACCCATTTTATAGACAAGAAAACCGAGGCTGAGGGGGGGCTAAGTCATTTGTGTGTGGTGAACCCAGGCAGTTGAACTTCAGAGGCCCTGCTTTTCTTTTCCTGGGGAAACACTCAACACAACAAGCTGGGCCACAGAGGACCTTGAACTTGGGTTGGATTCTTTTATTGATAGGGAAGCCGAGACAGGACCATAGTTTAGGATTTCTTTCTCAGACACAGTAAGAATGGGACAGAGGAATAGGAGTGGGACCAGCTGCCCCCTCCCCCTGCCTCAGCCTCTAGGTTTATTATCCCAACTCCTGTCATGGTCACAGCTGTCTTCTTTCTTTTAAGAATTCATTTCTGCAGAGTTACTATTTGTGCATGGGACCCAGGGAAAAGTTTAGTCCTTCCTACCCTGTCCCCCTGCTTCTGCAAACTAGTCATTTTTTCTTGAGGCCAGTGTTACCATTTTCTTATGTACCTTTCTAGAAATATGCTATCGCATATACAGTTATTTTCACATGTATGGCCTTTTTCCCTCTTACTCCAAAACAGCATGCTAATGCTTTGTTTTTTTCCATGTAACAGTGTGTTGTGAAGCTAATTCGTAGTAGGCTGTGTAGAGTCACTTCTTTTAATTTTTTAAAATGTTTATGTATTTTTAGAGAGAGAAAGCAGGGGAGGGGCAGACAGAGAGAGAGAGACACGGAACTAAAGCAGGCTCCAGGCTCTGAGCTGTCAGAAACTGACATGGGGCTTGAACTCACGAACCATGAGATCATGACCTGAGCCAAAGTCAGATGCTTAACCGACTGAGCCACCCAGGTGCCCCTGGGTCCCTTCTCTTTTTTCTTTTTAATGTTTGTTTATTTTTGAGAGAGAGTGAGCATGATCAGGGGAGGGGCAGAGAGAGAGAAGAGACACATATTCTGAAGGAGCCTCCAGGCTCTGAGCTGTCAGCACAGAGCCCGATGCAGGGTTTGAATTCACGAACTGCGAGACTATGACTTGAGCCAAAGTTGGATGCTTAACAGACTGAGCCATCCCGGCGCCCCTGGATCGCTACTCTTAATTCTTTTAGGTACACACCTGGGAGAGGAATTGCTGGGTGATATGGTAATTCTACAATTAATTTTTTGAGGACCTATCAAACCATGTCATTGTAGTTTAAATTCATACTTTCCATACTCTAAGACTGAGCAGCTTGTCATATGATAGGTTTCTTTGTTGATCTTTTATTGTGAACTCTGTGTTCATAAACCATCCCTGTGTCTGGGCTAGGCTGCTGCGGTGATTTTGTTAGTGCTTTCCTCATTGGTCTTTCCTGCTCCACCAGGGCAGGGCTCCCATCTGCCTGCGTCACTGTCCAGATTGCCTGACACAGAAGCTGTTCCATAAATACTTCTTACAGGACTGTCCTAAGAGGGCAAGTGGCATTTTTCAGCCTCTCATCCAACTCCTCCACTCCCACCTACACCTTCCTCTCTGTCCCCTCACTGCCACCGTCATCAAGAGATACCCTTTCATTCATTCATAACATCTCTCTGCTCAGCACCGTTGGCCCGGCATCTTCATGATGTGGGTGATCGATATGGAGAGTCACCACCATTAACATCCATGGATGTACTCTCTGAATTCTAGTGGCACCTGTGACATTTGTCCAGCAGAATTTGTCAAACACATGAACCAAAGGTTAATATTCTGTCCCAGAGACAGGAGGAATTGACAGTCTAAAGAAGTGTCAGCCCTTTTTTAATTCACCTAATATGAACTTAACCATTTAAAAATGAACACTTCAGTGGTACTTATCACGATGACGGTGTTGTACAGACACGGCCTCTGTTTAATTCCAGGTCGCGTGCAGCTTCCAGGAGACCCTCTGCCCACTGGCAGCCACTCCCCAGTACCTTGGCAGTCCTAGGCCATCGTGAATCTATTTTCTGTTTCCTATGGATTTGCCTATTCTAGAAATTTCAAATAAAGAGAATTATACATATGTGACCTTTTGGGGTCTGGCTTCCTTCACTTCGCATGATGTTTTCAAGGTTCATCTAGACTGTAGCATGTATCAGTATTTCATTCCTTTTATGGCTGAATCGTGTTCCATTGTGTGGATCGACCACATCCCGCTTATCCCTTCATCTGTTTGTGGGCATGTGGTTGTTTTCCCTGTTGGCTATTGTGAATAGAGCTATTTGAGTATTTACCTAGAAGCAGAATTGCTGGGTCATGTGATAAATGTCTGTTTAGTTTTGTGAGGAACCACCTAGCTGTTTGATGTCAACCTTTTTTTTAAACACCCATCATGAGGCTTGAACTCACAACCTGGCAATCAAGAGGCACATGCTCTACCGACTGAACCAGCCAGGCGCCCTGATGCTAATCTTTTCGCTTCATGTTTGCCTTCTGCCTGGCGGGCACCAACCAGCGGGCGAACTAAGACAACATTAGATAATAGATATGTTGAACTTGGCTCTCTCAGACAACACAAGCTGTCTGGCCCCCTCTCTGGGGTTCCTTTCCTTCCTCTGGTGTGACCTTCGACCCCTGCTCCTCAGTTGGCCTGAGGCCAGCCCAGGAGACCGGACTGCTGTGCCAGTGGGCTTTGCTTAAACAAATCCCTTTCTTTCTCTCAAGCCTCAATTTTCCCATGTACAAAATGGGAATGTAGCAGCAAACATAGGGTGCTTGTGAGATGATGTAGACGTGCAGAAGGTGTTCTGTAAACGGTGAAGTGCTGTCTGAATCGTCGCCATTGTGAAGTCATACAGCTTAGACTGGTCATGAGTAAGTGTTTCATTTGGCTGGTCAGCATTTAAAAATACTTGAAATAATTGCTAATTAAAAAAAGAATCAAGAGGGACGCCTGGGTGGCTCAGTCGGTTGGGCATCTGACTTTGGCTCAGGTCAGGTTTGTGGGTTCGAGCCCTGTGTCTGGGCTCTGTGCTGGCAGCTCAGAGCCTGGAGCTGCTTCCGATTCTGTGTGTCCCTCTCTCTCTGCCCCTCCCCTGCTCATGATCTGTCTCTTTTTGTCTCTCAAAAATAAGTAAATGTTAAAAAAAATTTTTGTTAAAAGAATCAAGAGGCCTCATCTGATGTGTAGGTTCAGAGCTTCTCTTTAATAATAATAATAATAAGATGGTGGTGGTGATGGAGGGAACAAGCAATTCTAGGCCCAAATTCTAGTTTAGCAACAATTGGCTTGAGTTGGAAGTAGCTTCCACTGCTGTAGAGTGCATGCGTCCTCTGTTTTGGGTTTTCTCCTACTTTGTTCCTCCAGGGAGAGTTTGGGATTCATACGTGTGTGAGGAGGGGCTTTTCCAATAAGGAAGTGTGGAGTATGCTCCTCTGGCTAGACTCAGAGATCACATCGCATGATGTTTTGCAAGATTTTTTAGGATGTCACCTGGAGGCAGGAAGGAGGCCCCAGCCGCAGGGTGCCACTGACCCTTCCTCTCTTCACAGGTGGCGCTGCTGCCGGATGGGAGTGCCCGGGCACACGCACCATGTCATCATGCATCTCTAGCCAGCCCAGCAGCGACCGGGCCGTCCTCCAGGATGAGCTGGGGGGTGCGGGCAGCAGCGGCAGCGAAGGCCAGAAGCCCTGTGAGGCCCTGCAGGGCCTCTCGTCCCTGAGCATCCGCCTGGGCATGGAGTCCTTCATCGTGGTCACCGACTGTGAGCCGGGCTGCGCGGTGGATTGCGACCTGGCCCGGGGCCGGCCCCTGGAGGCTGATGGCCGAGAGGTGCCCCTCGACGCCTCCGCCTCTGGGTCCCAGGCTCGGCCCCAGCTCTGCGGGCGCAAGCTCTCTCTGCAGGAGCGGTCCCAGCTGGACGCGAACGGACGCTGCGTCCCCCCCGCCCTGCCCCACTCACCCGTGGGCTCCCCGCAGTCGTCGCCGAGGCTGCCCCGGAGGCCCACGGTGGAGTCCCACCACGTGTCCATCACTGGCTTGCAGGTATGTGCGCTGGCCCAGCCGGTGGGGGACCTGTATGAGGTGGGGTTACCACAGACAGTGATTTGGGAGGTGACCCCTGGGAGACCCAGGTGGGGGTGGGAAGTGAGAGCAGAGAGAAAGGGGTCAAGAAAGGGTGCATGATGTAGCTGGTTGCCACCATGGGAAATGGGCTCCATCTTTGGGGGACCCTTTTAGACAGTGTAGAACATTCCATACCTCAGAATTTCTGTATCCCACTTGAGGGCCAAGGGAGCTGAGCCTTTTACACCTGCTCTTAGTGAGGGCTGCTGGGGGGCAGGTCACCTGCCCTGAAAGTGGACAGAGCAGCTTTGGGGCCACAGAGAGCCTCTAGGGGAGATGCAGGTGCTGGTGGTTGGGAGTTGTACTGGGGATGGGGGTCAGTGAGGGGCCTCATGGCCTAGCAGTGGGGCAGCAGGTGCTACCCTCGGCACTGTATGTGCATCTCTCATTTTTCATGTCCGTACGGAAACTTCTGGGAGTTAGAACTGGAGCCTCATCAGGGCTCACCTGGCCCTGCGAGTTCTGCCCCTGCCCCTTCTCCAGCCCCATCTCCTGCCTTTCTGCTGCGGACTCACAGGGCTCCATCCGCACTGCCTTCTTATATTCCCCACGCATCCACACTCCCTCCCTCCATTAGGGCCTGCTGTCCTCTCTGCTTGGAAACTCTCGCTCTCCTCTCCACAAGGCCGTCTACCTCTGATAGCCAAGTTTCAACTCAGATGTCTCCTCCGAAGGGCCTCTCTGACCACGTCTGTAAGCAGCCTCAGGCTGCAGCCCCTCCCTCCCCTGTCGCCCTATAGTCAGAGTGTTCATTTACCATCTAATTGTGTGTGTGTGTTGAGTTGTTTTTGGCCTGTCTGCCAGCTGGAGTCTAAGCTCAGGAGGAACAGTACTGTCCACTGTCATGTTCCCCAGCACCTAGTACCTGGCACATAGTAGGAGCACAAAAATATTTGTTGAAGGAATGATCGAATTTAATTGGGAGAAGCGTGGACATGGAGAATGGGTTTCCAAAGGGACTGATATTGGACTGTATTTTGAGGGCGAGGTAGGACTTTGTGATTGGAGAGGGGTACACACAGAGAGTTCCCTGCAGGAGGAATGCACAGTGTGAGCAGAGGCCCAGAGGCAGAAGACAGGATGTGGGGGAAAGGGCAGTCAGGGGTTCAGCCAACTAAAGAATGGGGCCCATGTGTGGGGCACCGTGGCAACAGGGCTAGAGGGAGAGTTTGGCTTTATTTCAGTTAGAGTTGAGTCAGCTTAGAGAAACAGAGACAAGCCCCCCTTCACCACAACAATAGTGGCTTTAACATAATAGGCCTTGCTATCAGGTAAACTATATCTGGAGGAGTGGGACCAGTGTGGGGATTCTGTTGTCCCTAAAACCTTACTGTCAGGGCGCTTGGGTGGCTCAGTCGGCTAAGCGTCCGGCTTTGGCTCAAGTTGTGATCTCATGGTTTGTGGGTTGGAGCCCGGCGTTGGCCTCTGTGCTGACAGCTCAGAGCCTGGACCCTGCTTTGGATTCTGTGTCTCCCTCTCTCTCTGACCCTCCCCTGCTCACACTGTCTCTGTCTCTCAAAAATAAATAAAAAACATTAAAAAAAATTAAACCTTACTGTCTAAAGATGGCTGCTGTGACTATAACCCTCACAGCTCCATTCCAGACAGGAAGAACGAGCAGAGGAGAAGAGGAAAAGGTGTTTGCCTCCCAAGTCTGTCCTCTTCCCCGGGAGCTCAGCCCAACAACTTCTGCCTACCTCCTTCTGGCCATGTAGCTACCCCTAGCTGTAAGGAAGGCTGAAAAATGCAGTTTTCCAGCCTGGGCCATTGCCACCAAGCTGTCCATTTTATAAGGAAGAAAGAGCAGGCTGGTGTCTGGTGGGCAACGAGGTGACTCTGCCAAGGTCAGAGGAATAGGGTCAGGCTTGACCTTGGAAGCATCAGGGGCTGATGTGATCAGAGTGGAATCTTGGAAGATGAATTCAGCAGCATGTGGGGCTTGGCTTAGGGGGCAGTGGGGCCCCTTAGGACAGCTCTGCAGGACCCCACGTCTGCCTGTCACATCCCTTCAGAACTCGGGGGAATGAAATCAACACTGGAAAGAAACAGGCTATGGAGTGCTATCCCGCAGGTCAAATGATGCAGCTCTGTGTGTACACTCTGATCTGGAACTGTTTCCAGTGATGTTGTTGAGTGAGAAAAGAGGTTGAGAAGTGATTTAGTGTGACATCATTTTTGCCTTCCCAAAGCCCTATTCCAAAACAATGCTCTGTATTGTATACAGGTGCATGGATACGTGCGTGTACATAGAAAACGGCCTAGAAGTTTATATACCAAACTGATACCAAGGTTTGGGGAAAGGGTTAGAATCGGGGTGGCAGGGTTCAAGGGAAGTGTTGGGCTTATGTGCAACACTGGAAGATTTATATTCTATCATGTTTCTGTACCCAGTTTTATTCTTTTTTCACTTAATATTTCCCCCTATATATATTGAGGTGTAATTGAAGTAAAACAAACCACATGTATTTCACATGTACAATTTGATCAGTTTTGATACATGCATACATCTCTAAAACCATCACCCCGGTCAAGATCACAGACATTTCACTTCCAGCACACCCGACAACACACCCCTCCCCCCTCTTCCCCTTTCCCAGGTCACTACTGACTTGCTCTTTATCAGATTAGTTTGCAAGTTCAAGAATTTTCTGTAAGTGGAATTATTTAGTATATACTCTTTTTTGTTTCTTTTGGCTTAGCTTCTTTGACGGGGTAACAATTTCGAGGTTTGTTTGTATTGATGCGTGCTTCCTTTTTGTTGCTAACTAACATTCCACTGTCTGCAATGGACCACTGTTTATCCAGTTACCTGTCAGTGGATGCTTGGGCTGTTTCCAGTATTTGACTATTACCAATAAAGCTGTTTCGAACATTTGTATACAAGTCTGCACAGACACAAGTTTTCACATCTCTTGGATAAAGTTAAGAGCAGAATATTGTAGAGGAGGTGTTTGTTAAGAAACTGCCCGCTTGCTTTCCAAACAGGCTGCACCATTTTAACTTCCTACCAGCATTGTGTAAAGGTTCTGCATGCCCTACATTCTGACAACACTTGGTAGAGTCAGTCTTGGATTTTAGCCAGTCTAATGGGTATGGTGTTAATTTACATTTCCCCAATGATTCATGATATTATTAAGCCTCTTCTTTTTTTTTGAGCCTCTTTTCATGTGCTTACAGATCATTTGTAGATCTTCTTTGGAGAACTGTCTTTTCAAGTCTTTTGCCCATTTTATTATTTTTTTAATTAAATATTTTAATGTTTATTTTTGAGAGAGAGAGAGAGAGAGAAGGAGGGAGACCAGAATCCAAAGCAGGCTCCAGGCTCTGAGCTGTCAGCACAGAGTCCGACATGGGGCTTGAACTCTCAAACTGCAAGATCATGACCTGAGCCGAAGTCAGCCCCCCAACTTACTGAATCACCCAGGCACCCTATGCCCATTTTTAAATTAGGGTGTTGTTATTAAGGAGTTTTTGGTACTTTTTGTACAAAAAGAATCTGTAAGAAATCTTGTTAAGAAACCATTCCCTGCCCTTCAGTCACTTGGATTTTCTCCACTTGTGTTACTTTGTTTTTATAGGACAACATAGTCCTTATATAGGATTCCTTGTTTAATTTAAAATCAATGTTTTAAGAACACCTCTTTAAAAATGGGTTTTAAAAGAGTACATGCTGTATGATCACATTTTTAAAGATATATATTTTTAACATTTATTCATTTTTGAGACACCAAGAGAAACAGAGCTTGAATGAGGGAAGGACAGAGAGAGAGGGAGACACAGAATCCGAAGCAGGCTCCAGGCTCTGAGCCGTCAGCCAAGAGCCTGACGCAGGGCTCGAACTCATGAACTGCGAGATCATGACCTGAGCCAAAGTCGGACACTTAAGTGACTGAGCCACCCAGACACCTCATATTTTTACAATATACAAAATCTGTGCTGTTAAAGGTCAGGGTAGTGGTCACCCTCGAGAGGGGCCAGTATCTGAGAGACGCTTCAGGGGGTTGGGAATGTTCTCATTCTTGATTTGTTTATTTTTTATTTTTTATGTCTTTTATTTATTTTTGAGAGACAGAGACAGCATGAACAGTGGAGGGTCAGAGAGAGAGGGAGGTACAGAATCTGAAGCAGGCTCCAGGCTCTGAGCTAGCTGTCAGCACAGAGCCCGATGCAGGGCTCGAACCCACAAACTGTGAGATCATGACCTAAGCTGAAGCCGGACGCTCAATGACTGAGCCATCCAGGCGCCCTCTCTTTCTCGATTTGCGTCCTGGTTCATGGTGTTTGTTTTGTGAAAAACGTATCTAGCTGTAAACTTACACTTCATATTCTGTGTGTTTCTACTTCACTTTCCAGGATTGTGTACAGCTGAATCAGTACACACTGAAGGATGAAATTGGAAAGGTAAATATCCCAGGAGCCAGGCTGGTTTTCTGAATCTACCAAGGATGTCTTGGATATGGTGGAAGGAGCCTGCTGGAGCAGAGAGTGGGAAGGAGTCCTTGGAGGCAAAGTTGTGGGGGAGGGTTTTGTCATCAGTGGGCCATCTGGTTTATTTTCTTTCTACATCATAATATTAATGTGTTTCTGCAGAAGCCCAGACAGCTTTAAGGGAATTCTATATCACCAACATTTGTGTTGTTGTTTTTCTCCCTAACATATTCTCACGTCTGTTTTTGCTTTAATTTCAGCCAATGGGCAGTATTATTTCAGGGGTTGAAAATTCAAATACTGATAGAAAGCAAGTGAGTAGTATAAATGAACAAAGCCCTAGGTGTGCGGTATTAGGGAGTGGAGATGACTATGGAAACTGTCAGCACGTGGAAGTGATTGTGGGTCCACATGGCCAGATCTTTAGATTTTTTCCTAAAGGAGCTGAGAATCTAGATTTTTATATCTGATCTTTCTGGTTTTAAATGTTGGCAACTCAGTCAAACTTTCTAAAAACTGCAGATGCAGCAAAAATATAATTGCATAACAGACTTGGCAGTCAGTTGCTGGTTTTCAGCCCCTGTCTTAGGGTCCTCATTTTGCAGATCATAACTTCTGGATAGTATGTCACGGCCATCTCCCTTTATCCAGGGCTCCTATGGCGTGGTCAAGTTGGCCTACAATGAAAATGACAATACCTATTATGTAAGTATCCACATCCCCCTCCCCATCCCTATCCTTGTCCAAAGCAAAACCCACCTTTCTAGAACTTAGCTTCCCGAAAGATTTTCTTTGCTGTTGTCTGGTTTTATCCTTAGGTCATTTCATTTTGTGTCTTAGAGAGGCAGTGATGTTCCCATTATATGGATGAGGAAATGGGGAGGCGAAGTGATCGGCTTAGAAAGAAAATGGCTAAATTCAGCAAATGTCTCCTATCCTTACTCTGGGCTTCACAGCACCAAGAACCAGGTCGTAGTGAGGCAGACTGCCCTTGTCCGCCTTTGGAAGTCAGTCCAATTTGGGTTGAAATTCTGGCTCTCCGATTTGCCAACTGTGTATTCTTGGCCAAGTGACATCATACCCGAGCCTCAGTTTCCCCATGTGTAAAACAGCCAGCCCCTCTTCCATCACTCCACCTCACTCATGTCTTGATTTAGTTGTAGCGAGTCCCAAGGCTCATGGTCCCAGTCAGAGAGCGGACCTGGAGCCTTGGAAGCACTCTCAGGACTGAGGGGGATGCTGGCAGTTCAGCCTCCGCCTGCAACTGCTTGACCCACTCCGATGACGAGGCACTCACTACATTGTCTTGAGGCCACCAGGGCCCCAAGAGCTTTGGCAGGCCTAGGAGTAGAAGGAACTCTCCCTCTCCCCTCCTCTCCATTTTAACCAAGATATGGGGTCTTGCCTCCCACAGGCGATGAAGGTACTGTCAAAAAAGAAGCTGATCCGACAGGCAGGCTTTCCACGTGAGTTTGGTGGGCCAGACCTTTGTTCGTAGGTGCAGGGCTGGGGCAAGACAGAGAAGATCCCGTTGAATGGTGTCCCTACAGGTAGATGCCCCAAAGACTCCTGTCACTGGGGCATGGGGCAGGAAGGAAGGGATTCACAGAAGGCTGCACAAGGGGGTTGGGTCTCCAGCCTCACTTACTTCCAGCAGCAGAGGAGGCAGATGAGAAGCAGGCTGCTTAAGGCCCCTGGTGGCATCAGCCACTTCACTCTGCCACGACCTGCCCACCCCACCCCCAACTTGGGTTGCCCCATCTTCAGCTGCCATCTACAGGGGAAAAGCTCTTTGCCCTGACCCTGTGTTTCCTCCAGGTCGCCCCCCGCCCCGAGGCACCCGGCCAGCCCCAGGAGGCTGCATCCAGCCTAGGGGCCCCATTGAACAGGTGTACCAGGAAATTGCCATCCTCAAGAAGCTGGACCACCCCAATGTGGTGAAGCTGGTGGAGGTGAGCTGGGGGGCCAGGGAGGAGGGAGGCAGAAGTGGTGATGGTCCAGACCCAGCTCTAGTTATTACCTGAATGGCACACCACTAGTTTCTAGGGAGAGCCACGCCACATTTAACAGCTTATTGCAAGGCTGAGTACCAGTTACTGCTCCAGGCTCCTTTACTGCTATTCTTCCGTATTATTCTCACCCTTCCCTAAGACTATTTATTACTCCCATTTTCTAGATTAAGGAATTGAGGGTCAGAGGGATACTGAAACTTGCCCTTTACCCATTTCTTTCTCCTTGGAACCTATATATATATAATTTTAGCATAAAAGCAGCCCTATACATGTAAACAAATGAGTGTGGTTGTGTTCCAATAAAAGTTTATTTACAAAAACAGGCAGACCGCCAGATTTGGCTTGCATGCTGTATTTGCCATCTTCTGTTCTAGATCAGCAGTTCTCAGAGTTTTTGGTCTTAGGATTCCTGTATGTTCTTCAAAATTATTGAAGACCCCAAAAAAGGTTTGCTTATGTGGGTTGTATTTATTATTATTTGCCACATTAGAATTTAAAACTGAGAAGTTTAAAAATTATTTATCAATTCATTTAAAAATAACAATAACTCCATTATGTAACAATATTTTTTATGAAAGGATCTATATTTTCTGAAAAACTGTAGTGAGAAGAGTGGCATAGTTTTACATTTTTGCAAATTTTTGTTCTCTATGTGTGGCTTAACAGCAGATGGCTGAATTCTCATATCTGCTCCTGCATTCAGCCTGTTGTGACCTCGCATGTGATGTGGTTCCTGGTTTCTCTACTAGTAGAGAATGAGAGTGGAAAGAGCAAATGTTATCTTAGTTTTAGAGTGAAAACAGTTTTGACCTCGTGAACTCCAGGAAAACATCTTGGGGCTCCCTAGGAGTCCCCAAGACACGTTTGAAGCACCTGTGGTCTAGATGACAGGACTTCTAAACAGCACGTGATAAACTGTGTGACTGGACACATGTTCACAGTGCTTGTGAGCGTGGGGTGCGAGCAGCCAGCCAACCCAGATGGCTGAGGAAGGCTTCTCAAGGGAAGAGATGTTTGAGATGATTCCGGTAGTTCCCTGGAAGGAGACAACAGGGAAAGGACAGCGAAGGGCATCACAGAGGAAGGAACAGCATGTGCAAAGGGTTGGTGGCCTCTGTTTGGGGGTACAGACCTACCTTTGGTGGGTGTGAGGGTTAGCAGCGGTGCTTTGCCTGGGGCTTGTCAAGTGCAGAGCTCTAGGTAGGCCAGGCCTTCAGTCTGGCTCCTCTCACAGGGTAGGGCTCCGGGCTCCAGGCTGGCTGCCCTGGGCTTCTGCCTAGGCACACTCTTTCTCAGGGCTCTTGTCCTGTGGGTGTTGGTCGGCTGGGGAAGGTGAGGATGATGTGGGGAGAGGCCGGAGGATCAGTCCAGCCAAGGAGCCTGCCTTTGTGCCTTCTCGAAGGAGAGAGATGGTGGCTGCAGGCCACCAGCACTTGTCACACTGTCTCACAGGATCAATTCACTGATGCTTGAATCACCCATCTTAGAGGAAGCCCGAAGACACCTGTTTAGTGAGGGGCTCTGGGTCCTGGCAGGATCTCCCTTCTCCCTACTGCCTTGTGGCATCTGACCTCTTCATCCAAGGCTGTTGCCAGCCTGCCTGTTTGTCCATGCATCAGACATTTCCTGAGTACCTACTATGTGCCTTGTCCTGTACAGGGCACCACAGAGGCAAATGAGGTGGATACAGCCCTTTGCAGAGAGGGAGGAATATAGAAATCAGTGACAGGTGAAAGCAGGATGGCCCTTAGAGGAGGACAGAGAGAACATGCCATGGCATTTCCGGGCAGGGTGATGTCTTTTTCTGCGGGGGCAGGAGGTCTTTGTGGAAGAGTCGGAAGAGCCCAGACAGAATTCGAATTTTCACCCTGTGGATCAGTTTGTTGTCTCCTAAGAGACAGGTGGATTCTTATTGAAGCGGAGATATTTTCTTGGAGAGAAATTAAAAACAATTTTTTTAAAAGTAATTTACTACTCCCAACGTGGGGCTCAAACTCATGACCCCAAGATTAAGAGTTGCATGCTCTACCAACTGAACCAGCCAGGTGCCCCCAATCCCCATGGGAGGACTTTTTCCTCTCCTTTTTGTAGCTTCCTTTCTGGGTGTTTTGGACCCTTGAGGATTGGGCTAGAAGGTGTTTATTTTCCAGATGGCCATTTGGATTGCACACACTGGGTTTTTTCCTGTGCCTTCGTCCCAACCAGGAAAGCCAGTGGAAAGCGCAGCCCTCCTGTTGGCAAATGCAGTCATGTGGATGCTGCTCTTCCCCACTGCCTCATATCATTTCTCTCTGTTCCTCTCCCCTGCTCTGTGTTTGCGGCCTGTTCCGTGTGGCTGTGCCAATAGGTCCTGGATGACCCCAATGAGGACCATCTGTACATGGGTAAGAGAGCCCTTGCCTTCTGCTGCCCATGCTCAGGCAGCTGCACCTGCCTTTGAGCAGCCCCTGCCCCTGGCATCTCCCACCAAGGACAGACAGCTTCCCCTTTCCCGCTGAGGCTGA
The DNA here is from genome assembly GCF_006229205.1 of Suricata suricatta. NCBI lineage: Eukaryota > Metazoa > Chordata > Mammalia > Carnivora > Herpestidae > Suricata > Suricata suricatta. The sequence continues at coordinate 82,117,791 of NC_043713.1, read as the reverse complement.
GGCTGCCTCCTTGCTTTGAAGCAGGAGGTGGAAGGGAGCGCTTGCTGGGACTTAGGAGGCCCTGTTTATTCATTTGCAAATATTTATTGAGCACCTGCTAATGCTGGTTCAAGGCTCTTAGGATGCACTGGTGAGTGAGAAAGATGAGGCTTCTGCTCTTTAGAAGCTTCCATTTTAGTCAGGGAAGACAGATTAGTCAACAACTAGATAAACCAGTTAACTTCAGATAGATCTTCTGAAGAAGGTTAAAGAGGATGACTTGAGAGAGAGGAACTTAGGGGCCACTTCACATAGGAGGTGATGACTTGGCACCTGAATGTCAAGGACACAGTCAGGTTGCATCTGGGGAAGAGCATTCCAGGCATAGGGAACAGCAAATGCAAAGGCTCTGAGGCTGGTGAGAGCTCAGTGTGTTTGAGAAAAACAGGGGAGGGGCAGAGTAAACCAGGGAGAGGGGGTGGGGAGGGGGGTAGAGAGCCTGAGAGTCCCCAGTGGGGCGTATGGAGGCTTGGAGGGCACTGCACAAAGAAATGGAAGGACTCAGGCATGTCCTCAGAGACTTGATTTTTAGAAGCTGGTGAGGAAATGGGGCAGCCCTGACTGTAGGTACTGATGAAGGAAGGAAGGGCAGGACTAATTCAAAACTGGACAGCAGACTGTCGGGCCCAGGAACGCATGATCAACAGGTTACATGTCCTTGCCACGTGGCTTGTGCGGGTGTTCACATGAGCCTGTGCATTTCAAGTGGGTACAGATGGCAGCTGGGAGGGATGTCCAGGGGGTGAGGGGAGTGGCCATGACCGAGGCTGGCCTGGAATCCAGAAGTCTCCTGGATGATCCTGGGATAATCTTTTGTTGCACAGGAGCGATGGATCACCTGGGGTCTCGTTTGAAGGGGTCTGGTTTGCAAACAGAGCTCAGAACTGTCTCCTCAAGTAGTTGCCATGGTTCAGTTCAAGAGAATGTTGTAGCTTAGGACATTTTATTTTTCACTCCCCCTCCTCTTCCCCTTTCCAGGTTTTTGTTATAAAAAATGATAAGCCTTCAGAAGAGCTGAAAAACCAGTTCAGTGAATGCCTGCATATCTTCTACCCTGAATCAGCAGTTAATAATTTTTTGTCATGTTTGCTTTATCAGTTTAGCCACACACCCATCCTTTTTTTGTTTTCTTTCTGAACTATCCAAAAAGTAAATTAGCAGACATCTTGACATTGAAGCCTCTAAATACTTCAGTGTGCATCTCCCATAAGATCATTCTCCTCTGTGGTCATACTGCCGTTATTAGGTCTGAAAAAGTTAACTTCCGTTCCCTAAGAGCATCTAGTGTACAGTCCATGTTCAGATCTTAGAACTTTTAATACCTTCTGTTAGAAACAAGTTAGAGGCTACACAGTAAATAACATCAGATGTTAACTTTAAAAAGTTATGTGAGAAACATTTTTAACATTTAAACAACATTATTAAACTGTGGACAATAGAGACTGCAAGATTTCTCAAAATGTGGTACCATCACCACTTTATTGTTTTTTTTTAAGTTAATTTATTTTGAGAGAGAGAGAGAATGAACAGGGGAGGGGCACAGAGAGGGGGTCAGTGGATCCTAAGCGGGCTCTGCCCTGACAGCAGAGATCCGATGCAGGACTTGAACCCACAAACCATGAGGTCATGACCTGAGCTGCAGTTGCAGATGGCCATACCATCACCACTTTAAATTTATGAGATGATTCTAGGTGATACATGGATGGATACTTAAAAAACCTTTTTAGACTTAATTTACTATTTTATAGGAAAAACTAGAGCAGCACAATAACTCGTAATTTCACGGATGTCATTATCCAGGATAAGGCTCAAATTTTTAAAACTGAGTCATTTAAAGAAAAACATGAAACAAATAATAGTTTATGTGGTAAACATATTAGGCAAATAAGTGAAGTTTGGGGAGCTATAGCAGAAATCCTAAAACGTAAAAGGTAATTTTTGGCCCAGAATGGCATTCTCAGCACAACTTGCTCACTTGGAGCTCCTGATGTGACTCCACATGGCTTTTGCCTATTTCTGAGGAGTTTGGTTGTTCATTCAACAAACATAATTTGTCAGGCCCTGTTCTAGGTTTATCAGAAAAAAAAAGAACACCCTGCCCTCGGGGCACTTTATCACTCCCATCAGGACAGACAGACACCCTCAGTATAAATCTTATGCTTCACCTGCGAAGGGGACAACACCATGGAAAAAAGCAAACCCAAGCAGGATCAGGGGAACCCAGAGTTCCAGTTTGGGGGACTGGGAAATAGGGTGGCTCCTTTAGATGCTTCGCCAAGGTGACATTTGTGCAGGGCAGTGGGGACCAGATGGCAGAGGACATTTTATACCATTGTAAGATTTTGCCTTTTACTGTGAGCCAGGAGTGAGCCATGGCGGGGTGGGGGGGGGGGGCGGTTGAGCAGAGTTGAATGAGTATAAAAAGGACCTGACCCAAGCTTGAAAGAGGAATTTCCTAAGCCATTTGAACCAGCAGCTTCATGGACAGAGTTTTTTTCTTATTGAGGCAGCGGTGTAGAAAGGAGCCAGCCTGACTTTGGGTATGCGATTCTAGTGAAAATACTGACATGGTTATTTTTTAGTTTCCAGGCACAGACGTATGTGTCGAGGACAGACAGGGTAGCACGTGAGACTGGGTGCAGGTATCAGCAAGGGTCCCACAGCTGCGGGCCTGACCCCCAAAGAGTGTGGTCAGTGTTTCTAGAGGCTAAAAACTCCCCAGCCACAGAAGTGACCGAAAATAGACCTGTTTCAACAGGCTGGCTTCCTGCAGGCCAACTAAGTTATGGTGCTTGGGAGGAAGCACAGAAATTCGTGAAGCAGCTCTTGAAAGTTCTGTCTTCCATAGCGAAGGTGGGATAGGCCAGAGCTGAGGGGACCAAGCTCCTGTCTGTGGACACCTTACCTTCAGTGCCATTGCTTTTGCTTCTAACCACAGCCTGAAGCCACGGCTGATCTGCCCCAACTTCGGTTTGTCCAGTGCTGGTTGATGAACCTGAAGACAGGAAAGGGCCCTAGGGAGTTAAGTTCCTTTTCTGGTCAGAACCTTTAAGCTTGTTTTTTATTTTATTAAAAAGTTTTTTTTTTAACTTTTTGAGAGAGAGAGAGAGACAGAACATGAGTAGGGGAGAGGCAGAGAGAGAGGGAGACACAGAATCTGAAGCAGGCTCCAGGCTCTGAGCTGTCAGCCACAGAGCCCAACACAGGGCTCAAACTCATGAACCATGGTATCATGACCTGAACCAAAGTTGGACACTTAACCAACTAAGCCACCCAGGTGCCCCGTTTTAAAAATTTATTTTCTTAAGTAGGCTTTACACCCAGGGTGAACCCAACGTGGGGTTTGAACTTACAACCCTGAGATCAAGACCTGAGCTGAGATCAAGAGTCGGATGTTTAATCAACTGGGCCACCCTGGCACCTCTAAGCTTTATTTTTATCTGAGGAGCTGGCTCTTTTCCCTCAACCACCTTAGACCTTAGAGATCTTTGAAACAACCTTTTGGTTTCTTCTATAAGAAACGTCAATGTGGGTAGATGATTTCAGAACAACAGACAGCTCCAGAGTCCTTTTCCACTTGGGTTTGAAATTCACTGTGTGAATTTTTCACTTCTTAAAGTCCCAATTATGTTTGTCCAAGCAGGACAAAATTAAAATAACTATGCAACATGACCCAGTGATTCTACTCTTAGGTATATATACCCCAAAGAACTGAAAACAGATATCCACCCAAGAACTTGCATATGAATGTTATAGTGGCACGATTCACAATAGCCAAAATGTGGAAGCAACTCAAATATTCGTTAGCTGATGACTGCAAGCACAAAATGTGGCATATCCACAGTGGAATATTAGCCATAAAAAGGAAGGAAGTAATGACACATGATACAATGTGAATGAACATTAAGTGAAAAAGCCAAGTCACAAAAGGTCACTTAGTGTATGATTCCACATATATGAAATGTCCAGAAAAGGCAAATCTGCAGAAATAGCAATCAATTTAGTGGTTGTGGGGGAGGGGGCTGGGAGAGGGGAATGGCTGCTAATGGGCACAGGGTTTCTTTCTGAGGGGGTGAAAATTTTCTGGAACTAGATAGAGGCACTAGTTAGTTGCTCAATACAGTGAACACTAAATGCCACTGAATCGTAAACTTTAAAAATAGTTAATTTTACATTTTGGAAATTTCACCTCCATTTTTTAAAATGCAACAAAACAAAACAAAAAGGCCCATCAACAACTTGTGCGTTCCCTGAACACAGCTTAGCTCATACTTGGTGGTTTGGAGCGGGGACCCCGCACACATCCAGGACCGGGAAGAAGCTGGCACAGTGGGAGGTGTTTGCACGTTGTGCGTGAATGGGAGCCACGCAGGGCGCTGTTTAGGAGGAAGGGGTTGGGTTGGCCTTTGAAGTGGTGAGGAAATTTCTACCCTCATCTCTTGCCCCAAGTCTTGTTTTGGGTCAAGAGTCACGAGGATGAGTCTGAGGGTGCCCACCACGGGGTGTCGAGTTAGAAGAACTCGGTTCTAACACGGGGTGAGGGGTTAGAAGAATCTACAAGCATTCTTGGTCTGTAGCCTGACACAGCCTGGCGGCTTGGAGGATGTGGGAGGGGTTGTTGAAACATGTGCTTGTTGTTTCTTGAACCAAAACTTTCCTGGGGTTCTGAAGACCCCTAGGCCTACTTCTTTGGGTCTAAGTAAAGAGATGTGGGGTTGTGTCCCCTTAGACCTGTTCTTTGGCATAAGGTGGCTCGGGACCTGGGTGTGACTTAAGAGGACGTAGTTTAGTATCAGTTGTATCTCTGGAATCTCCGAGGTGTGAGTGGAGAGAAGAAAGGAGCCCAGGGGTCAGCTCCACCTGTGTCCCATCTCCCTGCTTTGTTTTCCCCTGGCCGGGAAGTCCTTGGCAGTTTTGAGGATTAGAAGTACAGCCAGGCTGGGGTCCCAGGGACATCGGAAATCTCTGACCCCTAGCCTCCTGAGCAGGACCTTGACCATGAGTGGACTGTTCCTTTCCCCAGCCCCAGTATTCATTCCTGTGTTCCTTGGTGTTTTTATGGGCAGTTGGGAGGTAGAGGAGGAGGAGGAAGATGGATTTCCAGTTTCCCAATGTAATAATTTGCCCCCTTCTCTTCCCTACAGTGTTTGAACTGGTCAACCAAGGGTGAGTGTCCCCACCCCTAGTGGGTATGACGCCTGAAACTTCTTGAGGTGCAGGAGCTTCTTGAGTGAGGTGGCGCTTGGTTTTGCTGGTGAGAGAGGGTGAAGGCCAGTGTGTCTGGCTTGCTTCTCATGCATGTGTCGACCTTTCAGGCCCGTGATGGAAGTGCCCACCCTTAAACCACTCTCTGAGGACCAGGCCCGTTTCTACTTCCAGGACCTCATCAAAGGCATAGAGTACCGTAAGCAGGGCCCTGTGGGAGGATTCTCATCCAGGGGTGGTTAGCATCCCAGCAAGCGGATGGCAAGTGGGAACGTGGAATTTTCCTCCTGGAGTTTGAGCAGATGGGTGGGAACTAGAATTGTCTGAGATGCAGTCTTGGACAGCTGCAGAAAGCCATGGCCCTGATGAGCAGAAACCCTTCTTTCTGCCATAAAAATTAAGAACACGAGTGATAGTGGCCATTTTCCCCGGCACTTTCTGTGGGCACCAGGCTCTCCTAGGGCCTCTATTTGCACTGTCCCTTACTCCCAGCAATCCTGGGATAGGGATCCTGTTAACCTCCTAGAACCTAAGTTTTCTTATCTGTAAAATGGGATCTCAGCAGGGTTGAAATCAGCCAGTACATATTAATAGTTCAGATTGATGGGTGTCCTTTCTGCTTCTGGTTGTTAAACATTTTGTCCTTTAACCTGGCCTATCACGTAGGATTATCATGAGATTTAAATGGAGTAAATGAGAAGCACTTCATACAGGGCTAGGCCCCAGACGAGGCACTCAACAAATGGAATTGCTGGCCTTATTATTGATGTCATCATCATTGTCACCACTATCACCAAAGAAATGCAGTTGGGTTTTCCAAACTGTAGGTTGTTCTCTCCCATGGAGTGGACATCCAGGCAGGAACAAGTTAAGCAGGTCCCCAATCCACACTTCTGCTGGATCTGCTCCAGTCATTGTTGGTGTGGTGAGCAGCTTGAGTATTGGCATTAGTAAGTGAAAATATGACTGTCACAAGTCTTGAGACTTCTAGCTGGAAGCAAGCCACGCTTAGCAAAAACTCTCTATGCACCATCGTCAGCCACAACTTAGACTAGCAGGCAGTTACTAATTATTATTGGCAGTCGGTGTTTCACTACTTATTTCTGAAGACAGGAGAACTTCCTTAAAGACACTCTTTCTCCCTTATCTTTTAAAGCCATGGTTGTCCAGCAAATTTGGAAGGAGAAGGCTGGGAAAGGCCTGGGGCTGCAAGAGAGCAGAGGGGTCCATGTCAGTGTTTCTGAGTTCTGTGGGCCACGTAGTGGTGCTCCTGCCTCCTCTCCCATCTGGTGTCCACCCTGTCCCCAGTACACTACCAGAAGATCATCCACCGGGACATCAAACCGTCCAACCTGCTGGTGGGAGAAGATGGCCACATCAAGATTGCCGACTTTGGCGTGAGCAACGAGTTCAAGGGCAGTGATGCGCTTCTCTCTAACACCGTGGGGACACCCGCCTTCATGGCACCTGAGTCGCTTTCAGAGACCCGGAAGATCTTCTCTGGGAAGGTAGGTGTAGACCTGCCTGAGATGTGGCAAATTTAAGTGGCAAAATTCCTGCCTGAGATGTGGTAAATTTAAGTGGCAAAATTCCGACTCACACTGGCTTAAACTGGATCCATTGGATCATGAAAATAAAGAGTGGCTTCCAGCTCTGCCGGATACAGGGATTCAGTCAGGAATTCATCTCTCCATCTTTCAGCTATTTTCTTGAACTGGTTTCCTGCACAAGTGGGTGGGTCACCTGCAGCTCCAGGCTACTTTCTGTCAGCTTACCAGACTCAGCTGAAAGAGCATTCTTCCTTTGGGAAGAGACCTAGCAAAAATCTTGGGGTTGGCGCTGATTGGCTCAGCCTGGGTCACATGCCCATCTTTGAACTAATCACTGTGCCTGGGGAAAGAGGTGTTCTTATTGGCCAGGCCTGGGTCATGTGCCTATCCTTAAGCCAATCACTATAGCTGGTGGAAATGAAGTTCTTATTGGCCAGGGTTGAGGGGGGTGGGATCATTCTCACCTTAACTTCCTGGATCAGGAGTCAAGAAGGGGTGGTGGTGTCTTAGAAGAAGGCAGGAAGCTATGATTCTTCGCTGGGCAGAAGCATTAGACATCTCCTCCCTGTCCCTTGTTCCCTTACACAAAGCTTTCTTTTTCTTGTAGGCTTTGGATGTTTGGGCCATGGGTGTGACGCTGTACTGCTTTGTATTTGGCCAGGTAACTTGGTGGGGTGTCCTCTGTCCTGAGTGTTGCTGGTGGTCCCCTGGTTAATAGTTACCCTTTCAGGGAGACTGCTTATTCATTAAGTTATATCATTTCATTTCCACCTTTAGACCTGAATATGGAAAGGATGGCTTTCCAAATGTACCTGCCTGTATGTAATAGTCCTATCTGTGAAAAATTATCTGTTAAAACAGAGGGATTGGCAGAGGCTCCAGAGGTGGTAAATAGTTGATGAAGTTAGGGCAAGAACCGCAAATGTGCTGCCTCTCTCCCCACTCCTGAACCGGAGACTCACATATCACAAATCAATAGCTGCCCTCTTCCTGAGCCCAGTACTGCTTTGATGTACTTCTCAGCAGAGTGTTCCCAGAAGCTGTTGTTTGGAGGGGTAGAATTGGAATGGAAGTGAAAATCCATTTGGCATTATCGATTTAGGGAGTGCTGTCTTGTCTCTTTGTTGTTGTTTTATGTTATTGATATTTAGGAACTTCAGTTTTTAACTCTCAAGTTCAGATTAATTATTTGAGCAATAAAAGCATGGACTTTTCCTGACCATGAACTTGTGCTTTAATTGAGGAAAGCTAAGAGATCCATCTCATGGTTTATAATGTCCTCCTCACCAGTGTTTGATCAGAAAACTTTCAGTCATATAGCAAAGTTGAAATAACTGCAGTAAACACCCACACAGCCACACCTATGTTCTACCATAAACAATTCACTCTGCTTGCTTTATCACATGTCTGTCCATCTTTAACCTGTCTTTTTTTTTTTTACGCATTCCAGAGTAAGTTGCTAAGATCTCTACACTTCCTCCAGATGCTTCAGAATGCAGTCGTTAGCCAGAGCTCACTATTTTTTTTGTAGTTCTCCCCCACTTTAGTGTAGAATGTACATATAATGAAATGTACAGATCTTAAGTGGTTAATGATGAGTTCTGTCAAATGGATACCCCTGTGCAATTCAAACTCTGATCTCAAGTCACTGCTTTTAATGAAATAATTTCCCTTGGACAGGAGTGGACCAGGTTCCATTTTGTGACCTTTTCCAACCTTCTGAGCACCCCACATGAAGGCTTCTTTTTCCAGCATGGTACCTGAGCTCCTCCTGGGTCAGGTCCTCCACTGAGTGAGAGCATTGATTGTCACCTGGAAGGTGGTGCATGAACAGGCTTCAGAGTCAGCCCAGTCTGGACTAAGTCTCAGCTTTGCACTGCCTCGGACATGTCAGCTCTGTGAGCTTCTGTTTTTCTCTTCTGTAAAATGAGAAGAATATTTATTGTTTCTTAAGGCTCTGAGAGGGTCACCAGAAATAATTCAAGTATTCATTAACTCGACAGATATTTATCAAAACCCTGCTTTGCACCAGGGATGTTCCTGGGCACTGGAGAATGAGCAGGAAGCAGAACCATACAGAAATCCCTGCCCTTTTGGAGCTGACGTTCTTAGTGCAAGAATTAAACAGTAAACAAATACAAATGTACTATAATGTCAGGCGTAGGTGCTCTGATGAGAAATCACATGGCATCAAGGGGGATGGTCTGCTCTAGGCAGGAGCTCAGGAAGGCCTCCCTGAGAAGGTGACCTTTGGTCAGACACCTGAATGATGGGAGAAAATGAACCATGTAGATGTTGGTGGGAAGAACATTCCAGGCAGAGGAACAGCCAATGAACTGTTGGTTCTGAGGAACCTCCGTACAGGGGCCTGACCCAGGTTAAGCAGGCACAAATCACTGCTGTTGCTGCTACCTCTTATGAATTGTTCTTAGTAGTAGTATTGTTTTCCTGGCAAGTGGGTGGAGAGGAGCATTTGCTTCTGTGTGAGCAGGTAAAGTAAAGCACAGCTGCAGTGGGATTGGGAAGGGCATTCCTGGTTCTTCTAGAACTTGGGGGCATAGGAAGTGCTTCCTTGCTAGACTGGGCTACTGTAGGGACATTTATTTCTCTACTGTAACCCACGTGAAGTGATGCCAGCACGGGGCACCCATTGCAGGACTGATGTGCCAGCCAGTGATGACTACTCTGTCCCTGGCCTCTCTTTGTAGTGCCCGTTTATGGATGAGCGGATCATGTGTTTACACAGTAAGATCAAGAGTCAGGCCCTGGAATTTCCAGATCAGTGAGTATTGCCTGTCTGTCTCAAGTCCCCCTCCTTGCCAAGCCCTTGGTGGTCCTGTGTATGTTTCCCACCCTTAATGTGTCTTCCACCCCCAGGCCTGACATAGCTGAGGACTTGAAGGACCTGATAACCCGCATGTTGGACAAGAACCCAGAATCAAGGATTGTGGTGCCAGAAATTAAGGTACTTGGGGGCCACTGCTCTGCCATGGGACGTGCACCAGGGGTCTGGCCTATGTCCTCTGCTTGGAATTGTTTGGCTCAACCCTACCGCGGCCGGGCCCCACGCCCCTCCATCCACAGCGCTGCACCCTCCTTGGCACCGCTGCCCTCCCATGCCCTCAGTGTCTGGGCTGCTGGGTGCTGGCGGTGGCAGGGTGTGGGAGGAGGGCTTGGACTTACGTTCACTGTGATTGTGGAATTGGGATCTGCTGCCAGTGGGCAGCCAGTGCTCACTCCGATTGGCTTGGGCTGATGGCATCCACTGTCCCTGGACCTGACCAGACTGGGGCCTGTGTGCTCCACACCCCAGCTGCCGAAGGCCTGGGTCCTTTCCTTGACCCTGCCTGTCCCTTTGAGGAATCTCCGTGAGGGTGAGAGGAAATTAGTGAGCAATCTGACACCTCCTCCAGGACCTGCTGAACTCCACCCTTTTGTAGAAAGCACTGTTAGGAGAGGCCCCTGTGCACCCTGTATACCCTGGCCAATGCCACATGCACATGTCTGACTCTTTAAGAAATCTAGAGGTTTCCTTCAGGAACTCCGAGGCATCTCGCTAACTAGCATTTGAAGAGAGGGAGGCCAGATGGTTACAGATAAGGGTTTAGATCCCCAGCGGTGGGTAGTGCGATGGGAAAGACCCCTGCCTGGGTCTTCTCCTGACTGTATCCTTCTGAGTGGCCTCACTGTGCCTCCCCAAGCCTGTTTTTCCCCTTCTGTGAAATGTGGAGGATCTGCCTGCTCTGAACAGAGCCTTCCGGGCAGCAGGGAGAGTTGTTGAGGGGTGATGGGTGCTCCTTGGGTCATTTCCGCTAAGACCTGGGCCAGCTGGAGAATGTGGTCTGGTGCACATCCCGGCCTCGTGGCTCCTTCCCATTCTCTGTTTCTCTGTCTTTTCCACGTTTCCTCGCATCTCGCTCACCCTCACGCTCTGCCTGGCTCGCCAGCTCTCTTGCATGCCTGACCTCAGGCCACCACCTCTGCCCTCCCGCGCTCCCTCCCTGGCTCCGCTTGCTGGCAGGGCCTTGGTTGTGCTCTCCTGCCTCTGGGAGCCGGCCGCCCGTCCCTCACCCCTCCTGTCATTCGTTGAAGCTGCACCCCTGGGTCACGAGGCACGGGGCGGAGCCGTTGCCATCGGAGGACGAGAACTGCACGCTGGTCGAGGTGACCGAAGAGGAGGTCGAGAATTCGGTCAAACACATTCCCAGCCTGGCGACCGTGGTAAGGCGGGACGAACCAGTGATCCAGCACAGGGACAGCCTGAGGCAGGCCGGCGAGCACAGGCCGGGACACAGGCGGGCATCTCAGAAGCAGATATGGGGCCTGAGAGTCAGGGGATGGCTGGGTCTGTCCCTCACCCACAGCCACCAGCCTCTCAGCCTTGGTCACACACAGATCAGGCCAGGAGGCCCCTGCATCTTGTAGCTTTAGTTCTGTCTCCCAACAGGTCCGATGTTAGTGTGCAGAGGGGGTACTCCTCGCCACAGATCGTACTGCCCCTTCCGATTCCTGCTTTCAGAGCATGTCAGGTGGTGCAGGAGGGGGACCAGGGCAGGTGCCAGGGTGGGAGTCAGAGCTGAGGTCTCCAAGGTGGGAGTCCCATCTGGCTGGCCCTTCAGTCCCCAGAGTGGACAGCTTAGCTCATCTCACGTCTGCGTGGACATCTACCAGGGCGAGGGGCAGGAGCTCCAAATTCATATGCTCAGGAGCTACTGGGCCCCTTTTATGGCCTTACATTTGGGTCCTGACCCAGGAAAAACAAGCCAGAATGTGGAGTCCTCAGGCTTAACCTCGGAGACTCTGGGAATCACCCATTTGCCAAACTCCTGCCCAGGGGGGCTTCCGTCTCCAAGAGGGAGACCAGTATCCTCAAGGGCTTGGGGTCGGGGCAGCAGTCCCAAGGGCAGAATCCACCCCACTAGGCCACCTTGAAAGCCCTGGGGTGTGTTTGGCCAATACTGGCCCCAGCAGGCAGGCAGGGCCCTGGGCTCTGGGTGGGGCCTGCTGAGACTTTACAAAGACACCAGTGGCCTCAAGTAACTGCCCCTGTTGGAGCCAAAGCCTGGCTCCTTTTCTCCCAGCTTTGCACTTCTCCCTCCTGCTTCTCCACACACTCTCTCCTTCTTCCAAAACCTGCCACTGGGAGGGGCATCCATTCACATCTTCCTTCTCCTCCCCGACCTGGGGCCTCTGCATGATCTTCACTGGTAAAACTCACCCACACTCACTCTTTCTCATCTACCCACGTCCTGTGCCCGCAGAGGGGGAGGCAGCCGGCGTCGAATCCCAGTGCCCACCACGGGTTATTTCTGTCCCAGGCTCGAGACATTCTTGGGAGAGGATGTCTGACCCTAGGGGTCTGGGAGCAGGGGTTACAGTGATGAGTAAAACCAACATGGTGCATCTGCCATCCTGGAGAGGCAGATGCTGGGCAAACAGCCAGCAGATAAATGTATACTGTAATGGGGATGCAAGGTGTACCCCTAACGGGGCATGTGTAGCCCTAAGAGGGGGATGTGACCAGTGTGATGGGTTGGAAAAGGCCTCCTGGAAGAAGCAGGTGTGTGCTGAGAAGATGGCAGAGTGTTAACTGGGCCGAGGGCAGAGGGAAGAGCAGACATGGTGATCCTCTGGTGGGAGGCAGCTAGGCCCACAAGAAGCTTTAGAAAGCCAGGGCCACTGAATCAGGGCAAGGAAGGTGCGGGGGACAGTGACATGAGTCTGGGCAGGAGGTGGGGCCAGCCCCCACAAGCTTTGAGGCCACAGCCAAGATTTAAACCTTAGTCCCATGAGGTGTAGGGAGCACCTGCAGGATTTGAGTCAAGGGCGTAGGACCATCAGAGTTGGCCTTGGAAAGATCCCACTTGGTAAATGGACTGTAGGCACCAGGGAGGAAGTGAGGGCTACCGTAGCCATCCGAGGGCAGGGGCTGCAGTGGGGAGGGCCAGGTCCCCTCCTGGCACCCGGTATGTTCCAAGCACAGGGTTACAGAGATGAACAGAGCACAGCACTGGCCCTCATGGGGCTTCTGGCCTCGTTAGAAAGACGGAGTGGGAAAACTGGCCCTGCTGTGCCCTCACGTGGTGACAGGCCAGGGCAGAGAAGCCAGAGTGGATGGTGCACAGAGAAGCCCCTTCTGCTGGGTCCTGAGGGCTGGGAAGGTTGGCTGCTCTGACAAGGCCACAGAGAGGGGCGGGGCGCATGGTCTCACCAAGGGACCAACCCTTGCAGAGGCACAGAAGGAAGGGACTGGTATGTTCCAACAGCCACAGAACACAGACCCAAGGGAGGGAGCATGAGTGTCTTGCTGCAGGGCATGGCCTTCATTTTCTAAGTCCGTGGTTTCCTTTTCTTTTTTAAAGTATTTTTTATATGTTTATTTATTATTGAGACAAAGAGAAAGATAGCAGGAGTAGGGGAGGGAGGGAGAGAGAGGGAGACACAGAATCCAAAGCAGGCTCCAGGCTCTGAGCTGTCAGCACAGAGCCTGACATGGGGCTCGAACCCACAGACCATGAGATCATGACCTGAGCTGAAGTTGGATGCTTAACCAACTGAGCCACCCAGACGCCCCTTCCTTTTCTTTAACAGCATAGCATTCATGTAACATAAAATTAGCCATTTTATTTATTTAAAAAAAAATTTTTTTTAAATTTATTTTTGAGAGAGAGCACGAGCAGGGGAGGGTCAGAGAGAGAGCAAGACACAGAATCTGAAGACAGGCTCCAGGCTCTGAGCTAGCTGTCAGCACAGAGCCCAGCACAAGCCCAAACCCACGAACCACGAGATCATGACCTGAGCTGAAGTCGGATGCTTAACTGACTGAGTCACCCAGGCATCCCTAGAATTAACCATTTAAAAATGAACAGTAAAGTAACATTTAGTACACTTACAGTGTTGGGCAACCATGACCTCTGTGGTCCTGAAACGTTTTCATTCCCCCACCAAAGAAACCCTGTACCTGTTAACAGTTACTCTGTTCTCCCCTCCTCCGGGCCCCTAGCGACCCCCAGCTGGTTTTCTGTCTCTCTGGATATGCCTTTCGCGAGCATTTCATATCAGTGGAATCACACAGGACGTGGTCTTCCGTGTCTGGCTTCTTTTGCTCAGCCTTGTGTGCTTGAGGTTCACCCAGCTTGTAGCACGCCATTCCTTCCCGTGGCCGAAGAATACGCCTTAGTGTGGATAGGCCACATTTTGTGTATCCATTTTTCAGATGCTGGGAGTTTCCACCTCTTGGTAAATCAGTGTTGTTTTTGTTTTTTTAAAATAGATTCCTTCTTAGCAGCACTTACACAAAAAGAGTCCAGCACATAAAACAGCTTGAAGAGAAACCATGTTCTGCTTGAAGGGGTGGAGGTGAGAGGCTTTCAGGGGCTGAAGTCTTTGCCTTGAAAATCCCTTCACAGGATCCAGCAGCCAAAAGCATCACCAGAAATGACTAATTCGCTCCCTTGCTCCAGAACCTTCCTTGGCTCTCTGGCCAGCAACAGTATAAGTTCCAAAGTTGTATGGGTGAAAGATTTTAATTCAGGGAGTGAGGGAATCTGATCTGGGTTTTGGAAAGGATGGGACAGATCAGTAGGGGTGAGCCGGAAGACTGGGAGGCAGAGGAGGGAAGCTGAGCCAGGGTCGTGGGATGTGAGGAGGGACGGTACCTTTTCCCGAGAGCTCCTCTCAGGCAGGTGTTTGCCAACCAGGCAGGGGGCCCAGTCTGTGTTAGAGTGGGTGCAGGGGCACACGAGCAAATTCCCGCTGCTGGCAGTGAGCAAGCCTGCCCTCACCGCCTCTCAGACGTGGATGGACGTTTGGTACCTCCCGGCTCCGTCGCCCTCACGCCACACCGCCTGGCGCCCTGGGATGCTTCTTCAGCAACTTAGACCTGGTCGGGTGTTTCCCGTCCTCCACTAAACTGCAGCTGCCGGAGAAATTGGTACCCTTGCATGGTGCCAGTGGGCATGTGCGGTGGTGTAACCCCGTAGAAACCAGCCTGGCAGTTCCTCAGAATGTAAACATGGTCATAACACAATCCAAGAATTCCAGTCCTGCATCTGTACCCAAGAGAAATGGAAGCATTTTGTGTGGAAAACGTGTCTGCGCACAAAAACGTGTGGCCAGATGTTCATAGCAGCATTATTCACAATAGCGGAAAGGTGGAAATGGCCCACATGTCCACCCATGGATGAATGGGTAAACAGAACGTGGCCTATTAGTACAAAGGAATGTTCTTCGGCAGTGACGAGGGGTGAAGCAGATACAGGCTGCAACAGGGTGAACCTTGAAAGCATGATGCTCAGTCTGGTAAGCCAGACGCACTGTGTGGTTGCACTTGTGTGAGATGTCCAGAATAGACTGGTCCACAGAGACAGAACTCAGATCCGTGGTTGCCAGGGGCCTGGGGGAGGGGAAATGGGGTGTGGGTGATGTCATTTTCTTGGGGTGAAGGAAATGTTCTGAAGTTGGTGGTGATGTGAATATACTAGAAACCATTGAACTGTAATTTTTGTTAATGTTTATTTATCTTAGAGGGAGAGAGACAGAGTGCGAGCAGGGGAGGGGCAAAGAGCGAGGGAGACAATCCTAAGCAGGCTCCAGGCTCTGAACCGTCAGCTCAGAGCCCAAAGCGGGACTCGAACCAACGAACCGTGAGATCATGACCTGAGCCAAAGTCGGACACTTAATGGCTTGAGCCCCCCAGGTGCCCCTTGAACTGTACACTTTAAAATAGTGAACTTCCTACTGTGTGAATTATATTGAAATAAAAACGCAGCTCCTGTTAATTTGACCTGGAGAACATAGTTGGGTTTCTTGTCAGGGTGGTCATCGACAGCTTTCACTGAAAATAAAGGCCCAGAATCGAAGATGAGACAGGTTGATGGGCCAGGAGGGCACATGCAGCGATGGCTCAGGTGAGACAAATGGTGTCAGATGTAGGGACACTATGAGGAGGAGGACGGATGGTGCAGGCCAGCGCCTCTGGAGCACAGGGTCTCCCTGGGGCTCTGGTAGACCAAGACCGATTAAGACAGGAGAATGTCAGACCAAGGAGTTTGGACCTTATCTTACTGACAGCCAGAGAGCCATGAATGGTTTTGGGTGAGGACTAGTCAGATTTGGTGATGGCTTTGGCTTTTATGTCCTGGGTGGGAGGGATGCCAGCCAGGGTGTTTCAAAGGCCGGTCACCAGCCACAAGCTCTGGGAGAGAAGGGAAGAGGGAGATAGCACCTGGGGGTGGCACAAGGAGGATGTTGCCTGGAGTCTCCCGCAGGTGGCCTAGCTTTCTCTTCTCTCCTTCAGATCCTGGTGAAGACCATGATACGGAAACGCTCCTTCGGGAACCCGTTTGAGGGCAGCCGGCGGGAGGAGCGCTCATTGTCAGCGCCTGGGAACCTGCTCACGTGAGTATCACCTGCCTTCCTGTGTGGTAGGGGGCCGGAGGGCAGCCCTGCCCAGCGCACTCTGCCTGGGCCCATCCCTGGAGCGACTCAGACCAGACCTTCCAGGCATGCTGCCGGGTTTGGATTTGCCCCACCCCAAGCTCAGCTCCCCTCCCCTTGCTGACTGCTAACCCACACTGGAGTTTTTACCTTTCTTAGGGAGACTTGCACTTTAACTGGGGGACCTCGACAATCAGAAAGCATTTTTGCGGCCCAGAAGCATGCATGCTTGATGGGGGGATTGTCAGCCCGGTGGTGGATGAGCAAGGCCTGTCTCTCATATGACCCCGTGTGTCACAGCATAGGTGCCCTGCTCAAAATCCCCCTGGCAGCAGCTCTGTGAAGCTTGCCTGAGGTCTGAGTGTCTCTGGGGTGGGGGACAGGCATCTCATAGATCCCCTGTCCCTTCTCACTTCCCTTTTCCCTCCCCTCTGGCCATTCCAGCAAAAAACCAACCAGGGAGTGTGAGCCCCTGTCTGAGCCCAAGGTAATGCCTGCCTGCCTGCGCTGTAGCCTCTGCCGGAGCCTGGGGGCGGGGGCAGCTGCAGAGCGTGGGGCACCCCCACCCAGGCGGAGGCTCCTTCTAGCTTGGGCTGCTGTGCCCAGGCTCACCTTGGGCCTCGGGACCTAGGATAAAATCAAGGGTCATCCAGGGGCTTGGATCTGACGGCGGGTCGTGCATGGGGGCGGGGCTGCGGGTGCATGGCGCTCCACCCGGAATGCCTGTGAATTCACCCAGGTCTCATGACCCAGTCTGGTACCCACGTATGCTCAGTGCACGTCAATGGCATTGAAGCTGCGTCGCAGGGTCCCGTGGCTGTCCCTGCTCTGGGTCCATGTGGTCAGAGCATAGGTCAGGCATGCTGTGCTCTGGGGCTGTCCAGCATCTCCCCTTTCTTCTCTGATGGCTTAGGACCTCGAAAATAATACCTCTTCCAGCCTCTGCCTCAAATCAGTGTGAGAGTCCTCTGTCCCTTGTGTGGATCCAAACCTTTTCCCTTTGGTCATCCGTCTTCTAAACACAGAGCCTTGTAAGCATTACCCTACCTCCCAGGGAAGATGACAATTTTTGTCCCTGTGAGCTGAGATGCTATACACTCAGCACCCCTACTGCCTCTTATCCTGCTAGTTAGTGCCTGTGGCAAGAGAGAAATTTCCGTGTTCTTTCCCTTGAGCTCCACTCACTGCCTCATCCTCAACTGGGAGCTCCAGGCAATAACTGGAAAGCCATTTCTGTGTTTTAAGAGCAGCTTTATTGAGATATAATTCATACAGTACACATTTCACCCACTTTGAGTGTATGATTCAGTAGTTTTTAATATATTCACAGGGTTGTACAACCAACACTACAGTCAATTTGAGAACATTTTCATGAGCTGGGAAGAAACCCTGCACTCTTAGCTATTCCCACCAGCTCCCCATTCCCAGCCAATGCTAAATACTCTCTGTTTCTATGGAGTTGCCTATTCTAGACATTTCACATCAGTGGAATCGTACAATATGTGACCTTTTGTGTCTGGCTTCTCTCTCTTGGCATCATTTTTCAAGGTTCAGCAGGTGTCAGGGCTTCATTCCATTTTATGGTCAAATTCTAGTTCCGTGTGCACAGGCCACATTTTACTCATCCATTCATTAGGTGATGGACATTGTTTCCACGTTGGCTCTCAGAGTGAATGCTGACCATTCATGTGCAAGCAGCAGCCATTTGTGTTTAACTTGGGAGATGGAATGACTGGCCACCCGTGTCACAGGAGTCAAGGGCTTGTCTAGTCATGTAGTGGACTGTTTATGGTTGGTCCCTAGTTCTCTGCTGCCAGATGACAGGGTGGCCCCACCTACTCTTTGAGCCTCCCAGGGTGACAGAGAGTGGAAGACAAATGGGCAGGCAGGCCTTTTTTTTTTTTTTTTTTTTTAAGTAGGGTTTATGCCAATGTGGGGCTTGAACTCACAACCCTGAGATCAAGAGTTGCATGCTCTACGGACTGAGCCAGCCAGGCCTTTTTCTTCTCACCCTCAAGTTTTAGGTTTTAGGGTTTGCCCCCTGTGTGCACATCTGTCATTTGTTTCTTATTTTCAGTGAACTCAAAATCACAAGATACCAACAGCCTGAGATTGGACCAGAGGGTTTTACTACCCCTTTATTCCTTCACCTGCAGTCCCAGAAACACCTGGGGATCACCTGGTCTTGCCCTCAGCCTGCTGGTGGGATGCTTCGATTGTCTAAATGACCCAGCACTCGGAGTTCCTGAGGCTTATTCAGGTGTTGGAGGCCTGGGGCGCAAGGCCTGCGGCCAACCATCTGCACTAAAAGCCAGCTGGTCCAAGCAGGTGCTGCTAGGGCAGAAGTCGAGGACCTGATTTGACATCTAGTTACCACTTTCTCCCTCTAGATTTGACCCCCATCTTCTGTGGCAGAAGCATAAAAACCAGAGAGCCTGCTTTTTAACAAAGTGGTGTTTCTTCCTGGGAGTGTACACACATCACACTTTCTCTTCCCTTGTGCAGGGACAGTTTCCCTTCTGGCCAGGGACATACAGCAGATGTTAGGTAGTCCTGTGTGACAAGCCCAGTGGCTTCCCTTAGATGGGGTCATCGTCTCTTGCTGGTGGCAAGGGATTCAGGCTTCTCAGGGATTTTCCTTCCCAGCTCCCGTGACAGTTCTGTCTGTCCCCCAGGCAGGTCTAACTTCAGGATATGGCCTCTCAGGGACACAGGGGCACCTTTCCTCCCACCTCCTTGGTCTCTTCTGCTCATATCACCAAGAGGCAGGACCTACTCTCCATCCAAGATGTCTCTTAGGAGGGCCTATGTGCAGGGCAGGGGGGACTAGTTCTCTTGATCACCATTTCCAGACATATCCAGGTTGTCCTGCTTGCTGTCTGCAAGAAACTCACCTTCAGATGACTGAAGATTCTTCAATCTTAGCCTAAAGAAAGAAGGGTGGGGTGGGGATCCCATCAAGATCTCTAACCACGCCCCCACCCACAAACAGGCCCCAAATCTGGCGGCACACTACTCACTGTGGGATGATTTGAGGTGTTCTAGGGATAGGCTCGCATCTGTTTTTATAGTTCTTTCAGATTTTTGGCAAATGCTGCTGCTTTTCCATTCACAGAGGGGGATACAAGGTCTCCTTAGAAACTTTTATAAAGGCAAGAAAAGGGGAGAGTATCTAGAAGGAAATGCTCAGGCAGTGACGTTCCAGGTGGTGTGGGAACGTGGGACACGCTCATTCAGGTGGCGGCAGCCCTGCCTTAACGTGGGTTTTCTGTTCGGTGAGCAGGAAGCAAGGCAGCGAAGACAGCCTCCGGGGCCCCGACCCGCCCCCCATGGGGGAGGAGGAAGTGCTCTTGTGAAAGGCGGTCCCCGCGCCGAGAGTTGGGGGGCCCCGGCCCCCGGCCCCCGCGCACGCATGCATCCTCTGCGGCCCGACCAGGCGATGGAGTAGCTGCCCGGACCCGCGACCTCGCATGCAGGCTGCACCCTGCGTTTCCATAGCAGCATGTCCTACGGAAACCCAGCACGTGTGTAGAGCCTTGACCGGCATCTCTGGTGGTGTTCTTTTTTTTTCCTTTGTTGTTTTAAAGGGGACAAAAAAAAAAAGACTTGACTCCATGACATCGACCTTGGCCGCTGGCTGGCTGAATGGGCAGGTGTGAGGAGTTGCAGACCCAAAGCCACATGCATTTTGGGACAATTGCTTTTTAAAACGTTTTTATGCCAAAAATCCTTCATTGTGAACTCAGAACCATGTCAGATATACCAAGTGAATGTGTGTGGGGTTTGGAAATCATGAAAAACTGCAGAAAACTCTGGTGGTATGGGCTGAGACCACAGAGTTAGTTGCTGCATTTGAAAGAGAGAGGAAGAGAGGGTGTAATTCCTCCTGCAAACCCTAAAACCCCCAAACTCCAAGCCAGTGGCACCTTCCAGGACTGTGGACTCACGGAGTCAGGGTGAGGACAGCCCTCAGTAGCTGCAGGGAGCTTTGATGTAACTTATTTGTAAGAAAGTCTAAATTTTTTTTAATGGGTAGAATTGTAGTCAGGTGAAGGGAAAGGGCTTGAAGCTTAATTGCTTCGCAAAGGGGGATTTTCCACCCCTAGAAGGGCATTTCTTGGTTGTTTGGGGATGGGGGAGAGGGTCCACCTAAAAGACTGATGGTCACTCGCAGCAGGTTCCTGAACTAGTTAACTGAGCTCTGGTAAATCTCTTGTTAAATTAAAAAAACTTCAGGGTGAAATCCTACACTTCCATGTACATTACATGGCTTAAGAGTAAACAAAATATTTCCAGTTCTCTAACAAGACTGAACTCTAGAGTAGTTCAGGGGTCATTTCGAGCTTCCAGGATTCGCTCCCCGGCTTCAGGCATGTTAGATCCGAGTTAGAGCCTCTGCCTGTATATTAGCAATTTACCTTGTTTGTAACCTGTGTATTCTAGAGACACCGAGATTCTGTTTTCTTAAATACTAGCTGATTGTTGTAGTCTGAGTCTGTGAAACACTTCGTTTCTGGGGTCCAGTCAGGAAATACTATGATTCTCATCCTTACAGGCAAAGCTCTGTTAGGATCTACCCAATAACTTGGGGGCACCCTTTTAGAGAAGATTGTTGAAACCCAGTGCAGTCCTCAGGGTCCAGGGGGACCCGGGCTTGGCACCGGGAGTTTTGTTTTGTAGCTAGAAGTCCAGACAGAGGTTTACCTTTTTGGCTTCCAACTGATACTGGGAACTTTCATTGCTGTTCAAGTGCAACTTTTTCCAGAGCCACACACGGGTGAGTGTGAAGTTCATGGGGGAAGAAGACTGGAAGGCCTTTGCCCTGGGAAATTCCCAGTGCTTTGTGGACTCTGGCTTGGGGGAAAGAGCATCAGTAACTGGGCTCAGAGGCCGTGCTTTTCTGTGGTTTCTGTCTGATCATTACTGGTAGGAGGACTTTTTGCAGAGAGACACTGAAGCAAGGCCTTGTTCCTGGCCTTGCCCAGTGGAACCTGAGTGTTCTTGGCTTCCACACATCTTCGTAAGCTCTTGACTGTCATTTATTTAGCCAGACTTTTCTTGCTGTCTCACAAACAGTACAGAATTAGGGAAGGCTGGTTTCTAAGAGCAAAGGACACCTGTCAGATGAAGGGGTGTCTGTCCTGCTTACTTTCTTCTTTGTAACCTGGTACTTCCTCTTGCATTCCTGCGCTTGTGTTTATATATATGGGCAGCACCCCTTCTGGGAGCAGATAGGGTCTGGTTAGTTTGCAATAAGCGCTTTGCAGTAAAGTCAACGTCTCCTTAGTCCCAGCCTGTCTGTGTGGACGCTGGCCTGGCCGAGTGGCCCGCCTGGGGAGGGCGGGCAGCATGTGGAGCTTCTGCATTCTAGAACTTCTGTGTTTACACAGCTCCATCAGGCAAGACCGTTTCTTCCACCACGAAACTCCCCGTGTCGGATTTCCTCCTATGTGTAATTCTGGCTGTTGAGGTGGGTGGGAGGCCCATATTCATAACTTTTTTTTTTCAAAGAATCACCAAAGAAAGCTGTGGGAAGGAATCACTACCCCCAGAAAATATAAGCAGAGGGCCTACCATAAAGCGGTAGAACTACCATTCTCGTGGGGCACAAACAGTGATTTTTTTCGAAGCTGGCTCTGTTGGGAAAGAGGAGAAGCTGCCACGGGCAGCTTTTCCAGGTGAGCCAAAGGATGCTCCATCAGTTTTTTCCATTGCTGGGGGACCAATTTGGTATAAGCAACCTGCGGCCTGCACAAGTTCTTGCTCCTCCTTCTGCCCTCCTCCACATCCCCCATCTCTTCCATGGGCTTACTGGGGACTCCCAGAAAGCTTTAGCTAGCCCCTTGTTGGCTCTGGGGGCTGGAGAGGCTGGCTTCCCAGGGTCTGGCCTTTCCTGTGAGTTAGGGCTCCCATCCTAAAAGCCCCTCTGGAGCGAGGAAGCAGATACCTGAGCGTTTAGACCCATAGGCTCAACCTATTGCTCTTACTCATCTTCCAAAGGGGAGCTTTGCATTGCTGGGTGGGGAAGAACCATGACCTCCACTTGCTTCCAAGGTGCTAGGGAATGTTTCAAGGTCGCCGGTTCCCATTGTCTTCACAGCTTTAAGGGCCAAGTTCTGTGGGACTGCTGTTTTCTATTCTGTGTTTGATTTAATGCCCGATGCTTCTGTTTTATTCCTGATCCTTTCTACTATGCATTTTCTTTTTATCAGGTGTACAAAGTTAAATACTGTGTATTTATCACTTAAAAAGTACATGAACTTAAGAGAAAAATAAGCCTTTGGTGTTTTTTCCACAGATGTTTAAGCTTCTCTGTAAACTTGAAATAAACAGAAAAATGGTGCAAAGCCTGGGCCTTTTGGGGATATTTTTGTAGGCCCTTGTTTACAGAGGTCTCTAAGGACATCTGTCTTCATGGGTGTTTTCCTTCCTTAGGCTGTGACATCAAATGCCCAAGTCAGGGCTAATGTGTTCAGCATTACATTATTCATGCCCAATGTGACTGTGTCCTACTACCTCACTACTGAAAGTGTGGTCCCTGGACCAGGAGCGTCCGCATCTCCTGAGAGTACGTTGGGAATGCACATTCCCAGGCCCCCCGTAAACAAGATCCCCGGGTGACCCGGTGCACACCGAAGTCTGAGATGTACTGCTCTAGCAGGTTAGATTCTCCTGGTGGAGACGAACCAGAGCAGCAGTCCTGGGAGCCGCATTAATTGCACATGGAACACGTCCTGTGAGCAGGCAGGTTACAGGACACATCACTCCATGAGGTAGGTATTTAGCCCATTTTATGGATCATCCCCCAGTAAACTGAGGCTCAGAAAAGTTACTTATGTCTGATGTCCAAGAGCTCTGACCTTGTTAGCAAATTCAGTGTTCTACAGAACCCGGACAATTGCCGATTTTCATGGCATCTAGAGACTGTTTTAGAACAGATGCTTCCTCCAGACTAGAGGCTGGGGGTTCCCTGCACTCCAAACATGAAGCAAGCCCAGGGCACTGCTTTACTGGCAGTGAACCTCGGTTTTCTGTTATGAAGGGATGGCAGATGACGTCTGAAAGCTTCCTGTTCTGTTGTGGCAGAACTGTGATTATTGGAATACAGGCCTTTAAGAGCAGGTGTTCCCATTCAAAGACCCCCCCTACTGAGGCTCTGACGAAAGCTAAAAACAATGCACACAGGTGCAACTTTTTGCAGAGTTTTAAGGGTTCCTGAGACTCCTGGAAGCCCACCCATGGGTGCAAGGTTCAGCAGCACCACCAGGGAGTGCCAGCATGTGGGAGTATGGCTAACTCCAGGATGCCTGGTGAGTTAAAATAAGCAATCCGTCCCCCACCCTCCACCCCAGCTGGCTGTGGCGTTCCATCTGAGAAGTGGCCCCCACTCCAGTAACTCAGTTCTTAGCCTGCAAGATGAAAAGCCATCCCTTAAAATTCCAGCTCCATTTGATCCATGTGTTCAGGTGGGCATTTTTTCCCAAAGAGGCAGCACAAACCCGAGCTTTTTATTCAAAGGGGTTTGGTAAACTTTTATTCCCCCCTAACGCAAGAAAAGCCCAGGTCTTATGCAGCAGAAGCAGGCGCTTCTAAAATAAATGTTCCCTTCAGTACTGGGAAATGAATTCGTGATGTGGGGAGGGACAAGCAGCTTTCTTTAAGGAGCTCCCAAAGACTCCCTGCAGAATTAAGTCGGTGTGAAGGCCAAGCTAGAAATAACTTCATTAACATTTCAAACAAGGTAGGTGTAGGTGGTGCTGTTTGTGGTTGGAGACTTCTGGAAAGCAAATGGGAAGGGGAGAGGATAAGCCATGTTCCCGGTACCTGAAATTGTGTGCACCTTAGTGTAGTACCACAATTTATGTAAAAAAACACATGCACGGGTGAGACTAGTCACCACAGGACAAAACCTTGTAAGTTCTAGAGGAACACAGCCTCACAAAGATCAGGATGCTGAGGCCTTCATGTGAAGGCTGAAGCAGGGGCAATGCCTACGCCCCAACAACAGGCTGTTTCAGGAAGCTTCTTCTGAGCACAGTGAGCTGTGACAACAAATGGGTTTAGTGGTCGAAGTAAAAGGGAAGAGAGGAAAGTTCTAGACCATGCTATGAGAACAAAGATGGAGAAAATCGTTTTAATGTTTGGTCCTCTTATCACCTTGACATGACTCTTCTCAAGGAGCTGTGCTAACTCTGTGACAGCATGGATGTGGGGGAGGAACAGCGGCCGTGTGATCAAGAGCCAGTGACACGCCCAAATGTCTTTCCTTCCCTTATAAAGTGCTTGAACAGAGCTGCTGGGGCGCCAACTGGACCTGTCTCGTAGGGGCCTGGAGACAGGAGCCCCTGAGGAAGGCCGGCCCTGCAGTGGCAGTGGCCCCATGGGCCTGGGGCCAGAGGTCGCCCAGCAACCCCGAGGCGAGGCGACCCACTGTGCAGGGTGGTCTACTACGCATGCCCTACACACAAAACACGGGAGCAGCTGGGCGACTGTGAAGTTCTTGTGCAGTGGAGGCAGACTCAGAATCTGGAACTTTCTCTGTGGTGACAACAGCAGCCTTTTCTCCCTCCTCACTGTGCTCTGATGAGGGCCGTGGGGAGCCCAAGTGTGGAAGAGGCGTCACTGGTCCATCTCACCGCCAAGCCCCTGCCAAGAAACGTATGCTTAACATGACTGATACGCTTCTGGATAGATGTATTTGCACCATGGGCTGCCCACAGGCAAGCCTGGGCTGTCTGGGGCGGGCGAGCGCCAGGCACTGGCCCTGAGGACTCTGGGCAGCCCTTCGCAACTACACATACTCAGCTTAGTCCTAGTGCAGGTGCTCAAAGCACGGTACCCAACCCCTCTTGCTATGTGAGGCAAGTGTAAGTAGTCTGTGGACATAGATTTTGTCATAATATTTATGACTATACCTAACCTGAGCTGTCACTAATTAAAACGAGGCCAGATTTTAAAGAGTGAGTCTGCTTGAAGTATGAAGTGACTACTTGTACACATGGTCTAGAAATGGAGCAGAGGATGAGGGTGAGGAATGGTGTGCAGCCGCCTGGGTTGACCACATGCCAGAGGAGCGCCACCTTTGTGCCTGGGGCTCCCCCAGACGGCCCAGCGGCCCAGCGGCCCAGCGCTCACCACGAGTACCGCGGACCTTCCTGCCGCTGGAATTCAGGAGGTGGCCTACCTGTTCGTAATCCTCCACATACTTGTATTTCTTCTCCCGGTAGTAGAATCTTTTCTTCATGCAGTAGAGGACTATGACGTCACACAGCACTGTCGCCTGCGTGCAGCACAGGGTGAGAGAGGACGAGCCAGGATGCTTTAGGACCTGTTATTCTGTGCATGCCCCTTCCCACAATGCCTGGAATCATTCAAGGAAAGGAAGGGCAAGGCCCCACCTCTCAGGAGAAGGCAAGGCCCTGAGGGCCGAGGGCCATGGTCTTGGAGAAGGGAAGGGGAGGTGGGGCTGGGGGCAAGGGCAAGCTTGGAGGGTCCATTCCAGAAACAAGTGTCATGGGGAGGAACCAGGGTGCCCGTGGAGGGTCTCACATCACTGTGCTAACTACTGCTGAGGAGGGCATCAGGCCTGGGGGGGTTGAAGGAGCGGTCCAAGTCACTCACCACCCCTAAGAGCGCCAAACCAGAGCCGATGTTGATCATGGTGGGGATGATGTCAAATTTCCCAGCCTACAAATGACAGGAGAAAAGGAAAAGGTGAGAGGTGAGCAAGAGCAGATAAAAGGTGGGGAGAGGGTCCCTGGTGCTTGGCCAACCCAGAAGCCCGGGTCTGAACCTGAGCCCTGAGAGAAGCTGGCAGCCAGGCTACCTTTCCGAACACTATGATGTCGAAGCGGATGCCGTAGGCCTTGATGAGCGTGCGGTGCTCAGTGCCAGTCGGGTCACTGTAGTACTTGGCAAACCTAGGGAGAGGGGGATGGCAGGGTAGAAATCCCCGAGGCCCTGGGGAGCCGGCACTGCCTGCTGGACGGACGGTACCTGAGCACCCCGGAGCCCCTCCTGGCTAAGGTGGGTTGTGCAGCATGTGGGCAGGAGGGTGCCAGGGCCCACAGGGCACCAGAATTTCTCCATCATCACTGTCCCCTCCTACAGTGGAGCCGGAACCTCTTGCTCTGAACATCCTCCTTGGCGTACCAGAACCACCTGCCTCTCTCGAGGAGATCTGGCCTCTGACAGAATGTGGCAGCAAGTCCTTATGGGTAGGAGCATGGAGCCGGCAATGAAACTCCACAAAACTCACTGAATCAGCCCTGGGCATTTTTTTTTAAAAGAAATCACTGACCCATCAACGTACAGATGAGTAAATAAAAATGTGGTGTATCCACACAATGGAATACTCTTTGGCCATAAAGAGAGGTAAGTCATGATAAACGCCACAATACGGATGAACCTTGAAAAAATCATGATGCTGAGTGAAAGAAGCCAGTCACAGAAGGCAATATAGTATGTGATTCCATTTATGCAAGTGCAGAGAACAGAAGCAGACGGTGGGTGATGGGGGCTCAGGCAGACGGGAAGGCAGAGGTGGTGGCTGAAGGGACTTCTCACTGGGGGGATGAATATGTTCTAAAATTATGCCGATCATTGTACAACTCTGTGAATAGACTAAAAATGATGGAATTCCACACTTCACATGGATAAACGGTGTGGTGTGTGAACTATATCTCAATAAAACAAAACAAAAACACCCACAGGGGGAATGATTGTGGGGGGGGGGTCTGTTGAGCCCATGTTATACATACAGGGCATTGATTCAGAGAAGCCTAACCTCTTGGCCCATGATCAGTCTGGCCCACAACCGCTATGTCATGGTCAGGCCTGGGGAATTCAGGGGAGACCTGGAGCTAGTGGAGGTCAGGGGATGGGTGACCTGGTGACAGCTCCCATCGGCTTCTCTCTGTTCTGACCCAAGCTTGAGGTTTTTCCACAATGGTTTCTAGACTGTGTAACATAGAGACAGAGCAACACAAATCTAATTCGTTTACTAGGGAAAAAAAATTCAAGTATCTGCCCTAGCATTAGCGAGTCAGGTGGTTCGAAATGAGAGCTGACTGTAATTCCGGAGGTTTCTGTGATCCCACGTGTAGTGGATTGCACATGTCACCACTAGAGGGAGACAAGTGCAACACAAAAGAACCTCAGACCTACTCGGGGCACCTGTGGGGCAGCTTTTGTGGAGTGGCAAAATGCGTGAGAGATGCTGCAAAGGGCACGTGACAATGTACGGGACTACAGGGCTGGCAGCCTCGGGAAAGTGGCGAACGTGACCCCGGCCGCTGATCCTCCCATCAGATGACTAGCTGCACCGGGTTGAACACTCACCCAAGATTCACATCTGCCTGGAACCTGTGAGTGGGGAAAGGAAATAGGGAAATAGGGTCTTTGGAGCTGGAATCAGGTGAGATGAGGTCGGATTGGATTCAGGTGGACTTTGATGCAATATGACTGGCATACTTATAAGGAGAGGATACACGGCAATGCTCACAGAGGGAAGAAGGATGCGTGACAACAGCGGCGGAGGTGGGAGTGATGAGCCTGCGATCCAAGGAACATGGAGCACCACGGGGCGCCCCCAGAACCTGGAAGGGGCGAAGAAGGCAGCTGGCCTTGCCAGCACCTTGATTTGGGGATTCTGGCCTCCAGATCCATGAGAGAGTAACTTCCTGTTGTTTTAAGCCACCCACCTTGTGGTAATTTGTTGTGACCGTCCCCATGTCACATGGAACTTCCAGCAGGGAAATACCAGCAAAGGCCTTTCCTGAAGCTTAAGCCTGTATCTCCTGCACCCTAGGGACTCCAGGGGCAGACTTGGGTCTTTGAGAAACTACTTCCTGGGTCACACCCCAGGTCTTCGGACTGGAGGATCACAAACTCACCCACTCCTCAAAATCAGTAAGCAGGGGTCCTAGTTGGGACTGGCTCAAGGGAACGCAAGCAGCCAGCTTCCCTGGGCTGCTCTGAAAATTCTATCAATGTGATTTTTTTTTTTAATGTTTGTGTGTGTGTGTGAGAGAGAGAGACTTTGAACAGGGGACCGGTAGAGAGGCGGCGGGGTGGGGGAAGGCACAGGATCTGAAGCAGGCTCCAGGCTCTGAACTGTCAGCAGAGCCTGAAGCAGGGCTGGAACTCACGGACTGCAAGGTCATGACCTGAGGTGAAGTCAGACGCTTAACCCACTGAGCCACCCAGGCGCCCCTCAACATGATTTTTGAAGTAAGAAGGGGCGCAGAAGGCTCTCATGGGTCAGGATACCGTGGGCACAAGATCTGCTAGGAACACTCTCTCTGGAACAGACCTCCCCACCTGCCCTCGGGGGCTGCCTGAGTGCTGGTCTTTGGTGGGCACGGACACCCGATCCAGCCACCACGCCCCCACCCTCCAACCACAAGAGAACCAGGCCCCCAGCTGACGCCCACCTGAAGTTGTAGCCGGGGGACACATTGTGGTCCACGTCCCGGGTGTCCAGGCGGCGGAAGGAGTACCTGGGCAGGCAGAGGGCCGCGGTTCTGTCCAGGTTGCAGTCCCAGTTGATCTGGATGCCCATGATGCCTCCCTGCGGGTTGCAAGCAGAGACAGAGCGAGCTTTCCTCGGGCCCATTCTAGAACGCGATGTGTGAAGGCCTGTGTCAGAAAAGCCAGGGGCCTCCGCCTACCTCGACGGCCATGTCCTGGAAGCTGTGTCCCGCATCCTGCACTATTTTGCCAAGACGGAATATGGGGCAGAAGGGATCTGTTACGGCGTCATAAATGCACGACTTGAGGTAGGCAGTGGTGGTGTTGGGAAGAATATTCCTCCTGAAGTCAGGAGAAAGCAGAAACGGAGCGAGGAAAACGTCAAAGAGGAGCCAGAAGTTGCTCCAAGACACTGGTGAACGCACACAGCGGGCCACTTACTTGCTAAAGTTAAATTTGGGATACCAGATGTTGTTCTTGACCAAGAGAGTGAAGTTTTCTGCAGCCTTTAGAAAAGCAGGACTGAAAAAAATAACGTCACATCCTGTTAATGAAAGTACAAATATATGTATGCTCACATCCTTATGTAATATTTTTAAAAAGCACATGCACATGTGTCAAACAATGTCATTTTGTCAAGAAAAAAATGGGAAAACATCTCAAGCATTTTCTACTTTCCTCTGCATAAGCACTAGGTCTACAGGTAAACTAGGTAAACTTAAGGTAAATTAAGCCGTACCGTTTCTTGCCTCTTGCCAAGGCAGCGGGGAATTTAAGAGTTCAGTAAAGGCTAAGGAGAAAGGATGCCCAGTGGCTTCCTTTGAAATTATTCAGCCTGCAGGGGATTTGGGAGGCATCTCACTCAGTGCCCTCAGGGGAATGCTCAACAGATCTGGTTTTACAAGTCTAAGCAAAGGTACAGTCACCGCCACCGGGTGGATCCTGATCTTATCACAAAAGGACACAAAAATCACGTGTGTCTTTTGGCAAGTACTCTCTTCTCAGAAGTGCCATGTCAGCTCCTGGCTGACCCTACAGTAAATATGTCTCCAAGGGGCCCCCTCTTTGGTGAGTCTCTACTGGGGAATCCAGTGCTGTGGGCAGACCCCTGGGCGGGTGGGCGGTTTCCCTGATCCAGGCGGAATGTCTGAGTTTATAAACAGTATCAATCGTCTGCTCAACCCTGAGACAGAACCAAGCCCACACAGCAAAGACAGCTGAACCTGCCGAGGATGCCAAGGCCTTGACAAAGGAACTCTCGGGGCTTCAAATTCCCTCCTCCCTGTATCAAGAGGGATGGGTTATATTAGGGTTTTTCAAACTACTGTCATTCTCTGTACCATAACTTTCCCCCCACATCTGTCTACCTCATATGTGAAACTTTTAAGATTAACTGTTTTATTATTTTTTTAAATTTATCAAAAAATTAATTTTATTTTAGAGAGGGAGAGAACACACGAGCTGGGGGTGGGGGGAGAGAGAGAGAGGGAGGGAGGGAGGGAGGGAGAGAGAGAGGGAGGGAGGGAGGGAGGGAGGGAGAGAGAGAGAGAGAGAAAGAGAGAGAGAGAGAAAATCCCAAATAGGATCCATGCCCAGTGAAGAGCCCCATGCAGGCCAAAATCAAGAATCAGATACCCACCCAACTGACTGAGCCACCTAGGTGCCCCTAACTCATAGTTAAAAAAAAATTGGAGGTGAAATCCACATAATGTAAAATTAACCATTTTAAAGTATATAATTCAGTGGCATTAAACATATTCATGATGTGCAACAATCACCACCATCTAGTTCTAGAACATTTTCATCACCCCAAAGAGAAGCACTGTACCTTTAAGCAATAGTATCTATTCTCCCTCCCCGCTCCCCCCCCCCACCTTTGGGAGACCACTAATCTACTTACTGTCTCTCCAGATTTGTCTCTTCTGGACATTTTATATAAATGGAATCATACAATACGTGGCCTTCTGTGTCTCGCTTCTTTCACTTAGCACCATATCTTCTAGGTTCATCCACATTGTAGCATCTAACATTTCATCCTTTTTTTACGGCTGTGTGCTGTTCCTTTGCACAGATGGACTGTAATCTGTTTATCTCTTTCCCTGTTGATGGTCATTTGGGTTGTTCCCGCCTTTAGGATCAACTCACTGCTTTTACTGACATTCATTTTGAAATAAAACTTTCCATCATGACCATAAGAAATATTATTTGCTCTAAGTCAGGGGTCATTGTTCAAATAAATATAATCAAATCCAAACAATATTACTAAGAGTTGTAGTTAAGGGCCACCTGGGAGGCTCAGTCGCTTAAGCATCCAGCTTTTGATTTTGGCTCAGGTCAGGAGATGGAGCCTGCTTGGAATTCTCCCTCCCCCCCTCTCCCTCTCCCTCTCCCTCTCCCTCCCTCCCTCCCTCTCTCTTTCTCCCTCTCTCTCTCTCTCTCCCCCTCTGCCCCTCTCCCCTGCTTGCTCTCTCTCTCTCTCTCTCTCTCTCACCCCCTCTGCCCCTCTCCCCTGCTCTCTCTCTCTCTCTCTCTCTCTCTCTCTCTCAAAAAATAGTTGTAGTTATATTACTATTTACCTAAGGTGCTGAATCTGGGGGTTATAATTTGTGAGAAATGGAAATCAGCAAGTTATAAAAGATACCCCAAACCAGGATTCCCTCCTTGATACAAGCTTAGAAGCTGAATAAGAATGGAAATGGGAATGTCCTTCTCTCCATGTGACTCCTGTTATCAGTGTACACTTAAAAATCATCTTCCACTCGATTGGATACATAACAGTGCTGTCCAATGAACATAAACTGAGACACAAATACAAACCACCTTGCAATTTCAAGTGCCTAGTAGTCACATTAAAAAGCAAAAAAAAAAAAACAACAAATGAAATTAACTTTTTATAATGAGCCACTATATCTGAAGTATTACTTCAGTAGGTAAACAGCACATAGTATCATCTATCTATCTATATATATATGTGTGTGTGTATATATATATGTACATAGTATATGTATTGTATAGTATGTATATAGACATATACCGTACAGTAATATAGATGTGTATTAGTATCATATATATACATATACATGTGTGTGTGTGTGTGTAATTTTCCCCCCATAATGTCTGCAGGCTCTGGTGTACATTTTACACTGAGCATTTTGTTTGGATCCAGGCACATTTTGAGTGCTTAACAGCCACCTATGGCCAGTGGCATGATGTTGGGGAGCAGAGCTCCCCGTAAGATCCTTTTCACCTTTTCAGCTCAAAAATGCTAGGATTCCTTTTCTTTTAAGTATTTCCTTCCCTGACCTGAGCTGCTTCCCTCAGCAATCTTGGAATCAGCACCTCTCGGCCATTTCTTCTGCTGCAGGGCACCCTGAATGGGGGGGCACGTGGCTGGCTCCCTGCCAGGCTTCTCCAGGCCTCCCTCTGAACTCTGGGTCACGAAGGCTGGAGTTGCAAGCACTTCTGAGAGCATTACCTCTCATCACCTCCAATTAAAGCAGAGCAAATTACTACTGGGAAGAATGTCATTCTAGGGCAGCCCCGAACCTGCTCTACTTTATAAAACACACTACCGTGGACACTCATAATTGTCCTGCCCAGCATCTGTTCCCTTCTTTCCTGGTAACGAACGCCCGCCTGACTTCCGTTGGAAGCCACACCTCCCTACTCTCAGGCTGTGTGGTCTGGGTGGGACTG
The DNA here is from genome assembly GCF_006229205.1 of Suricata suricatta. NCBI lineage: Eukaryota > Metazoa > Chordata > Mammalia > Carnivora > Herpestidae > Suricata > Suricata suricatta. The sequence goes on along the minus strand of NC_043713.1, from coordinate 82,085,392 downwards.
CACCCTACCTCCAGGGGTGGGCAGGTGACCCAGGTCTGAGCTGAGAAGCAAAATCCATGCCTCAGCTATTGATGGACTGAGGGATGTGGCTGAAGATGTGACGATGGACAGATCTAGAAGAATCTCTATGGACAACTGGGCTGGGAGACCTGGAGGGTCCAGGGGGAATATAAGCCCAGAGCCGCCTCCTATGGTCCTGCAAGTGAAGCTGATCTAGGGGAAGCAGAGTCAAAAGGTGGAGACTCTGAAAATATCCTTAGAGCCCCAGGTCTCACCGCGCTGGGCTCTTCACAGTTAGTTGTATAATAAACGGCTCCTGCCATGTGTGTGTCCTGCTTGAGGCCCCGAGAACTGTTTCCTGTTAGTTACTTGAAACTGACAAAGTCCAAACATAGAAATAAATCATCTGCACTCTTCTCACAAGTGACAAACGCTGTGGCCCACCTTGTCATTGGTCCTAGCCCTGGGGAAGCCTGACTCCACCAAGACACCAAGAGCACAACACACAGGCTTAACTCACTCAGGCACGTGTGTGTCATCTTCCACCGGGCACCAGGCCGCCACCTCGCACGTCTTCACGGTCCCATTGAACAGCACACATCTTCCTGTTGCAATTCCTGCAGGGGCAAGGAGCACCTGTTTTCCATCTTCACAAGGGAGACAAGTGCAAGCACTGCCACAGCATCCTGTGCGGTCGATCTTGAGCTGTTCCGATTCCGGACTTTATACGGTTTTCAGAAATTAGAGGAAAACATTTGCCTGAGTCCAGTGGCAAGGCTAGGGTGATGGCAGGCTGGCACAGGGCAAGATCTGGGGTGGCCTCTGGAGTACAGGTGACAGGTGAATGTCCAGAAGATCCTGAGAGCCTAATGGGTACACCAAACTCACCCAAGGGCCTATGAAGGACTTGGGGAATGTAGGGATTTCTTCATCCTGAAGATCTCTCTGAGTGAAGCCCCACGGGGGAGGCAATCTGGCCAGGGGCTACCCTCCTCACACTACATGTCTACTGTGGGGTCACAGCCAGGAGCTCATACCGTTGCTGTGGACACCTGAAGAGCCAGCGGCACAGTTGGCATCTGATTTACACACAGTGGTCTTATCTGGAAGCTGGAAAAAGATGAAAGAATGAAAACAAATCCCATGTCATCAGTCAGGTGGGGGAAAGGGGCCTGAGGCTCTTTCCTGAGAAGCTGCCTACCTCAGGACAGAGGCCCTGGGTCTGGTTGATGGTGGTGATCATGTTGGTCATGATGAAGAGGGAGTTCTCCTCCTGCAGAGGGGGCGAGGGGAGAGGGCAACACTGTGTTACCTTCAGAGCATCAGGCCAAGTCCTAAAGAAAGCCACATGTTGATTTAATAGGACAGGACCTTTCACTTCTCCCAAGTGCCATGCAGAAGACAATTTAAAACCTGATCTTCTGGGGCGCCTGGTCGCTCAGTCAATTAAGTGACTGACTTCAGCTCAGGTCATGATTTCACAGCTCGTGAGTTCAAGCCCTGTGTCGGGCTCTCTGCTGTCAGCATACAGACTGCTTCAGATCCTGTGTCCCCCTCTCTTTCTGCCCCTCCCGCCTGGACGCACTCTCTTTCTCGCTCAAAAATAAACATTAAAAAAAACCCTGATCTTTTTTGACTCCTTGTTCTCTGAGAGTTTATAAGCTAACTGAAGACAGGCTTCAAGAAGATAGTTGTACCATAATCCCCCTTATCTGCAAGGGGACATGTTCTGAGGCCCCTGGGGGCTGCCTGAAACCACAGACAGTACCCAATCCTCCATAGGCTATGTTGTTTTTCTTTCTGATACAGACATATCTATGATCAAGTTAAAGTTTTAATTACACAGTAAGGGGTGCCTGGGTGGCTCAGTTGGTTAGGTATCTGACTTTAGCTCAGGTCATGCTCCTACAGTTGTGGGTTCGAGCCCCGCATCGGGCTCTGTGCTGACAGCTCAGAGCCTGGAGCCTGTTTCGGATTCTGTGTCTCCCTCTCTCTCTGCCCCTCCCCCACTTGCGCATGCGCTGTCTCTCTCTCTCGCTCTCTCAAAAATAAACATTAAAAAATAAATAAGTAAATTAGACACAGTAAGAGATTAACAACAACTAATACTAAAGTGGGACAATTATAATCATATATTATAATAAAAGGTGATATAGTCTCTCTCTCTCAATACCTTTCTGTATTGGACTCACCCTTCTTGGTGTGATGGGAAAATGCCTACATGAAGAGAGGAAGTGAGGTGAACGTTGGAAGCTTTGTGATGTAGTGTTGCGCTACTACCGACTTGACGATATGTCAGGAGCGCCATCTGCTTCCGGACTGCAGCTAACCGTGGGTAACTGAACTGTGGACAGAGGGCCTGCTGTTCACATATGTTCATGGCAGCATTATTCATAGTGACCCAGAGGTGGAAACACCCCAAATACCTATTGACGGATGAATGGATAAACAGATTGTGGTTATCTATGCCTGTGTGTGTGTGCCTGTAATGGAATAGGACTCAGCCATAAAGAGGAATGACTCACTGACCCAGGATACAACATGGGAGAACCTCAAAAATATGAGGCCAAGTCAAAGAAGCCAGACAGAAAAGGCCACATGTTGTATGATTCTATGAAATTTTCATAGAGACAGAAAGTAGGTGAGTGGCTGCCTTGGAGGCAGGGGGTAAAGTGCAGGGCAGGATGGGAAGCGACGGCTGAATGGGTAAGGCGTCTCCTCTTGGGGTGACGGAAATGTCCTGGAACTAGTAGGTTATGGTTGCATACTATTGTGAAGGTACTAAATGCCATGGGATTTTTCAATCTGAAATAGCTAATATTATGGCATGTGAATTTCACCTCAGTGGGGAAAAAATGTCTATAACCTGAAGTGGTTCCTTAATAAAGCTTGGCTTGTTAAGGGAAAAGAGCCAAAAACTGCTCAAGACATCCTCTGCCAACCAGATTACCTCAGAGATACAAAAACGCAGGGCCACCAAAGTCCCCAAATTTGGCTGGTTTTCTTTCCTAACTGAAATTAAAATAAATAAAACATCCTAGAGAAGACCAAATCAGGGTCAGCAACGGACACTTCTCTATTGGAGAAGGCTGTTTTTTCCTCCTAGGAAGGTTGATTTACAGTTTCTGGAGAGGGAGCGCCTGGGTGGCTCAGGTGGTTGAGCGTCCAACTTTTTTTTCTTTCCCAATGTGTATTTATTTTTGAGAGAGACCGAGCATGAGTGGGGGAGGGGCAGAGAGAGGGAGACACAGGATCCAAAGCAGGCTCCAGGCTTTGAGCTGTCAGCACAGAGCCCGACATGGGGCTCGAACTCACAAGCCATGAGATCATGACCTGAGCCAAAGTCAGACACTTAACCGACTGAGCCACCCAGGCACCTCAAGTGTCCAACTCTTGATTTTGGTTCAGGTCATGAAAATGCAGTTCATGGGTTTGAGCTCTATGCTGATAGTGTGGAGCCCACTTGGGAGTCTCTCTCTTTCTGCTAGAGAACAATTCACTGGAGATGAGACTAAAGAATTGCTAAGGACTTTCCAACATGAGGAATAAAAGATGTCCAAAAATCCTACTAGGTCCTCCCCTTCGCCGAACACTGGCATTCTAAAATGAAACACCAGAAGCTATCTGTCAGTCTTTCGTACTCTGTGGGAGTGGAGTGGGTGCCGGGAGCCCTCTGGAGGATCAGGGTAACTCAGGGATCAAAGTGTCTATAGACCTCTCCACCCCCAGGTCTGACAAGGTGGTGGAAGCTCTGGGAATAGCTGGCATCTTCCAAAGAAAGATCTAGAACAAGCCATGTTGGGAGACGGGGAATTGTGAGGAGGCATGAGGATATGGCTTAATGCCCAAGTTTCTTCTGGCTTTTTTTTTTTTTTTTTTTTTTTGAGAGAGACGGAGAGAGAGAGTGGGCATGAGTGCATAGGCGGAGTAGGGGCAAGAGAGGGATGGCTCGGAGCCGGAAGCGGTGCTCGAACTCATTAACCATGAGATTATAAACTGAGCCCAAGTCGGTCACTTAACTGAGCCACCCAGGTCCCCCTATTTCTCATCTGTTTTAAGCTCAGGGAAATTTTATTCTGGAGATGAGCCAAGTAGAAGCACTGCAAACAAATATTTGCGGTCCATCTGCAGAGAGGCAGAAGGGTCTGAGTGACCTCCATTGCTCATTAGTTCTGGTCTTCTCTCTGGGCGCCCCACAAAACCCTTCTCTTGAAAAGGCAGTGGGGAAATGAGGAGTTTCTCAAGTCCTTGCTTTTCCTTGCTGAGCTCTGAGCCAGGAGTTGACAGCTTATTTGCATTTAGCCACCACCAGAACCTAGCATATATGGCATCTGGAGGGGTATGTCAGGGTGTGGCCATGGACCACAGCCATTACCATGGCTAAAGAGAGTCAATATTTAACTTGGAGCTTTGTCGATTAACAGACTGGACACTAGGATGCTTTCTTTCCTTACCTTTGTGCCTGACAAAATCCTATGTCTGTTTCCTTCTGGTTTGCCTTTGGGTCTCTAACTCCTGATAAACTTTTTACACTGTCTGCAAAGATTCACCATGTGGGTTTACACCAATAAAGTAAATACTAAATGTAGAATGGTGGTATTTCCACCTGAATTTTTCCCAGGATTTAAAACATTTGCTTTTCCACCTTTCAGGGCTTGAGACAGGCTGAGTTGTCTGTGTTTAAGCCAAACATGATTTAGAACTAAAGCAACATAGCAGGTTGAATATTATTTATCAGACCCTAAACCAGAAGAGATCTGCCTGTGTTGCTTACTTGGACTAAAACGATCAGTCTGGGTATCGGTGATGTTAGAACTCTACCAATCATTAATCAAGAGTGCAGAGTCAGTAAAGCAAAAGGAGCTAAGGAGAAGCTTTAGCATTAGAAGCCACAGGGGGAGGCCCACCTGAGCTGGAATCACATAATCCGCCACATCCCAGACCCGGAATCCAAGTGTAGAAGTGTTGGTTACAGTCACACCTTTGGCTTTGGTAGTCACTGAGCTGACCACAGAGTCCGTTTCCTGGTAGCCTTTTTCCCACACAAACACCCACCTACAAAATAAAACAGTCCTCTTAAATTGCCATTAGGATTCAACAAATTTGAATTGATGCTAGGGAGCCTCTGATAGCCAGAGGCTGACAGTACAACATTCAGTGATTATGCAACTTTGCAAAACTGTTTAACTTGGGGGCTCCATTCCCATACCTGCAAAATGCGCATATGGAACATAAACCACAGGGTAGTTTGTAGGAGATAAATGAGATGATGTAGGCAAACCATTCAGCACAGTGATAAGCACAAAGAAAGTATTCAATGAATGTCTTTATTATTAAATATTTGAGCACTTTCAATGCACTATGACCCTGCAGAATCACCAGAGATAATAAAAATTATGATAATAGTTACCATCTGGGTGTTTTTAGGTGCCAGGTGCTAATCTAAACTCTATATACTTATTAACTAATTTAATCCTAACCACTTTATAAGGCAGATATTATTCTCTATTTATTTTAAAGTTTATCTATTTAAAACAGAGCATGAAAGTGCATGGGTGCATGAGCAGGGGAGGGGCAGAGAGAGAGAGAGAGAATCCCAAGCAGGCTCTGCACTGTCAGCACGCAGGCTGATGCGGGGCTCAATTTCACAAACTGGGAGATCATGACCTGAGCTGAAATCAAGGGTCACTTAACTGACTGAGCCACCCAGACACCCCTATTATTCTGTTTTCACAGAGGAGGAAACTAAGACACAGAGAGGTTAAGTCATTTGCTCAAGGTCACACAGCTAGTGAATGACAAAGTCAGAATTTGAACTCAAGTCTTTTGCCTCTGAAGCCTCTTTTCTTGTCCTGTATGCTATACTCCCTCGAGAAAAAATAATCTCACTATTCAAGTAACTTCACACTAGTTCATACTTTTTCTCTAAGAATTCAGGTCCCACATATGCTTCTCTTCTCTGGGGAGAATTGAGGGCATTACAACCAGTCTGAATAATTAAAGGAGGGCCTGGAAGGCTCAGCCGGTTAAGCATGACCTCATGGTTCCTGAGTTCAAGCCCTGCAATGGGCTCTGCACTGACAGTATGAAGCCTCCTTGGGATTCTCTCTCCCTCTCTCTCTCCCCCTCCCCCACTTGCTTTCTCCGCCCCCCCCCATCAAATAAATAAACTTAAAAAAAAATCTAAAGGCATTAGCACAAAGTGGTTAGGACACTGGAACATAGACTGAAGCTAGTGATCATGGTTCATTTCTAAGCTCTACCATTCACTAGGCATTAACTTTGGCCTTTCTCTGTGCCTCAGTTTTTCCCATCAATAAGATGGGAATGATAATAGGACTTCATAGGATAGTTGTAAGGTTAAATGAGTTACTGCATGTCAAATGTTCAGAACGTTTGTGTTGCCATCAGTAGGCTAACATTGGCCATGATGGGAGGATTTACACCATGGAAGTTGGCTAATGCTCCAAATGAGAACTCCTTCCCACCAGAGCGGTTATTAAACACCTACCAGTGACCATTATTGTTATTTTTTCTAGAATCAAGAAATGCTAGCATCCCTCTCTTATAAGCTCTAGCTGCCAGGACTCCAAAAAATTAGTGGCTTTGGTTATTTATGGGTTTGTCTGCTCTGAGCAGTCTCCAAATTCTTTGTCCATCCTAGAGGCAAGCTTTTCCCCAAACAAGTCCTTTTCTTCAGGGGTTCTAGGAATTTAGCTGATAAGCTTTCATTTAACTCTACTGAGAGTAGCTTATTTCACCACAGAGAACTGTGAGTTGCTAAATCAGAGACACATGGTTTCACACGAATCACTATGTGATTAACTACTGCCTCATCATAGGATAGATAAGAGAATCAGATAACTGAGAAATCCACGTCCAGTCTAAGATGAATTGGATCAGGAGACTAAGAGATGATTCAGAAAGTAAAAGAAAAGAAGACAGAAAAAGAAAAAAGCCCTTAATTTCCTGAGTCAGGCTTGATCATAGGAAGATGGAAAAGCAAAGCATTTACTGCTTTATAAATCCTCATGATCAAGGTAGCACACCACAGGAACCCTGGAAAGCTGTGCTGCCCAACAGAAATAGAAAACAAGTTGCAAATGTAATGTCATTTCTAACAGCCATGTTAAAAAGTAAAAAGAAAAACAGGTAAAATTAATTATGATATATTTTATGTTACCCAATATACCCAAAATATTTTAACATGTTATCAATGTAATATGTATTAATGTGATAGTTTACTTCTTTTTTTTTTGTATTAGGTCTTCAAAATCCAGTGTGTATTTTATAGTGATAGTATATATCTTGACTTGGAGTAGGTACATTTCAAGTGCTCAATAGCCACATGTGACTAGTGGCTATTATATCATACAATGCAGCAATAGACGCTTTCTGTAGTCTAGAACTTTACAGATATCTTAAGGTAGATTTAAACTAATTCTCCCCTGAGCATCGAAAGCCAAGAGGAAAAAGCTGAGAGCTCCTGATTCTAAGTGCTTCCGGTCCAATCCAGCAACATGAATTTACTTAACCAGCTAGCAGCGGATCTCAAAATTTAAGGGTACATCACAATCACTGGGGGCCAGTACCAGTACTGGTACTTATTAGACTTACTAAATCCAAACCCAGGAGTGGGTCAGGTGGTTCTGATGCAGAGCCCACACCAGGGAAGCCATTTTACTGACTCCTGTCAGTACTTACTGCTGCTGGGCTGACATCTGTTAGAAGCCACACCTGCCTCATCACGTGAATTCTTGTGGGCAGTGTTAGCAGTTTCCAAGCCCCACTCCATGGTGGAGGATCTGTTACTTTTATACAATTCCTCAGGTGAGGATTTCCCGATCAGGTAGGTTTAGGAAACACTAGGGCATTGATTCTCAAACGTTGCCGCACATCAGAGTCACCTGGGGAGTCAGTCACACTCCATAGCAATGAAATCAGAAGGTCTGGGGTGGAGAGTCAGCAGTCAGTATTTTTAAGATTCCCAAAAGATTCTAACCTGCAGCTGGGGAACACTGCACTACGCCTTTCAAGAAAAGGAATGCCAGAGTAGGTAACATCTGTCAGCTCAACAGCTGTAGAAACTAATGCCCAGGTGGACCTTGAAAGTGGGCCCAATTGGGAAGTTAATTTCTACCTCCTCTCTCGAGTTTCATTAAATTGTAATAGGTGCGTTCAATTACAAGTAAGCACTTGGTAAGCATAGAAGGTGGCAAGCATATGGAAGCATCGGAAGGGAGCATGCAGAACGATGAGGCTAAGTAAGGTACTTATACCCAAACCCCCAACCACTCCACAAAACAAAGGAACTGAACTTTAAATGCTCTTTAGAAGTGTGACCTCTTCACTATTTTGGGTTACCACATGGTACTTAAAGGAAAGGACCGGAAGCCACAGACCCAAAAAGAACCAAATGGAAATTCCAAGGTTTGTTTTCTGTCAGCTGTTCATGAGAATGGGAAGTGAAGTGAAAAGATTGAGCCGTTTAGGACAAAGCCAGCTCCCCACCCCCTCTTCCCCGCTGCCAAAGGACAACATGGAGCAAGCCAGAGAACAAGAAGCAGGAAGGATGAAGGTCTAGCCAGTCTTTGCCCT
>NC_043713.1:82071972-82076694 GCF_006229205.1 Suricata suricatta | reverse complement strand
CAAAGTGGGATTGGCTCTACCAGGAAGGAGTGACCCTCTCTCCGTGAATGAATGACCCTCTGGAGGTCCGGGGAGAACCAGTGACCGGGTTAGTGGAGATAGAGCCATCGAGGAGAAAGTGACCTCCCCCTTGGGAATGAGCTGCCCCTCAGGGGGACTGAGGTGGGGGGGAGGTAGTGAGCGACTCCTTCAGGTGGTTTAGGAGGTAGGAGTGACCTGTCGGGGACGGGGACAGCTTAGAAGAGTAGTCCCTCAGGAGGTCCAAACTTGTGCCGCCTTAACCTCAGGAGAAAAAGCCTGTTACGTCAGGTGCCCGAGGAGCCCTTGGCTGGTGTCACATACCCTTTAAAGTGCCCCTCTTGGAATTGAAGCCAGGCCACATCTCTCCTCCAAATCAGATACTTCCTTAGTTACAGGACAAGGGAGGGGTTTCTGTGGCCATCCTTTCAACTGAGAAAGTTTTATCACAACTTTAGGGAGACTTGGAAAATAGAGGGAAGTGGAGGAAACACCCACAGTTCCACTACTCGAACATAATTTTCCACGTTTGTTCATTCCCTTTCAGGTATGTTTTCAAAGATATGTTTTATATTTAGTTTCATTAATTCGTTCAACAAGCATTAATAAGCACCTTCAATAGCTAGGCACTGTTGAGTGAACAGAGCAAGCCTGGCGTCACGGAGTATAAATTCTCACAGGTAGATGTGCATAAGGTTTGAGTGTGTAAGTCATAGGCAATGAGGATGTTTTTCCTGGTTTACGCTACAGGCTTTCTGTGTTACTGCAGACTTGTTATAATGTCCATTTTTTAATAAATGGACTGTTTCTTGCAGAGGTATGCCATGATTTTTCTAACTGTTCTTGTCTGATTGCATCTAGTTTGTGGATCCTAGGCATAATCTTTGATACAATATTTTAGTTCATTTCCTGGATGTGAGTTTCCTAAGCCACACTGCCTTGTTTCTCCATACATAAAAAAGTAAAGAATAAGAAAGTTTGAAGAAAATAGACAGCATCTACCTCTAGAGATGGAATTGTTGTGTTAGAAGGAGGCGTAGAGCTGCCACCTGCCTCAGTCCAAAATGGTCCCAAGAAAAGGTGGTGACAGCTTAAGTGGGATTTTTTTTCATTCATTTGACAGATATTTACTGAGTGCCTGTTGTGTTCTTGGCAGTGTTCTTGATGCTAGGGGTATGAGGGTGAACAGATTGGTGAGGTCTCTGTCAAAATGGAGCTTGGTGTCCTTGGGAGGTCTTAAATTCTATGTAGAAAAGGAAAATCCAGTTGCTAAATTCTCATTGGAAAGAGACTTAAAAATGCTTTCAATTAAGGGCCCAAACTCAGTTCCAGCTCTCAGTAATACTTACCCAGAGCAATGAGATGGTCCAGCCTTAAAAATCTTGAATTTAAATGGTTTGCTTGTGTTTGGGAACAAAGCAGGTATGAGAAACATATAAACAAGTGTTTCTAAATTACTAGTTGGTAATCTATCCTTAGGACCAACCAGAGAAGTTGATCTTGAAAAATGATTAGGAAAAGAAAGTTATTTCATTTACATTCTTGCTCTTAGTTTATCTGTTTTTAAAAGCTGCTTTGGGGCACCTGGGTGGCTCAGTCAGTTAAACGTTTGACTTTGGCTCAGTCATGATTGTGGGTTTGAGCCCTGCATCAGGGGCTGCACTGAAAGTGTGGAGCCTGCTTTGGATCCTCTGTCTCCTTCTCTCTCTGCTCCTCCTCTGCTCGCACACTTGTGTGCTCACTGTCTCTCCAAAATAAATAAACATTAAAAAAAACCTTAAAAGCAATCCCTATCAAAATAACACCAGCATTCTTCACAGAGCTAGAACAATCTTAAAATTTGTATGGAACCAGAAAAGACCCCGAATAGCCAAAGCAACCCTGAAAAAGAAAACCAAAGTGGAGGCATCACAATTCCAGACTTCAAGCTGTATTACAAAGCTTGTAATCATCAAGACAGTATGGTACTGGCACAAAAATAGACACATACATCAATGGAACAGAACAGAGAACCCAGAAATGGACCCACAAACATATGTCCAAACTAATCTTGGACAAAGCAGAAAAGAATATCCAGTGGGGAAAAAACAGTCTCTTCAGCAAATGATGTTGGGCAAATTGGACAGCGATATGCAGGAGAATGTACCATACACAAAAATAAACTCAAAATGGATGAAAAACCTAAACCTAAAACAGGAAGCCATCAAAATCCTAGAGGAGAAAACAGGCAACAACCTCTCTGACCCCAGCTGCAGCAAATTCTTACTTGATATGTCTCTAGAGGCAAGGGAAACAAAAGCAAAAGTGAACTATTGGGACCTCATCAAGATAAAAATCTTCTACACAGTGAAGGAAACAATCAGCAAAACTAAAAGGCAACAGACAGAATGGGAGAAGATATTTACAAATGATATATCAGATAAAGGGTTAGTATCCAAAAATCTATAAAGAACTTATCAAATTCAACACCCAAAACACAAATAATCCAGTGATAAAATAGGTAAAAGACATGAACAGACACTTTTCCAAAGAGAACATCCAGATGGCTAACAGACACATGAAATGATGCTCAACATCACTCATCATCAGGTAAATACAAACCAAAACCACAATGAGATACCACCTCACACTTGTCGGAATGGCTAAAATTAACAACGTAGGCAACAAGAGATGTTGGCAAGGATGCAGAGAAAGAGGAACCCTTTTGCACTGTTGGTGGGAATACAGCCACTCTGGAAAAAACATTATGGAGGTTCCTCAAAAAATTAAAAATAAAACTACCCTAAGAATCAGCAATTGCACTATTGGGTACTTATCCAAAGAATACAGGAGTGCTGATTCAGAGGGGCACATGTACCCCAATGTTTATAGAAGCACTATTGACAATAACAGAAGTATGGAAAGAGCCAAAATGTCCAATGACTGATGAATGGATAAAGAAGATGTGGTATAGGGCCACTTTGGTGGCTCAGTTGGTTAAGTATCTGACTTTGGCTCAGGTCATGATCTTGTGGTTTGTGAGTTTGAGCCCCACATCGGGCTCTATGCTGACAGCCTGGAACCTGCTTCAGATTCTGTATCTCTCCATCTCTCTGCCCCTCCCCTGCTCATCCTCTGTCTCTCTCTGTCTCTCAATAATAAATAAATGTTAAAAATAAAAAAATATGGGGTACACACACACATACAATGGAAAATTACTCAGCAATCAAAAAGAATGAAATCGTGCCATTTGCAACAATGTGGATGAAACTAGAGTGTGTTATGCTAAGTGAAATAAGTCAGAGGAAGACAAATGATTTCACTCATGGAATTTAAGGAATAAAACATGAACATAAGGGAAGGGAAGCAAAAGTAAGATTAAAAACAGGGAGACAAATTATAAGAGACTCTTAAATACAGAGAACAAACTGAAGGTTGCTGGTGGTGTTGGGGGGGGGGGAGGGGCTAAATGGGTGAGGGGCATTAAGGAGGACACTTGTTGGGATGAGCACTGAGCATTATATGTAAGTGATGAATCACTAAATTCTATTCCTGAAATCATTATGACACTATATGTTAACTAACTTGGATTTAAATTAAGAAAAAGAAAAACAATAAAACCATTTTCTTCAGGTTTTATTGACATACAGTAAACTGCACATATTTAAAGTGTACAAGTGTATAAGTCTGACATATATATATACACCCAGAGGACCATGACCAGTGCAGATAGTGAACATAGGGACACCTGGGTGGCTCAGTTGGTTAAGTGTCCAACTGTTGATTTCAGCTCAGCTTATGATCTTGAGGTTAATGTAATCAAGCCCTACATCAGGTTCTGTACTGACAGCCCAGAATCTGGTTGGGATTTTCTCTTTCCCTCTCTGTCTCTACCTCTCCCCTGCTTGCACACACACTCTCTCTCTCAAAATAAATAAAACTTTTTAAAAAGAATATATCCATTGTACTAGCCAGAAGTAATCGTAGTTTATGTAAAGTGAAAGTAACTGCTGATTACAGCTGGTACTTTGCACATACCTACAGCTTCAATCACAACCAGTTGCATATTTGTTGTATACTTGATTGAGTATGGTCAGTTACTGAGCAACCTTGGGAATTTAGTTTTTAAAAAAGGAGAGTTTCAGTAAAGGTGCCGAGATAATTCAATGAGGAAAGAAGTCTTTTCAATAAATGGTGTTCAAAACAACTGGATATCCACGTGCATATGATAAAGTTGGACCCCTATCTCTTACCATGTATAAAAATTAACTAAAAATGGATCAAAGACCGAAGCATCAGAGCAAAACTGTAAGACTCAAATGAAAACATAGGTGTGAATCTTTGTGACTTTGGATTAAGCACTGGTTTTTAGACATGACACCTAAAGCACAGGTGAAAAATACACAAACTGGGCTTCAAAATTTAAAACTTTTGTGCTTCAAAGGACATCAAGAAAATGAAAAGATGACACAATTTGAAAAATACTTACAGATCATGTATCTGATCGAGGTCTAGTATCCTAAATATCCTAAATAAGAGTTCTTTTTTAAAAAAATAGTTTATTGTCTAATTGGTTTCCATACAACACCCAGTGCTCTTCCCCACAAGTGCCCTCCTCCATCACCACCACCTCTTTTCCCCCTCCCCCTTCCCCTTCAACCCTCATTTCATTTTCAGCCTTCAATAGTCTCTCAAGTTTTGCATCCCTCTCTCTCCCCAACTCTC
>NC_043713.1:82056369-82071872 GCF_006229205.1 Suricata suricatta | reverse complement strand
CAACACCCAGTGCTCTTCCCCACAAGTGCCCTCCTCCATCACCACCACCTCTTTTCCCCCTCCCCCTTCCCCTTCAACCCTCATTTCATTTTCAGCCTTCAATAGTCTCTCAAGTTTTGCATCCCTCTCTCTCCCCAACTCTCTTTCCCTCTTTCCCTCCCCTTGGTCTTCCATTAGGTTTCTCCTGTTCTCCTGTTAGACCTATGAGTGCAAACATATGGTTTCTGTCCTTCTCTGCCTGACTTATTTCGCTTAGCATGACACCCTCAAGGTCCATCCACTTTCCTACAAATGGCCATGGGTTCTTTAACTTTTATAACTCATCAGTAAAATGACAACCCAATTTAAAATGGGCAAAAGGGGGCGCCTGGGTGGCTCAGTCGGTTAAGCCTCTGACTTTGGCTCAGGTCAGATCTCACGTTCGTGGGTTCGTGCCCCGCGTCAGGCTCTGTGCTGACAGCTAGCTCAGAGCCTGGAGCCTGCTTCTGGACTCTCCCCCTCTTATGCTCTGACTCTTTCTGTATCAAAAATAAATAAAACATTAAAAAAAATTAAAAAAAATAAAATGGGCAAAAGATTTGAATAGACATTTCTACAAAGATCATACAAAAATGGTCAACAAGAACATAAAAAGATGTTCAGTGTCACTGGGGAAATGCAAATCAAGATCACAGTGAGATACCATGTTATCTGCCAGCATGGCTATAATTAAGATGAAGGACAATAAAAAAGATGGCAAGATGTGGATACACTGGAAGCTGCATACACTGCTGTATAACTGGCAGCAAAGTAAAATGGTGCAGCCCCTTTGAAAAACAGTTTGGCAGTTCCTCAAAAAGTTACACAATTAACGTGTGATACACAGATTTCATTCCGAGGTGTACCGTACACCCAAGAGAAGTGAAAAGATATGTTCATGCAAAAACTTGTGTGTCAGTGTTCACAGCCTCATCCATGGTAGCCAACGAGTGGAAATCTAAACGTCTAACAGCTGATGAATGGAGAAACACATGTGGTATGTCCAGACAATGGACTATTACTCAGCCATAAAAAGAAATAAAACCCAGATCCATGCTGCAATGTGCATGAACCTTGAAAACATAATGCTAATTGAAAGAAGACAGTTACAAAAGGTCATATATTATGTGATTCTGTTTATATGAAATGTCCAGAACAGGAAAATCCATTGAGACAGAAAGTAGATTAGCGGTTGCCTAGGGATGGGGGAAAGGAGTAATGGGACTGATTGCTTAACGAGTATGAAGTTTCTGTTTGGGGTGATGAAATGTTCCAGAAATTGCATAATGGTGATAGGTGCAGAACCCTTGTGGATATTCCAAAAGTCACCAAACTGCACATTTTGAAAGGGTGACTTTTATGGTGTGTGAATCATATCAAATTAAAAAAAAATGAAGGCCTCAGATAAAAACAATATACATACACAATAATGGGGCCAAACCTCATGTTTTTTTCTTCACAAGGGAGCTCCTCAGGGCCTCACACAGAGCTTATTTTAAATTTAGATTAAGTTCTAACATCTGGATCATCTGGCTCCTTTGTTGCACACTAAGCCACCAGTTTCCTACAATGCTCTTCCTCTAAAAACTGCCCTCCCTCACAGAGGTGGCCCCAACAGCCATTTTTATACTATGTGACCTTAGCAACTGGGCCACACAGGAAACCTAGCCCCAAAAGGCCAGCCTGGTTCTCTCCTCTGGGACAGCGGCACTGGGAGAGAGGAAGCTCTTTGTTCTCTGCAAGTGACCAGAACTGAGTCAATATAACCTTCCAGTTGGGGCAGTCATGTCCATGGAGAAGCCCAGAAGGGGAGTCTGCAGAAGCAAAAGAATGAGACAGATGGGCAAAGGGGCACAGAGGTGAGGGTGACTAAGAAAATGGCCTCTTTGGTTTCTGCTGAGTTTGTTTCCTGGGTCTGTGCCTTTGCTTCACTTTTGCCATTGAGATATCCCCATGGCTTGATAATTAGTGTTCATTTTCCCCCCTCCTTAATCTAGTAGGCTTTGAAACTTGGAATTGAAAAGACTCTGGCTATGGTGCTAGGTTCCAAGAGGTGAAAGATATACTGTCACTGGTAATGTGGGCATTAAATATTTGTGTCAATGCAGCCAATTAAAGGCGGGGGGAGGGGGGAACTGCCTGAAGCCACCAATACTAAGAGCAGTAATAAATAAATAAAAAGCCCATAAAAACATGTCTGTGGGAAAAGTAGAGCCCAAAACTCCAAAAAGCACATCAGTCTGGGACCATTTTTCTGAGAAGATTGCGGTGGCTGACCTCGGTGCCCCTTAGGGCATCATTTAGTTATAGCTTGGTAAGAATGATGTTTGTTACAATGGTCTTGAGCCACAAAAGGCCTGTCAAATGAAGTTGTATTCTTTGTTCAGGAGTATCTTTAATGAAAGAAAAAAAGTTTCACTTAAATGTTCAGGCATTTAAAGATATAAGATTTACTTATCTGGCACAGAGACATTGTGAAATACGTCATTGTGTAACATAATGACAGATACATGTAGCCCAAATGTATAATTATACATACCTCCAGAAACAGCCTATTCCCTAAATATAGAACATGTTGGTAGCAAAAGTGAGGAATAAATTATTTTATAATTTTACTGTTTCTTTCCCCATGGAGTCCTTAGGCCTGAAGCTGTTGCAGAAGAAAAAAAAACAAAACCCTGACTCTTCTCTTAGAGGCCATGTGCTGATCACAGAATCACAGATAATTCTCTGTGTGTCCCAACCCTATCCAAACCAGCATCTCTTTAACAAGAAATATTTTCTAATCTCTCATTAGAGTCCCTGAAAATAATCAGTATGGCCTGTAATCAACCCATATATATATATATGTATATATATATATTTGATTTGCATTTCCATAATTTCATTGTTCCATTTTGAGTTTTTCATGTGCCTATTGCCCAGTCTGTACGTCTTTGGAGAAATGTCTGTTCAGATCCTTCGCCCATTTTTTAATTGAGTGATTTGCCCCTTTAAGTTTTAAGAGTTCTTTCTGTATTTAGGTACAATTCCTTGTCAGATATATGCTCTGCACATGTTTTCTCTCATTCATTGTAGGTGGGATTACAGGTTATTGAAATGGAGACAATGGGAAGTCTGATATTCTTGCTGATGGACTGGATGTTTTTCTGTAACTGTGTTTTGAAATCCAAGCACCTTTGACATTTGGTCTTGGATGTCAGAAAAATTTCGGGCACCACCCCCTCTGGAAGGCGAAAGAGAGTAGACGAAGCAGAGGGGATAAAACCGCAAACTCTGGATGTAATGGAGCAGTTGTGAGGTCAGCCTGTAGGGACTGGGTCTGCTATCACTGAAAACAAGGTGCTCAGGAGTGGGTCCTGTGTGTGCCAAAGCACTGGGATGTGGGTGTTTACTGGTTGTGCATCCTCAGAGCTTTTTGGCAGTGTGTTTCTTTATATGTCAAATGGAGATCAGTGTTATAGTGCCAAGTATGGTCTTGTCTTTGTGATAGTAACAACAACAGTCAAGACACTGCTGAATGCTTTATAAACTGCATTTCATTCCCATGAAGCATGAGGTAGGCACTGAGGAGAACAACAGTCTCTGAGAGTCCACACAAGCAGTTGAGCCAGGATTGGAGTCCATGTTTGTCTGATTCCAGAATCTTGGCTCTTAACTATTTCATTCTGTAGGCTTCAGATGCGGTGAAGCTGTTTTGTTCACTCTAAATCAGTGCACAGTGTTATGTGGGATTGTTTTTGTGGTTCGACTGCTTGGTGTGTACCAAGATTAAGGGGTAATGAGGATTGTGGGGGAAGCTTGAAATGGGAGAAATCTTGCTTGTGGAGGTAATAGTTATTGGAAACCTCGTACATTCCATTATGTTCCCTGATGTTAGCATGTCATCAAATGTTCCCTGATGTAATCAAATGTCTTTCCAAATTTACTTACAACTATTAGATTCTAAATATTTGGAAGCATTTTCCAACAGACTCAGGAAAATAAGATCCAACAATACAGTCCCATTAGTGTGAAATCTGGTAACTTTCTAAGATGGTGCGTTAATTGCTGTGGGAGGCAGAATAATGTGCCCCCTCCATGTCCATGTCTTAATCCCTGAAACCTGTGAATATGTTCCCTTATATGACAAAAGGGATGTTGCAGATGTGATTAAGCTAAGGATTTTGAGATGGGGAGATTGTCCTGGATTATCCAGATGAGCTTTTTCACAAGGGTCCTTTAAAAATGCTAAGGAGGGGCTGCTGAAGAAGTAGTCAGAGAAGGCCTGTGACAATGTTAGCACAGATCAGAGGTAAGAGATTGCGAGCTGGAGGCCAGGAGCCAAGAAACGAGGCTGGAAAAGGCAACATTCCCCCTCATCCTCCAGAGGAATGTGGCCTTGATGTTAGCCCACAAGACCCATTTTGGATTTCTGATCTCCAGAACTATAACATAATTTATTTGTGTTGTTTTAAGCCACTAGATTTGTGGAGTTTGTTACAGCATCAGCAGGAAACTAATACAGTTACTAACTCCATAGAAATATTATGAACACAAGATTCTTAATTCAGATTAAGCTACAAAGAATTTCATTTCCTATTTATGACTTTAGTTATTGATTAATCTCGGGATAGTTTTGTTGTTTTCTTCTGGGAGGATTTCAATGTATGTTTTTCTTTGTACACTCAAATATGTGGCAGAGGACCAGGGCTCAAAGGAGATATACAAAGCTAACTCAGTGAGTACAATGATATCCCCCCACAAAATAAGTTTTATAAGCACAGAAGATAAATCTCTCACCCAAACGAAATAAGAGCTTTAAGAAAAAAATTCAAGATCATTTTCGTGAATTAGGATTTTTTCTCTTAAAAAATAAGTGGAAAAATAAGGATTTTTTTAAACAGAGTAGAAACGTTGCCTCATTTAATGATTTTGTGGTAACTAGGTGGAGTCCTATTCAATGATAGAAAAAGATACTGTGGGGGTGATATAAAGAGACAGAGTCTACAAAGCACTCAGATTTAACGTGAAAAGTTTATAGTGGTTTGAAACCAACCCAGGATGTATATGGTACAGCGTAAAGCAAGGGAGGGAAATCCTTAGGTGATAACCGCCCTGGTTTGCCTAGGACTGAGAAATTTCCCAGGACATGGGATTTTCAGCGCTGAAGCTGGGGAAGCCCCCTGGCAAGTAGGGTGAGCGGGTGTCTCTCAGAAGGAGGAAGCTAGACTAGCTAGCTTCGGGAAGCCTCATGGTAGCATAGATTCCGAGCCAGGCCCCCACCACCCATTGACACTGCTTACCACACTCCCTGGGTCCACCCCAGGCTTCACTCCCAAGAGACTTATACTGGTTAAACTTGAATTAGGTCTGTTAAAAAACAGAAGGGACTATTGCAAGAAGCAGGGAGACTTTCCAAGAAATGTAGCCTCTAAACCTCACCTTTCCTGATCTTATATCCAGCAACTTGAAGCTTACTGGGAAGTCTAAATAAAAATAAACACAATGGCAACAACAAAAGGTGTACTTTTTATGTAACTTGTCTCATGAAAACCCATCTACTTTGTTCTCTGACAGAGACAGAGGTTTCTGGAATACACAGAACTGTGTGTTTATCTTTCCCAGCCCCCAAGGACTTTTGTACTTTATTAGCCAAATAGCCTCTAGCAGACCTAAATCCAACACAACGGAATACAGGTTTTTTGGCTCTCATATCACTTTCTATTCTGAAAACCATGTGAGTGATACTCAGAATCCCATTTTGCAGTTGAGTAGAAGCTCAGTCTCATTAGTGTTTGATAAAACACTCTGGAAATGTTGCTTTTACCCCAGGCATTATGCCCTCTTCTGTCATAAGAGATTTCTCTTGGTAATAATTGGTGGCAAGGAGAGAACAAAAGCACAGAGGGAAGGGCTCGTCAGACTCCAAAAATATCTACCTGATAATAACATTTTGAATTTCCATTGTCTGGGTGCAGATAACAGTCATCTCTAAGTTCATGTAAGCAAATCATGAAGCCTTCTCTTGGGATTTTCCCAGTTCTTTCCTATTCTTAAGTGTAGTCTGAACACTATGCATCTAAGTAGTTTGACAGCTCAGCGTTTGGTGTGTGTGACGTGAGCCGGGCTGAGATACGAGAGATGTAGGGCGTGGCCCGGAGTTAGCTCGACCAAGAGGAAGGGTTTGGGGAAAGTGGCATTTTGTCTCTTCAGTTGCTTCCTCTTTTCTGGCTTTATCATTTCTCTGTCAGTAAGAAATTAAATGGGAAGTGAGGTGACGAACTACAGTCACTTTCTTTGAGCCAGCTGAGGGTAAATGTTGCCTCTTTCTGCGCTGAGAAATATCTGGAAGGCTCATCTCCTGTTCCTGCAGGTAGCCTCTTTATTAGGGGTGGGACCCGTCGGCCTCAGCCTTCTCTTTGGCCCAAATCTGCCATTTGGCTTTGGTTTTGGCCTCAGCCAAGTAGTTATTTGACTTCTTCAGCATCCTTTCTAGCCTCTCTGAACGTTCACACCATCAATGAATGTGGACTTGCCTAAGCAACCATCGTCTTCGATCAGAGTATCAGTGTGAGCGGTGTGAATGAGGCCTGTTGTTGCAATGTGTTGTTGCTCTGCGTTAATATTCACTTTGGAATGTAAGTGAGCCTTCCGGTCATAACGGGAATGGAAGAGGTCCCCTTAGGTTCTTTATATGTTGAAATTTTATCAGTTCTTTAAAAACACATTTAGAGGGGCAACTGGTGGGCTCAGTCAGTTAAGCATCTGACTTTGGCTCAGGTCATGATCTCACGGTTTGTGAGTTGGAGCCCTGTATTGGGCTCTGTGCTGACAGCTCAGAGCCCGGAGCCTGCTTCAGATTCTGTCTCCCTTTCTCTCTGCCCCTCCCCCGCTCACACTCTGTCTCTCTCACTCTCACTCTAAAAAATAAATCAACATTAAAAAATTTTAAAAATATTTACATTTATAACTAAAGTAGAATAATGATTGACACGTTTTTATTTTCAAAAATAAAAACATTCAAATAGTTTAATAGAAAAATTGACAGGCTATTAGGGGAGACTGGTGGCTAAATAATAATTTGAATAAGAATAAAGGCCTAAAGATATTAGAAATTTAAAATATGTGGGGCGCCTGGGTGGCTCAGTCAGTTAAGCAGTTGTCTTCTCCTCAGGTCATGAACTCACAGTTTGTGAGTTCAAGCCCCACAATGGGGCTTGCTCCTGTCAGTATGGAGCTGCTTCAGATCTTCTGTCTCCCCTTCTCTCTGCCCCTCCGCCTACCTCTTTCTCTCTCAAAAATAAATAAACATTAAAAATTAAAAAAAAAAGAAATTTAAAATATGAGTGAAGAGGGGTACTTGGCTCGCTCAGTTGGTGGAACATGAGACTCTTGGTCTCGGGGTTGTCAGTTCATGCCCCACATTGGGTGGAGAGATTACTTAAAAATAAAATCTTTTTTAAAAAATTTTTAATGTTTTTTTTATTTTTGAGAAACAGAGAGTGAGAGCAGGGGAGGGGCAGAGAGAGAGGGAGATACAGAATCTGAAGCAGGCTCCAGGCTCTGAGCTAGCTGTCAGCACAGAGCCCGACGCGGGGCTCGAACCCACGAACCGCGAGATCATGACCTGAGCCGAAGCCGGACGTTCAACCGACTGAGCCACCCAGGCACCCCAAAAATAAAACCTTAAAAAATATAATAAAATATGAGTGGAGAAAATCTGTAACTTGCTCTTGAAAATATTCAGGAAGAATCCTCAAACAGTATGCAAAGCTTTAGTTTGTGGGATCATTTCTATGAAATTACATGATCATTGTCAACCCAAAGGAAGTTGAGGAGGACATGTCTCTACCACCATAATATAGTATCTAGAAGGAAGGAAATTTTGGTAATTTGATAATAACATCACGATCAACAGTGCCCCGGTCTGGCAAAGCAGCCAAAAGTATTTTAGCTCTACGTTTGAACAATTTGAAGTAAACATCAAATCAGTATCCAGTTGTTCATTGGAACAATCCCAGGGACAGTCCTAGGGGATTAATGTTCATATACTGTAAAATTCAAACTTTAAAATTTGATTAGTAAAATGTAATAGTGAAGTTGAAATAACAAACCTTTGGGAAATCACTGGATTTATTCTTGTACTATGGCAGAGACATTGGGCTGTGGTTACTGATATTAACATGCAGCCATTTGGCCAAATGTGTATTTGGTCTGTGTTGTGTATTGTGTGTGGTATGTGTGTATATTCACATAACATAAAATCAACTATTTCAGAGTGAACAATTTGGTACACAGTGTAGTGTACCCACTGCGTTTATCTAGTTCCAAATCACTTGTGTCCCCCCAAAAGGAAACCCCACACCCATTAGGCAGTAGTTCTCCATTTCCCTCTCCCTCCCAGCTCCTGGCAACTGACAGTCTCTCTCTGTCTCTGTGGATTCACCTTGTCTGCATGTTGCATATAAATGGAATCCTACAGCACATGACATTTTGTGTCTGGCTTCTTCCACTTAGCATAATGTTTTTGAGGTTCGTCCACACTGTAGCACATGTCAGTGTCTCATTTCTCTTTATGGCTGAATAATATTCTGTTTTATGGGAATATCCCATATTTTTATTCACTCATTGCTGATGGACATTGGGGCTGCATTCACCTTTTGGTTAGTGTGAATAGTGTGGCAATGAACATGTGTTTGCAAGTATTGGTCTGAGTCCTTGGTTTTTTGTTCTTTGCAGTATATACCTAAGAGAGGAATTGTTGGATCCTATGGTAATTGTATGTTTAACTTCTTGTGGGACCACCAAACCGTTTCCCCCTCTGTTATTCTTCATATCCAGGATGTGTGCACAGTTGTGTCTGCTGAGCCAGAAAGTTGAGTTTCTCTGAGCGGCCCCCAAAAGAACCAAGGTGTGGTAGCCCAGTGTCATTGGTATGGTCAGATTCAGGGACTTTTGCCAGTTGTCCTTGTACCTGGGCAAATCTGCTGAAGAGAAACCAAAACATCTGTGTTGGGAAGAACTCACGTGATCTCATCATCCTGGTTTATTGGGGACATCCATCTATGCGTCCATCAAATAATTGTACAGTGTGTGGTGTTTATTTGGAACCAAATAGACAAAAACCTCTGCCTCCAGAAGTGTCAGGAGACAGGCAAGAGACAATAAAAATAGTAAGCTGAGGCAGTCACAGAAAGCCATGCAAATTTATTATCCCATGGTTGTTTATTTAATATTTTAAAAAATTTCTGTTGTCACTGTCATTATGTTCTACTTTTTCTCTATAGTTTATTTGCTTTTTTTTCTTAGACACACATCTTTGGCAAGACTTCTATCTTCTTAATTTTTTCATAGAGCCAGCTTTTAGTTTTATTAGCTCTCTCCATTGCCCTGTATTTCAATCATTTCTGCCCTAATTGTTATTATTTCCTCTTATTTCTTTCACTTGGTTCTTTTTTCCAGTGTTTTGAATTGAATGCTTAGCTCATGTCTTTTTTTATTTGTTTGTTTTGTGAGAGAGAGAGCATGAGCAGAGGAGGAGCAGAGAGAGAGGGAGAGAGAGAATTCCAAGCAGGCTCCTCACTGTCAGAGCAGAGCATGATGCAGGTCTGGAACTTATGAACTGTGAGATCATGACCCAAGCTGAAATCAAGGGTCGGACGCTTAACTGACTATAGGTCATGTCTTTTTTTAACTTTGTTTCCTGGTAAATGTATATAAAGCTATAAATTTCCCTTTAAAGTAGTGCTTTTGCTGCATCCCACCAATTTTGACATGCGCTGTTTTTATTATTATCTAGTTTTAAATATTTTCAAAAGTCATTTAACAATATTTTATTTGGTTTCCAAATATTTTTAAAATCCATCTTTAAAAAATCAATTTCTGGGGTACCTGGGTGGCTCAGTTGGTTACCCCTGATTAACTGACTCTTGATTTTGGCTCAGGTCATGACCTCATGGTTTGCTGACCATTTACCAGGTGCTGTGCTAAGCACTTTATATAAGCTGAATGTCAAGTACAACTCATTTTACACAATGGAGGAATCATTTTGATTTGTTAATATGTTTATTTTTGAGAGAGAGAGAGAGAGCATAACTAGGGGAGGAGCAGAGAGAGAGACGCAGAATGTGAAGCAGGCTCCAGGCTCTGCATATCAGCTCAGAGCTCTATGTGGGGCTCGAACCCACAAATAGTGAGATCATGACCTAAGCTGAAGTTGGACTCTTAACCGAGCCACGCAGGCGCCCCTAGAGGAGTCATTTTGACATTACAAGTGCGTTAAAGATCACACTGAGCCCCGCCGTTTCGTTAGCAAATGAGAAAGCTAAGATGAGGTCTCGGTTCTCACAGCTGGTTGGTTGCAGCCCAGGCTCTTTGATAGATTAGCGCCTGATAAGGACTCTGTTTTTACATAATTGTATTGAAATATTATTGAAAGGGATCTTATCTTGTTACAAATCCCTTTGTAAAACAAAAATCACTTTCACCCATCCTATTTACTTTTTTTGTAAATCTAGATTTTTATAGAGCGGATTTTAAAATGATTTTCCCACAGGGATTCCTCTCTCTTCTAAAATGCTCTGCTGGCCCTAATGGAACCCTGCGGCTGCAGGTCGATATTTGGACGTTTTTCTATGAGGCAGCAGCTTTATTCTCCTGGGTGCCACCTTCATTTCCAGGATGAGCTTCCCAGCCCTTCTGTGACGAGGCCTCTGTGACACACTCAGGAGCCTCCACATCATAAAGACTCTCAGTAATTGCTCACTGGTGCTGCCTGGCTGCAGGCAGGTTTTCCCACCTCACCGTCTGCCACTTCGCTCTCCTGGTGACCCAGGAACAAACATAGATGTTCCCTGAGCAAGCAGAGCTGAGTCCAGGTGCTGCGCCGGGCAGTCCTCAAGCTGTGAAAGGCCGTAATGCACCCTCGATGCCTACCTGCCTATGAGCCTGACTCAACACAGGGATCAGCAAGTGCCTTTGTGAACCTTGTCCTGTGGCGCTTTATCTGAAGTTGAGGGCAGAGTTGTTCCCATTAGAAAAGTAGACATTTTTCCCCCTGATGGTAGATGGCAAAGTAAATGCCTCAGGCAAGGTCAGTGCTTGAGTTGCTCCCTAAGAAAGCCAAAGGTAAGATTTATATCCACCAACCATTGGCTTATCCCTTCTTCCTTGCACATCCTCACAAATATTGTTCTTCTGGCTTGCTGGCCCTGCTGGGGTCTCCACTGGAATATGTTCTTACAAGACACATTTAGGGGCGCCTGGGTGGCTCAGTCGGTTAAGCCTCCGGCTTCGGCTCAGGTCAGATCTCACGTTCGTGGGTTCAAGCCCCGCGTCAGGCTCTGTGCTAACGGCTAGCTCAGAGCCTGGAGCCTGCTTCCAGTTCTGTGTCTCCTTCTCTCTCTGCCCCTCCCCCTCTCATGCTCTGTCTCTCTCTGTATTAAAAATAAATAAAACATTAAAAAAATTTAAAAAAAGACACATTTATATGCTTTTGCGGGGTATGAGGAGATCTGAACAGCAAGCTGGCTGCAGCCTCCATTTGTGACTCAGACTAAAAGAAAGTCTAGATGCTGGAAAGAAAGTTTATATTTTTAATACCATAAAGAAATATCCACAAAATGTAAGAAAATTGCTCAGTTACCTATGCATTATGTTTTGGGTTTGTTTTTGGCAATTTTTTTAAACATTTATTTATTTTTGAGAGACAGAGAGAGACAGAGTAGGAGCAGGGGAGGGACAGAGAGAGAGGGAGACACAGAATCTGAAGCAGGCTCCAGACTCCAAGGTGTCAGAACAGAGCCTGACATGGGGCTTGAACCCACAAACCGTGAGATCATGACCTGAGCCAAAGTCAGGCGCTCAACTGACTGAGCCACCCAGGCGCCCCTGTTTTTGGCAATTTAAAAAATTGTGGTAAATATGTATACCATACATTTGATTTCAACTATTTCTAAGTGTACGATTCAGTGGCATTAAGTATATTTACAATGTGCAGCCATCATCACCATCCATCTCTAGAATGTTTTCATCCTCCCGAATAGAAGCTCTGCACCCATTAAACATCAAGTTTCTATTTCCTCCTTCCCTAGTGTCTGGTAACCTTTATTATACTTTCAGTCTCTATGGATTTGCCTGTTCTGGATATTTCATGTAAATGAAATGATACAATGTGTGGCTTTTTGTGTCTGACTTATTTCACTTAGGATAATGTTTTCAAGGTTCATCTTTGTTGTAGCATGTATCAGAACTCCGTCCCATTTTATGGCCAAATGATATTCCATTGTATAGATACATCCCGTTTGTTTATCCATTCACCTACTGGTGGACACTGGGTTGTTCCCATCTTTTGGCTCTTGTCAGTAATACTGCTATGGACATTTGTGTGTCGGTATCTATTTGAGTTCCTGCTTTCAGTCCTTTTGGGTGTATACCTAGAAGTAGAATAGCTGGATCATATAGAAATTCTATATGTTGGTATTTGAGGAATTACCAAGCCCAAGCATATGTTTTATATTCAATATATATTTGTCACAGTTAAAAAGAAGAAGAGAGGTGTATTTGGTAGGGGTGCTGTAACACAGCACCACAGATAATGTGGTCTAAACAATAGAAATCTGTTTCCTCACAATTCTGGAGGCTTAAAGTCAAAGATCTAGGTGTCAACATGGGTCATTTTTTCTGAGGCTTCTCTCCTAGTCATTTTCCTATTGTGCACCTGTGTCCTAATCTCTTCTTCTAAGGACACCAATCAGATTGGAATAGAGCACATCCATATGATCTCATTTGACCTTAATTACCCCACTGAAGGCTATATCCCCCAAACAAGTCATATTCTGAGATAATGGGGGTCAGGATTTCAACATGTGCATCCAGTGGGGGTGCAAACTTCAGCCCATGACAGGGGGTAGAGGGCCAGCCATAGGCCAACTCTTCGGTGACTTACTCAAACCATGGTAGAGGAAAACTGAAAAGATGGTTTTTAATCTGGATTTTTGGATTTCACGAAATGCCATTGACCTTTTCTGATATCTCTAAATTGATTTGTCATTATTCATTGCATATTCCAATGAGGAATTAGGAGACTCTTCTTTGTCTTCTTAAGTGTACAATCAGGGTTAAAGGTTTTTAACAAATAGTGTCTTTGCTAGAGAGAGAGAGAGAGCGCGAGAGCGAGAGAGAGAGCAAGAGCGCACTCTTACTAAAGGCTCACCTTGTCCTTAAGGAAAAATGTCATATAGGTTGTGTTCTGCCTTGAACATCTCTCGGTATCATTTGCTATCCTTCTCTGGCATCATTTTAAGTTGCTGGATGCCACTCTGTTACATGAGTGTGCCATAACGTATTTGACCAGTTCCCTGTTGTTGACCTGAAGGAATTTAACACAATTCTTTCTTGGATTCTTTCTCTTCTTCCTATCACTGTCACCAGCTTAGGAGTCTAGGTTGCTTACTGAGTCCCTCCTATATGATCCCAGCCAGCTTCCTAAGTAATCGCCCTTCCCAGGGAGGGTTTCCCTTCCAGCCCATATCCTCATGACTGCCCAAAGGATGCTCTTGAGTCACCGCCTTTCTCATGTCCCTGGTCAGCCCAAGAATTGCTCCATCTTGACTTTGCAATTGGTCCAAACACCTCTGCTTTTTTTTTCTTAAAAGAATTTCCTCAAATCAGTCTCTTTTTCATCTTCGTCTCCTTTCTGGGGAGCCAGCCAGGTCTACCAGTAATCTGAGCACATACCATACTCATTTCTTTCTGGGTCTGCCTCATGCTGCTGTTCCTCTTAGGAGTGTGTCTTCTTCTCTTGGGAAGGCGAGCTCATGTCTCTCGAGCTCCACAAAGACCTTGTGGTTACTCTTGCTTGTGTGGATTTTGCCTTTCTTTGACCTTTTGGTTCACTGGAATGGACCCACACCGTTTATGAAGCAGTTAGAAAACAAGTCCCTCCTCCAAACAGACCTAGAAGACAAGGACTATACAGTAAATATCCCTGTCACACTTTCCAGCTGACAATTCTTGGAACACACTCACTTTTTTTCCACTTCCGTGTTTGCACTTGCTGTCTCTCTGTTTCTCCAACTTGTCACAGCCAGCTTCTTCCTGACATTTGGATCCAGCTTAAATCCACTTCCTTGGAGAGGCCATCCCTGACCACTGTCAGAAGTAACTCCATTGTTTCTGTCACAGCGTGCTGCTTGTTTTTCACGTACCCTGTATCCCAAGCTATTCTCCTCTCATTTCTACACACATTGCTTACCTGCTTCCCCCACTGCACCTAGCCTCCAGGAGAGGCTGTCTTGTTCACCTGTTTATCCCCAACAGCTGCACAGTGGCAGGGTGCTCAGTAAATGTTTGCTGAGTGAATTAATGAGATTGGATGGAATGGGGACAGAGAAGGAGGGCAGGGGGTTGTGGAGACTGTCCCTCGAATTTCTGGTTTGGGAAGTTGAGCTGATGGCAGGTGGTGCTATTACTGAACTTGGAACTTCTGGAGGAGCACCTGTGGGTGAGGTGGAGTGAGCAGAGAGAGTGACTTCGTTGTACCCATTTGATTTGCCTCTAAACTATTTAAATAGAATATCTAGAGGTGGTTAAATGTATGGGCCTGGAGTTTAGGAGTGATACCAGGGCACCATCCAAATAACAGGGGTGCCTGGGTGGCTCAGTTGTTTAAACGTCCGGCTCATGGTTCGTGAGATTGAGCCCTGAGTTGGGCTCCATGCTGGCAACGTGGAGCCTACTTGGGATCCTTTTTCCCTCTCTCTGCCCCTTCCCTGCTCATGCTCTCTCTCTCTCAAAATAAATAAAGGAACTTAGAAAAAAAAATAACAATAATGGCTAGCTAGCATAGTTAGACCTATGGTTAAAATTTGATTTTTAAAAAGTTATTTTAATGCTTCTTTATTTTGAGAGAGAGAGAGCGCGCGCAAGCGAGCACAGTGGGGGAGAGGCAGAGGGAGGGAGACATAGAATCCGAAGTAACCTCCAGGCTCTGAGCTGTCAGCACAGAGCCTTGAGGTGGGGCTCAAACCCATGAACTGTGAGATCATGACCTGAACCAAAGTTGGACGCTTAACTGACTGAGTCACCCAGGAGCCCCTGAAACTTTAAAAAATGATAATAGCCAACCTTACTGAGTGCTTACTCTGCAGCAGGTAGTGAGCAAAGTGCTCTACATACATTTACACTTATAATACTTAAGACTTTTTTATTTTATTTTATTTTTTTAATGTCACACAATTTATTTTTTTAACATATGCCATTATTTTCCGTCATTTACAATACAGTAGTTACAATGACACTCCAAATGGATAAGCAAAGTAAAAAATCAAAACCCCCACTTCTATTTCATGTAATTAGACTTATACAGAAATTAGAAGGTTAAGTACCAACTAGTTAATCACCTAATTTCACAGCTATCTGAAGTGGCAATCGTTATATAGCAGCTTATCTATGATACATTCAAGATACATGATACAATTTATTACTTGCCCATAAGCTAAAAC
>NC_043713.1:82000460-82056269 GCF_006229205.1 Suricata suricatta | reverse complement strand
ATGGATAAGCAAAGTAAAAAATCAAAACCCCCACTTCTATTTCATGTAATTAGACTTATACAGAAATTAGAAGGTTAAGTACCAACTAGTTAATCACCTAATTTCACAGCTATCTGAAGTGGCAATCGTTATATAGCAGCTTATCTATGATACATTCAAGATACATGATACAATTTATTACTTGCCCATAAGCTAAAACTCAGCCTGCTTAATACCTTTCCTTAAATTCCACCTCTATACTACAGTATACTTGAAGTCCATGCAAAAAGTTGCTACCTTTTATATAGGAAATGGATGATTAAGTCTTTGGTGCTGTAAAAGCAACTTCATTTAAACATAACCACCCCCATCACCAAAAAAAGAAGAGGGAAAAAAAAAAAGTAAAGAGAATAATAAGGGAAAAACCTAAGACACACTCCCTAGGGGAAAAAAAAAGCCAGCATGTAATTTCTGTCCTTGACGGAATGTATAATACTTAAGACTTAAAACAATCCTTGGACACAAAGACACAACTGAGGAGTCTAAGAATTGGATACATTGCCTGAGGCCACTGAGCTCATTAGTGAGTCAACAGGGTTGGACTTCAGGTGGCCGGTTTCCAGAGTCTCTTCCCACTGCACCACTGTACTGGACTAGGCATGTAATGGACCTCAAACAAGATGAACCCTTTGCCTTCAAGGAGTTTACTTTTTGCTTAGGGAAATAAAATATAACTCGTAAATTACCATACTCAACAAGCTTGCTTAAGGCACCTATCCAACCTTGTCAAAAATGGCATTTGTTTAGGTGCGTCTGCATGGCTCTGTTGGTTAAGCCTCCAACTCTTGATTTCAGCTCAGGTTATGATCTCACCATTTGTGAGTTCAAGCCCCCTGTCATTCTCTGTACTGATAGTGCAGAGCCTGCTTGGGATTTTCTCTCTCTCCCATTTTCTCAGCCCCTCCCCTGCTTTTTCTGTCTCTCAAATGAACTTAAAAAAAAAAAAAGATTGGCAATGATTTGGTTAAAATGGCCAGTCAGTGTTGGCTAACTCCTCCACTGATTCCAGAACACTCAGTCTCATGTGACCTTGACAAGTAAGAGGAACTAAGGATGCTAGAAATGCAAAATCATCTCAATGGATCATCATTTATTTTGGAAACATAATTTGTAACCCTTCTGGGACTGAAAAAGAGGAATCGGAACGATCACAGTAAAAACAGAAGATAGTGATCTCTTCCAAAGAGAGCAGAAGTGAGTTAGGGGATACCTGGGACTCCCAGATTGACGACTGCATGGGATGAGAATATGGTTGAGAAATATACAAGCAGTAGGAAGTGAGACCACACCCAGTCCACACATTTGGCTCATTTGAATAAAAGAGTAGTGGTCCCAGTTTCTTCATGCAGACAATGAATACACAGAAGCTACAACAAGCGTCTTAATTTTTGAGGCCGGCCAGTTTGCAGGAGTTAGGGGGTGCTTTAATCACCCCATTTTGCCCCCTTGGTGAGGGAAGGATTCCCCCCCTAATGTCATGGAGATGGCAGAATGCATGACACCCAACACTACACAGATGAAATTGGCACCAGTTTATTAGTCACATAATCACAGGTCAGAGGGCTGCATTTGGGAACAGAGTGGACAACCAGAGGCAGTGAGAGGCAGGCGTGCTTTGCAGTGTCATGGGAGTGAGGTGCCCTGTGGTCCCCACGGGAGGATGTGATTGTCTTTTGGATAATTCCGTGGGTGGTGGAGAACTCAAACCCACTACTCAGGGGTCAGCATAAAGTGCATCTGTTCCATATGCCAAAGAAGGTCATTTGTCTAGGTGACTTCTTCCATGGGAACAGGTTGGGGAGGGGAACTTGCGTTTAAGCCACTAGGCTCTCCTGATCTCACCAAACGTCAAGCCGGCCTGTAATATTTCACCTCAGCGTTAGGCCATACAGTAGGGTGAAACACATTGGCAGGCTCTGCTGACTGCTGCCACTTGTCTCTAGATTTGTTGCAGTCCTACCCCTGACCCGAACCTCAACAAGTGGTCTCATCCCCTCAACGTGGGGCCAGGAAATACCCTAAAAATGTAGGCAAGCTAAACCTTTGCCTCCTTTTTTTCTTGTGGCCCATCTTTCTGTAACTTCGCAAGATGAAGAGGAGAGAAAAAAGAATCAGTTCATTTTACTGCAATTTAGGGTAAATGTTTCATGGAGTAGGGAAAGACTGAAATAAAAATTAGGATTGCATTTACTGCCACTCCTCATTCATTCTCCACACAGCAGTCAGAATGATCTTTTAAGGGGGTGCCTGGGTGGCTCAGTCAGTTGTGCATATGACTCTTGGTCATGAACATCAGCTTAGGTCATGATCCCAGGGTCGTGGGATTGAGCCCCATGTTGGGCCTGCTTAAGATTCTCTCTTCCTCTCTCTCTCCTTCTCTCTCTCTCCTCCTCTTGCCTGCTCACTCTCTCTCAAAAAAAAAAAAAAAAGAATGCTCTTTTAAAAACTAGATATAATCTTACCAGGCTGCTACTTAAAACCCTCCAATGGCTGTCCATTGATCTTAGGATAAAGATAAAACTCGTTGCCAGGGCCTGCAAGGCTGAATGCAGTCCAGCCCCTGCTTGCCTGTCAGTCTCATCTCATGCTACACTTCCCCTTTCTATCTATGAACTAGACATCAGGGTCTCCTTTAAGTTCTATAAACCTGCTATGCTTTTTCTGCCCCAGGGCCTTGGTACGTGCTAGTCTCTCTGCCTCGAATGCCCTTTCCCACCCTATTCACCTAGTTATCTAGTACTTATCCTTTAGATTTCAGCTAAAGGGCTCCATCCTCAAGGAGGACATCTCTGATCTCCCCAAAGAGGTCAAATTTCCCTATTTTGGGCTCTCAGAGCATCATTTTTCTTCTTTATCATGATCCTCATCACAAGATACAAGTTTGTGTTTGAATGATTTGATTCATGTCCATCTCCTCAAATCTCCATGACAGAGCAACCTTATCTGTTATTGGTGTCTAGTGAGTGCTTAAAAGAAAACTTGCTTTCCTATATTCTACTCATAACACTTCAGATACCAAATGGTTGTGAGGTTTTCTCACATAACCAATTCTCCAACTCTCCAGACACCAACGGAGTGTTCTACAATTCAACTGTGTCATTAACTACTGGAGTTAGCATAGACTCCATAGGTTAAGACTCAGTCCCACAAGATTGTCCCCTACTTCAGATGCCAGTCACAAGTCCCAGGATTTCACCTGTACTTCCAACCAACTGTCTGGAAATTGATGGTTCTCATAACCCCATTCTCAGGTTCAATCATTTGCGGTAATGGTTCATAGAACTTAGGGAAACACTTGTTTACATTTACTGGTTTATTATAAAGGATATAATAAAAGATGCAGATGAACAACCAGATGAAGAAGGACATAGAGCAAGGTCCTGACAGGTCCTGAGCACAGATACTTTTGTCCCTGTGGAGCTGGGGAACACCACCCTTCCAGCTTCTGGATTGATGAAGCTCAATCCAGAAGGTCTCCAAATCTCATAATTTAGACATTTTTATGGGGGCTTCATCATGTTGGCACAATCAGTTATTAACTCAATTTCCAACCTGTCTCCACCTGGGAGGATGTGGAGTGGGTCTCAAAGTTCTAAGCTTCTGGTCACGGCTTGGTCTTTCTGGTTACCTGTCCCTGTCCTGAAGTTAGGAGCCCACCAAGAGTTGCCTCATTAGAATACAGGATACTCTTAACAGCCAGAAAATTCCAAGGGATTTAGGAGCTCTGGGAACAGAGACCAAATGTGTATCTTTTGGTATCAGGAACTGGGAATAGACACCAAATATGTATCTTATTATGTCATAGTGCTTCTGTGAATATATGTAGAGTGAATGTGTCAATGAATGAACTGTGATTTGGGGATCTCCTGAGAAAAGGAAGTAAAAGGAGCACTTCAGTAATCAGAAATTGTACATTACTTTTTATTATCAAAACAGTCTAGTTAAGACATGTACATTGCCAAGCTAGAATTAAGACGTTTTTAAAGACTTGTCCCCTCTGAAGAGAGGAATGCAAGTTTATTACCAATGCTACATGAAATCAGCCAACGGTTACAAGAAAGCATGAGCACAGACAGGAAACAGTGACTAACCGGCACATAAGTACAAGGAAGCAGACCCTACAAAGGGTGATTCTCCTTGGGATGCCTTTGCTGATGACGTTACTTTATGCAGTAGGCTAAAAACAAGATACAAACTGGTGCATGTTATTGCAGGAAGTGTCAGACATTTTACACACAGCTGACATAACACATCACCCTCTCACCTAAAGCATCCGTGAGGAAGGTGGAAGAAAAAAGCTGGGGGATCCAGTGACTGCCTGTCATTCCACTTTCTGACTCCATTTGTGGCCTCTAGAGGTGATAGAAACACACTAGGGAGAAGGCACCAAAGAACAAAAAACAAAAACAAAAACAACTCAAAAAAAGTATAAAGGCTCAGAGGTTATCAGAATGGAAATCTGTCGCTCTTACATAGAATTCCAGGAGTAAATGTTTAAATTCTGAACAAGTAATATATCATTCACTTTTCAAAAAGATCTCATATATATATATATATATATATATATATATATATATATATATAAAGTCCTATATAATCTATTTCTGAACAGTAGCAAAAATGAAAGTTCAGTCTGGCCAAGCTTATTCCTGAGTTTAAAGCCAGATAAAATCCTGGATCAAAATAAAGAAGTGTTTTGTTCATATTTGCTTTACATTATTAACACAGTAGAAAGCATCTGGTTTTCACAAAGTATCAAAATGGCAAATCTTGGAATATGTGTTAAAAAAATCACAGATCTTTCACTAGTCACAGTGTTTAATAGGGGTCTCTATTCTTTTTTTTTAATGTTTTATTTTATTTTTGATACAGAGAGACAGAGCATGAGAGGGTGAGGGGCAGAGAGAGAAGGAGACACAGAACCGGAAGCAGGCCCCAGGCTCCGAGCTAGCTGTCAGCACAGAGCCTGATGCGAGGCTCGAACCCACGAACGTGAGATCTGACCTGAGCCAAAGTCGGAGGCTTAGCTGACTGAGCCACCCAGGCGCCCCTCTATTTATTCTTTAAAATAGTTTAGAAATAATTAATTCTAGTACCAAAACCATGAAAAGGAAATCCTGAAGGAGGATCCTAAAACTGCTTGACTCTTCATTTTCATATTATTAGCAGTTAATATATAGAAATAAGAAAGG
Organism: Suricata suricatta; assembly: GCF_006229205.1. Taxonomy (NCBI): domain Eukaryota; kingdom Metazoa; phylum Chordata; class Mammalia; order Carnivora; family Herpestidae; genus Suricata; species Suricata suricatta. Next base: position 82,051,038 of record NC_043713.1, on the reverse strand, counting down.
TTTGGGTGTGAGTTACTTTATAAGGAGCATTCAAACCTCATTCATTCTATGTACAAAGTACAGGATGTTAAAGGCTTAACAGCAGTAGCTACTTCCAGTCAGAGAAATAGGATGTGGATTAGAATGTATTGGGTAGCTCAGCAGTAAGTTTGGATGGATTTCAGAGCTGGTCTGGTGGGTTACCTGATTTGGACCACAGCCTTGATAGAATTGCTAAACAGACACCTAAACCCCTAAGGAACTTCCATGGTGGTCCAGGTATAGGCTGAGCCTCTGTTCCAGTGAGTCAGGCTTGCTCTCTGTCCCAGTCATCTATTGCTGTGTAACAAACAACCCAAATTTAGTGGCTTAAAGCAATTCTGTGGGCGCCTGGGTGGCTCAGTCGGTGAAGTGTCTGACTCTTGGTTTCAGCTCGGGCTCGTGGGATTGGGCCTCTGCCAGGCTCTGTGCTGACAGTGTGGAGCCTGCTTGGGATTCTCTCTTCTCTCTCTTCCTGTCCCCCACTTGCACGTGCTTGCTCTCTCTCTCTTTCAAAATAAATAAATAAACTTTGAAACAACAAGAGCAACAATTTTGTTCTGTGGGTTCCCTGGGAGGCGTCTCATGCAGTTGCAGTAGTGTGTGAGCTGGGTGTGGAGTCACCTGAAGGCTTTGCTCCCATGTCTAGTGACCGGGTTTGGAAGCCAGAAAGCTGGGGACTGGTTGGACATCTCTGTTCTCCAAGTGGCTTCTTGAGCTTCCCCGGGACAGGGTGGTCTCAGGAATGACTTTAGTACCGGGGCTAGCTTCCTTCACAGCAGACACCTCAGGGGGCAGGAGGTGGAAGCTGTCAGCCTCAAGACCAAGATCCCCAAACTAGCACAGTGTCACTTCTAGTATTGGATAAAGTGATCAGAGCTGCCCAGATGCCAGGGGAGGAGACATAGCCCTCAGGTTCTGAGGGACCAGGGCCACAGAATTTGTGGCCACTTTTAATCATGCGCATTCTCCATCCAGCCCCCAAAGGGTTTGTTCATAGTTGTGGATTATCCTTCTCTGGCCTTATAAGGCTCTTCATGCATGAACAAGAAAGTTCATGTACACTCTCCCAGTTGGTCCTCCCAGTATCTCTCTGTGTGAGATAGGTTGAGTAATAAGGCCACTGAGGTACAGAAGTTAAAGGCCTGGGATCACTCAGCTTCCGAGGGACAGAATTGAGATGTCAATCTGGATCTCTTGACTCAGGGCCCATGCTGAGGGGTTCCGGCTGACATGCCTGTTTGTTCCATCTGCTCTCTGACACACATAGAGCTGCAGGAGAAGAAAACACATTTCCCTTTGGTTGAAAATTTGGCCACAGATCTTTGCAGGTCAAGCGCAGGGTGCAAAGGTCATGTTCACATGACTGCTCATCCCCGTGCCTTCAGTAAGGACTCTTGAAGCCACTGTACTGGCCTTCACTCTTGGGAAACTCTCTCCGGATGCTCCAGCGGCAGCAGCTGGGCAGGATGGCAAAGTTGGCGAGGTCCTGGGAGCCGAAGCGCCAGGTGGTGTAGCACCTGTAGGCGCAGTGCCGCAGCCGGCTGTTGGCGTTTTCGTCCAGCTCCAGCAACGGCTCCTGGTAGAGCAGGAGGAACTGCAGGACGCGCCGGGACAAGATGAGCTTCCTGAAAGGCTCTGAGGTGGTGATGCAGGCACCAGCCTTTTTCCGACAGCACAGCTCCTCCAGGCACCTGTGGCTCTCAGGGAGTTGGGACGGGCGACAGTGTCCACACTGGCACCATGTGGGGCTGTCGCCGGATCTAGGAGACACGTCTTCACGTAACAGCTGCATCTCCTCCGGTTGTCCAGGAATAGGGGATGGGTCACGGAGAGATGGGCGCAGCCTGGCCAAGTCTGTGAAGTCCATTGAGGGTTTCTGAAAAAGTCAAGTTTCCAAGCCCATCAGCAATGACAACCCCAAGGTTTCTAGGTTGTCTGATTTTGTTATTAATTTATAAAATTACACCTAATACCCCATGCATACTAGTAGCTCTTATTTATCAAATGTATGTATCAAGACTGCTAGTGTTTTATAAACTCGCCTCATTTAGCCTTTGAAGAACCTCATGAGAGATATGTCCTTGTCTCTATTTGACAGATTAGGAAAGTGGAATTCAGAACAGGCAGACCTCAAGGCAGATGTCACCTCTCCAGAGAGACCTTCTTGCCCTGACCACCCAATCTAGGAAGTTCCCCACCACCCCCGTCATTTTATTAGCGCATCATGAGGTCCTGTGTTCTTCATTGTCCTTGTCTCTATCTGAAATAATCTTCTTAATTGATATGTTCACCTGATGATTCTTCCTCCACATGAAATCGGGGGCCCTGTCTGTTTTGTTACTGTACTGCGGTGTCCCCAGTGCCTAGGATGGCACCCAGCACATTGTAGGCAGTCAATGTTTGTTGACTTTGCTCTGCTCTCTCCCTTTCCACCAGGCTCTCTCTTCCATTTGCTATCCTCCAAGAGAAGTTACCATAATTGCCATCATTTATATCTGTTCTTTGTAGCATAGACCTTCATTCACAGAGTTTGAGTTGGTACCTCTCTCTCTCAAAAATAAACTTAAAAAAAAAAACCCCTACAGCAAAGAGGCTTGCTATTACAGGATCTAATCGGTATTGTACCAGAAGTCCTAGCAGGTGTAATAAACACCAGGAGCTGGAAGAGGCAAGGAAGGATCCTTCCCTGGAGCATTCAGGCAGAGCCCTACCAACATTTTGATTTCAGACTTCCAGCCTCCAGAATTGTGAGAGAATGAATTTCTGTTGTTTTAAGCTACTTAATTTGTGGTGACTTATTATGGCAGCTGTAGAAATGACACAGTTAGTTAAGACATCCAGCAAACAGAGCTGCTGAGGTGAGTGGGAATTAAAATACTTCCTTTAGGGGTGCCTGGGTGGCTGAGTCAGGTGACTGACTCTTGATTTCAGCTCAAGTCATGATTTCATGGTTCATGAGATTGAGCCCTGCATGGGGTTCTGTGCTGACAGCTTGGAGCCTATCTGGGATTCTCTCTCTCTCTCTCTCTCTCTCTCTCTGTCTCTGCTCCTCCCCCTCTCAAAATAAATAATAATATTTTTTAAAAAAACACCCCCTTTAGAGAATGGTTTGGTAGCATCATATGCCTGCCAGAATTCTGATTCAGCAGTTCTACTTGTAGGCACCATATGTTTACCATGGTAGCATTTTTTGGCATGAGCTCCAAACTGGAAACTACCTCAAATGTCCATCAGCAATAGAAGGGATAAATAAATTAGATGGTTATAAAATGGAAATGATATGTGATGAGAATGAACTGTTGTTCTATTCAGTGTCATGGAGGACTCCAAAAATAATGTTGAATGAAAGAAGCCAGAACATATACTAAATACATACAGGATTCAAATTTTATAATATTCTGGAAGAGATAAAACTAACCTTTGGATATAGGATAATGATGACTTTTAAGGGAAGGTAGTGTGATTGGGTAGAAGCATGAAAAGTGCTTCTGCTAATAATATTCTGAGTGCTGGTTACTTGTACTTAATTGTGTTAAAATTCGTCAATTGTGACTTACCCAAATTTATAGATATATTTATATTTAATAGTGGCTTTTCTTAAAAAAAAAAACAATGTCTTAACTTACTGGGACTTTTTCACCTTTGACATATTGCAGACTTCTCCCACGTAGCCTCTGGTCCACCATTCTAATGTGGGATTCATCCACAAAGGACACATATTTTAATGTCTAGGAAAAAAGGGCTAAATTTTTTACTCATTTTTGTACAGAATTATCAACAACCGCACACCTGAAACATATGTAAAGGCAAATGTTATTCCTATTTACCGAACGACAGACTGTTAGAGAAGCTGACCAAAAACTCTCACTCGCCAAGAATGAATGATGTCTGAGTCTACAGGTAAATTAGCCGTGGAGCCCTATGCATGTAAGATGTGGGCTTGGAGTCTCCCCGGCTTACTGCCCACTGGTTTTATGTCTCTCACGTGCGATGTAAAAGTCTTTTGTTGTGTTTCCTCAATTTCAGTTACTCTAGATGGAATAGCTCCAGAAAATTTTACTGCTGCAACTTAAGCTATTTATTATCTTGTCAAATTTCATCCCATCTTGGGCCATGAAATGGTTAATTATTTTCAGTTCCAAACATGAACTTTTATTTCAAACTGTATAAGTGGCCAGTGAATCATGCATTCAGCTGCTGGGAAAGAACAATAATATTCTTGGATGAGGGAAAGACAAACCTTCTTTGTTGTTTTGAGTACTGGAGATTTCTCCTTGGTTGGGGGAAATCATGGAGCCATGTGTAGGGGACTTACTTAGTAAAACCCAAATTAAGCAAGTCAAAACAATGCAGATGAGCTGCAATGTCCTTTGACAAGACCCCATCCTAGGCTCTGTGTAGAAGGAATCACTGTTGTCACTTTTATGTGTGTCCAGTACCTTTTAGTGTACATATGTCACCCTCCCTATATACAAATGTGCATGTGTATAATAAATGTGGAAAATAGAATACATATAAGATATATAGAATATATGTGTGTATTTGTGTGTGTGTGTACAAATATAATATACATGCAGAAAATACATAAAATTAGTATATGTCATTGTGTTTTACCCTATGTATTATGCTATATATATTGTTTTATAGTTTGCCGTTTTGCTTTCAACAACACGTTTTGGATATTTGCTCATGCTGGTACCTATGACATAGTGGTTGTGAAGGTGGATGCTGGATTCTGAAACCAGTCTGCCTAAAGTTGGAGTTTCAGCTCTCCCAACTTGGGGCTGTATGACTTTGGGCAAATTATTTAACCCTCCTACACCTCAATTTCCTCATCTTTAGAAAGATGATAGTAGCATCTATTTATAGGGTTGTTGTGAAGATTCAATGAATTAATATATATGATGCACTTTAAAGTGCTATATAAATGTTTGCTCTTACTATTATCCACCTCATTCTTTTAAGCTGGTGCCTGACACTTCTTGCTATGGACCGGTCATAGTTTCTTTCACCATCCACCTGTTGGATGCTCTTTCTTCACTGTTACTGAAAGTGCTGCAGTGGACCAAGTGTACATGGTACTGCTTGGGCACTCACATGAGTGCTTCTTGAGGGCAGGCATGGAGAAGTGAAAATGCCAGGCTTTAAAGTATGTCCCACTTAAATGTTATTAGATACTGCCAAATTGTTCTCTAAAGTCATTATACTTTTTTTTTTTTTGCAGAACCAAATTAATAACTCTGACAAAATTGACAAGTTCTAGACCATAAAAATTTGTTCTCTCTCTATCTTGCCTCTTTATTTTTATTTCTGTTCTTCCTTAAGACCAAAGGGATTCATCTGAGAGTGGTGGATCAGGGTAGAGCCCAGAGACTTGTCCACTGGGGAAATTACACTTTTGATATTGGCCTTATTTTTGCATGGTTCTCAGTGACCTGACATACTCTTTGGGTGTGTTGGCAACTCTTGACACAGCGTGCCTTACCGGCTTTGGCTCCACGATGGTCTCACACTTCTTCCTGTAGTAGTATTCATTGACTGCACAGCATTCAGAGCACTTGAAATATGGATAAATGTGGGATCGGCAGCATTTACTTGAGTAAGCATTGATGAGAAAGTCAATGAACAGAGTGGCCTGGGAAAAACCCAGACCAGGGCCATGTTAGTAAGATTTCTTTTTGCCAAATCACTTTCCTAAAGTGCGGGAAAGAATTTCTTACCAAACCAAAGTAGGACAGGGTTGAGCCAATGTACACAATCAGCTGGATAATGTCAAATTTCCCTCCCTGAAAACAGAATGGGAAAGGTTACTTCATTGACATTCAGAGAAGTGCTTGTTTGCTCTAATATGTAATTGTTAGCTCCAGCAGAGGAGGGAGTCTGTGACCGTGACTTCCTTAGATGCGTCCAGGTTGTTCATGGCAACAGAGGCCACAGAGAATGAAAGTAGGATTCCCATTCATCCTGCTTCTGCTTTCTGGGATGTGCTTGAAAACATGAGTATTTTAAACAAAGAAGCATTGGAACCCACACACTGAGAGGAGAACCATTAAAAGTTTGTTGGTTTTTCATACAAGGTGAAAGTTTCAGACAAGTTTGAGCTAAAAATGGTTTGCTGTTAGTTTGGAAGCAGAGGGAAGGAATGTCTGAACAGTCTTCCCTTAGGTGCCCTTGTGGTTTTTCTTCTCAGTGGTCTTTTTGTCCTCTCAGCTTCTAGCTCCATTGACTCTTGTGCTGCTTACCACTATATGACATAAATAATACACTGTTGGAAAAGGCATTGTGAGTATCTATGAAATTTTCATGCCTGGCATCCCCTTCCTCCTTCTTCTGGAGACAGCACCCCAATTTTCCTTTAGAGAACCGTTTCTGTCTATACTTGGTCCATGTAGTTTGCAGGCAAGGAGCTGGTTCAGGGCAAGTCCAAGATCAGCCATTGAGAGTATGGTATGATCTAAACATAGCAGTTAGTTCAGCATTGGGCATGGGGCCCATATTGGGCCAGTCAGAGCCAGTGGCATCTGCCTGAGGTGTTTGCTGAACCTTTTAGTAAAGACACATTCTCTTTGCATTGAGATTGCTAACCTAGCAACGTATAAGGAGCTGCCTAAAACCACTGTGTAAAGACGGGCAGCTGAGGATGATGCCAAAACAGAGGAGAACAGACATAAGAAATGGAGCGAGGCAGATTCCTAATGATGTTAGTTGAACATCTGGATCCAGCCATGCCTGGAGCCTGGAAACTAACTGCCCCAGAGTTTTTCAGCTATGTGAGATTAAAAAAAAAATCCCCCCCCCAAGCCACTTTGAATTGGCTCAAAGTTGCAAAGGGATTTCTTTCTCTTTCTCCTTTTCTAAGCATCAGAGTATTTTTTTTAACTGAATATTAATTTTTTTTTCCAGTCCCTTTCTTGTACTTACCAGATGACTTCATCATGGACAGGACCCCAAGGACATTTCTTCCCCCTCTTATCCCACATGCACAGTGCTAGCTAATGACTATGGTGGAAACATTCAGCCCTTGAGGCACTACAGCAATCATCAGGACACAGTCACAGGAATGGAGGTGCCAGTGGCTGGGAGCAGAGACTTACGGTGCCAAAAACCAGGATGTCAAAACGGATCCCAAAGACTTTTATCAGAGTCCGTTTTTCAATGTTGTTTTCCTTATAGTACTTGGCATATCTGTGGGAGGAGAAGAAACCATGTTTATAAAGATTTTTTCTGAACATGCTGGTATTTTATGAAAGGAAAGCCCCAAACAGGAGATGGGCTAGTTTTCCTTGTTCATCCTCTAGCTCTGCCGCAGTGGACAGAGTGATTACTCTGCGAACATAATCCAAACCCACAGATTACTCCTTTGAATCTGAAGAGCCATCTCTGTATGTCACCTCTTCTTCCACAATCACAGAGTGATAGAAAATCTGCTTTTCGTTTAAGATTAAAGTGAACAATTTTTAACCAATACAGGATTCACAATAAGCAGAGAAAAATTTAAGAATAGCTTCAAGCAAATCTGATTATTTCTTAAGAGAGTTTGGCTTCTAGAACAAAGTGGGGTGGGGAGATCTTAGATACTAACTGCTGGAATGGGGACAGGCGCCCCTCAGGAATCTGTTCTAATTGTATTTTCTCAGATTCTGTATTTGTCTATTTGCATCTGTTATCACAGGACCAAACTGACAGCCAACATTTTTTATATCTTCCCTGGGATCCAGCTTTTGTGAGTGAGTGAAAATCATGGTAGGAACCCTCTGACCAATCCCAAATCCATATCCCCAACCACTCTTTCAATCCCTGGCCAGTATTTCCCTGGCGCCAAGACATCCAGGGCCAGGCACCAGCCAGCTGGGTCCGCTCTTGCAGCCCAGAGCCTGCCCATGGCACTCAAGCCAGCCAGACCCTGCCCTGTCTGCCCCCTGGAGAACACAGCCAAGGCTCTGGGCCACCTCCTGACCAAATCCGGTGCTCCCCCTGTGGCCTTTTGTGGCATGGTGTGCCCCTTGTCTTGGGAAATGTAAGTAATAAAGTTCTTTCAGTGACAGTGATCTCTCCGTGTCATTACTCAGTCACCTTTATAAATTAAGACATGAGCACAAATCACAATCACCCCAAATACACCGCTTTCCCCAGTGTTGCAAACAGGAAAATCGGAATGTTTTGTTTTCATGGGTAATTAGGAAGGCTTAAACCACATACCTCACAAAGCTTTTAAATCTGTCCCTCCCTCATACTACCTTTTGGTAGTGGTTTTTAGGTAAGGTATTTTCTTTCTGAGTTATTAATTGGCAATCTATTTACAGGTGCAGAGAGAGAAGAAGACAGATGCTCCTCCAGAATATACTATGGAGCATTTGAAACTCTAATTTCTCTTAACTCTCAAAACGTGATGTTGAGACCAAGTAGATATTCCCAGGTGCTTCAACACCTATTTCTGGCCAGGGGGGGTTTGATTTCTTTGCTTCTGATTGTTCTCATTCCATGATTGTTCTTTCTTTTGCTGCTCTATTGAGTGATTTATTTTTTTTTTAATACATAAAGCAAAAGGGTCTTGGTACAGTGGTTCTTGAATTCAGGATAAAAATCACATGGGAAGTGTGTTCAAAGGTAGATTCCTGGGCCTCACCCTCCAGGGGGTGGTTTCAGAAGTTCTGAAATGTTCTTAGGAAGGTGCCAGGTGGATGGTGCATGTGGTCAGTGGTCCACGCTCTGAGCGGGATGCGTTTTGCATGCTGTAATGGTTTGAATAATGGCTCCCCAAAAAGGTAGGTCCAAGTGCCTAACCCCTGTACCTGTCAATGTGACCTTATTTGAAATAAGATCTTTGCAGATGTGATTAAGGATCTCAAGATGGGATCATCCTGGATTTAGGGTGGATCCAATGACTGGTGTCTTTAGAAGAGAAAGGAGAGGGGAGTTGAAACAAACACAGAGGAGAAACCCACGTAAAGAGGGAAGACCATCACTGGAATGATGTGGCCTCAGGTCAAGGAACAGGAGAGCCACAGGGAGTTGGAAGAAGCAAGGAAGGATCCTTCCCTAGAGACTTCAGAGAGTTTGTCCCTGCTGACTCCTTGATTTTAGATTTCTGGCCTCTAGAACTGAGAGAATGCACTTCTGTTGTTTTAAGTCACCAAGTCTGTGGTCATTTGTCACAGCAGGCACAGGAAACTAACATATGGATATACCCATTCTGAACCAGAAAAGAGCATCGGGCATACGGTGTGGGTCTGCCCTACTTTATACTTGCTGTAAATAAACGGAATCACATGTTCACCAAATAAGGACCATTTGCCATGGATCTTTTGGTAAAGGACAAAATTCTGTAATATGATCAACTTCTTCTACTTCCTGTGTTTTGGAAGTTATATATATTTTTCATATACCTCATTTAACCTGTAATTCTCTTTTCTTTTGTGTGGCTATTTGAAAATAACCTGTCCAATTTTCCATCAGGACTTGACAATTTATTTTTGGTCAAAGACTTCTTTTGGTGCTCATTCCAGACAACAAGTGCTTTACCATTTTGTTCTAAAAGAATATTAACATCATAACCACCTCAGATCTCTCCAGGAGCTGATGTTCTCAGGCTTAACTCAGCGACTCAAAGTGCATTTGCTAACATCAGTTTGGGACTTTGCCCTGTGTGCTTCTGTAGACTGCTAAGAAAAAAAAAAAAAAGAAAGAAAGAAAGAAAGAAAGAAAGAAAGAAAGAAAGAAAGAAAGGAAGAAAGGAAGGAAAGAAAAAGAAAAAGAAACCAGCCGGTGAGCCTGCGAAGACAGTCAGGGGACCGCTGATCCAACCGTCTTTTGCTAATGGCCTTAAGTCTGTCCAGGAGAGCAGCGGGGGATAGCAAAATGTTACCTAAACTAGGAGCTGCTTCCAGGGCCTGGGATGAAACTCCACTGACCCACAGGAGGCAAAAAGCATCCTGTATTTTGAGCTCAGCTGGCCGTTAGTCAAGGGTCTCAAACTCAAATGCCTACAGGGACCAGGCAGAGGACAGAAGTGAGTGATGTAGGCCAAGTAAAAGGCAATAAGGAGTGGTGGGGACAGTGGTGAACCAAAAACACACATGCCCTTTCTAAAGGGAACCACAGAGACCTCCAGCTGAGTCTTGCTGTGTGGGGTATGAACCCAGAGTTGTCAAGTTTTTTTTTTGACAGTTGTTAGTTTTTTTTTCACCCCTAAATAGCTACACTTTCAAGAAAAGTAGGAAGTCCAGAATTTTCTGTAGAATGCCTCAACTTTCAAAACATTGTATAGGCAAAAAACAAGTAAACAAAAATAAACTCAAACTTCCATGTGCACATGAATCTTCTGGGAATCTTGTTAAAATGCAGATTTTGAGGGGCACCTGGTGGCTCAGTCTGTTAAGCATCCAACTTCAGTTTAGGTCTTGATCCCACAGTTTGTGAGTTTGAGCCCATCAGTCTCTCTCAGATCCACTGTCCTCCCTTCCCTGCTTATTCTCTCTCTCTCAAATAAATAAACTTAAAAAAATGCAGATTTTAATCCAGTAAATCAAGGATAGGGCCTGAGATTTTTCATTTACAACAGGCTCCCAGGTGAGGCCCATGCTGCTGGTCCCGGAACCATACTTTGAGTTCCAAGGTTCTAGATCAGTGGTTCTCACACTTGAGAGGCCCTTACCTGGAGGGCTTGTGAGGACAATTCCCAGGGTGTCTTTTTTAGTAGGTCCAGGGCAGGGCCTGAGAATTTGCATTTCGAACAAGTTCCCAAGTGATGCGGATGCTGGGAATTGCACTGTGAGAACTGCTGTTTGGGATCGTTAATACCAAAGGTATTCAGAGAGCCTGCACATATTTGCAAGATGATTCTTCTAACATGGGCTCCTGTCTGTGCAGTTGCTTTTCTTCTTAACTAGGAAAGCACAGTCCTCAGGAAAGTGCATGGTATCTGTAGGGGTCCTACCCTGAACTCGAAGAAGCTTTCTCTGGTCACTCCCCACCCACCTCTGCCCCAACCCTACATCACAGTATTTTGCTTGATTGTTTTCAAAGCATTTTCATCATCTGAAATGGTCTTGTTGGAGTTGTTTTCTCTATTGAGGTATAATTTACATATAATAAAGTACACAAGTCCTAAGAGTTGAGTTTGATGAGTTTTGACAAACGAATACACTGTATAACCTATACCCCTACCCCTATCAAGATCTATAATATTCCACTATTCCAGAAAACTCTCCTGTGCTCCTTTCCAACCAGTTCAGTTCCTGTTTTGCCTCCCCCGTCGCTCACTCCCCAGCCCAGCACTCACCGTTGTCTTTTATCATCACGGAAAAGCTTTGCCTCTTCTTGTACTTCATATAAATGGTATCATGCAGTCTGACTTGTTTCGGTCTGACTCCTTTCCCTCAACGTAATGTTGGTGGGACTCCTCTATGCCATTGCATGTACAAGCTAGTGCTTTGTTGTGTAAATATATCACAATTTATTTCTCTGGGCACCTGTTGCTGGACATTTGGGTTGTTTCTGGGTTTTTGTACTTATGACTAAGGCTATTGTGAACATTCATATACAAACCTTTGTGTGGACCTAGGCTTCCTATAATCACTTGAGAGTGGGATTTCTGGATTATAGAATAGATGTGTGTTTAACTTTATAAGAATCCTCCCTATAGTTCTCTAATGTGGCTGTACCATCTCACACTCCCACCAGGGAAATAGGAGAGTTCCAGTTGCTTCTCCTCCTTGCCAACATTTGGCATTGCCAGGCTTTTAAAAATTTTTACTAATTCTGGGGGTATGTATCTCACTGTGGTTTAAATTTGCATTTCCCTGATGACTAATGATGTTGCCTTCTTAAAGTTTATTTACTTATATTTCTGTCTTACGTATTATATTCATGCCCTATTAGAATAAGCTAAGTAGTAACTTTGTCTGTTTCATTTACCAATATATACCCACTGGCACAACAGTATTTTTCTTTGATATATATTTGATGAGTAAATAAATGAGGAATGCCGATACCAATTTCCTACTGGCTTCATGGCAAAATGGTGGCCAGCCTCCATTCTAGGGCTGTAGCTGGCAACTCTTTCTGAAAAGGGAACAGCATAAACCTACTTTGTATCTGAAACTAGGGCACAAAATGATCAGCTAGAATTACTGTTGCTGAAAGCTGCCTAGCACGCAGAAGCAACGAGAGGTCCTGGAGCCTCAAATTTAAAGACCAAGTTAGTTCTGAGACAGAGTTGTAGGGACAGGCTGAAAAAACAATCCAGACATACGAGGTAACATGGAAACTTAAGTTAGGATGGCAGAGGATCACCACTGGGGAAAAGCCAGCGGCAGAGGAGTGAACTGTGCAGCGTCGAAGCAATAGCAGGTCAGCACCAAACCAGCACCAGCCCGTTTAAATGGTGAAGAGGAACCAGGATTCTAGTCAATTCTTATAGGGTCGAGGTACACCACAAAGAACCTTAAAAGTCAGACAGGACTGCAGGTGTGGACGCAGTGTGGCGTCAGCAGTCTTTAACATGTTCTAGAACAGTAAGCCTACCTCCTCCCATACAGAAATATATTAAAGTCATATTAATATATTACTGAGCTCAAAACAAGGAGACATCTTCTTGGTGCTACAGATGAGTGAGGGGGGAACTGGGGCCGTGTGTCTGTCCTTTAGGGCACCCCAATTAAATCTGTATCTGAGGAGCTAGAGTCTTAGACTTCTGGGGAAGGGAGCCAAGGCTACACAAGCCCTGCACAGCGAGGGAGCAGGGATGGGATACTTTTAGTGAAGATGTCCAATGCCCAGAAATTAACCCAAAGCTGGTTAATGGACAGATGCCACACAGTCCTGGCAGGCTACAAAATTACATAATCTCCACCGAGGAATGCCTCCACATCCCACGTACACACAGAACTTGGCACAAGGTCTTTCCTGATGAAACCCACCAATATACTCCAAAGCTTCAGAAGAGGAAACCCCACCCTAGTTACTACAGGTAATGGGTAAGCTTGAAAGGGGTTATACAGTAGAACAGGCAGAAGGAAAAGGATCCATAAGGTAAGAGTGGACCTCACCAAAACAGTAATAGATGGCTTTGCGAAGGAACCGAATATAAAACTGAGAAATGAAAAACAGAGTTCTAGAAAAAAAAAATTTAAAGCATATGGTTATGGTAAAATGTTAATAACCTTTGATCCAATAACTCTACTTCTAGAAATTTATCCTAACGACATACTCTGGAATTCAAAGATTTATGTACACAATTGTGCAGCATAGAATTATTTGTCATAGAAAAATTGGAACTGCCCCAAATGTCCAGTAATGGAGGCACAGGTGAGAAAAATCATGAGATGGAAGGAAAAGCACATGGGTTTGGGGGTCAGAGTGACCTAGGTTAGTTAGGATTACAGAGCTACTGTTAGCTGTGGGTCCTGGGGAAAATCATTTCACCTTTCTCAGCTCTACCTGGGAACACTAATATCCCCCTTCCAGGGTTGACATGAGGTGGAGAGGTGATGACGTCGAGGGCCTGGTATATAGAAAGACCCTCCCTAAGTTGTGGCTGTTGATATCATTACGCTCCCACCACTGGCATCATTAACGTAATGGTCACAACGAATTCTGAGTGGCCCAGGATATGGCAAAGCAAACGCACCACAGAATAGCAGGTTATGAGCATGATATGATCTCCTAGCAGCTGCAGGAAAGAGTCAGCTAGAGGAAGGGAAATTCACCGGAGGGCTATCTTTCATTATCTCAGGGTTGAGGACTTATGGGTGATTTTTCCCCTCTTCTCAATGTTCTCTGTTTGCCCATTTTTGTTTCTGTTTTTTTTTTTTTTCAAAAGAAAAAAATTCACACAAAAATCCAGTCATCCCCTAGCTCTTAGAGGATTTTTGTATTTATCTTGTTGCCTTGGGAACCAAAACTAATTCTCACTGACTGCTGGTTATGCAATTCAGTCTGGCCCAGAGGTTCGCGCGGACGCAGTGGTGGCCAGTCTGACCTGGAGTGCTGTTACCTGAAGTTGTAGCCAGGGTACAAGGACTCATTCGTGGTCTTGTCATCAAGGCGACGGAAGCTGTACTTTGGACGGCAGCGATGGGACCAGCTGTCCAAGTTGCAGTCCCAGTAGATCTCAATGCCCATGATTCCTCCCTGGGGAGGACAAGGAGACACAGGCTGTAAATCCTGCTGCATGTGGAACGCAGCCACCAGACCCCTCCCTGCATAAGGATGATCATTAAGGCAAAGGTTTTCTTTTTTACAGAAAACACGGGTGAAATTTCCAAGTCATGGGTGCACAAGCCCATCTAACACGCACAAGTGGCTGCAAATGCATCTCCCCGCTCTTCTTCCCATTTGGGACACACCGCTGGACTTCTTTTCCTAAAGCACAACTTTCAATGAATCTCTCCCTTAATCAAATGCCTTGATTAAGATGAAGTTGAAGCTTGTTATACTGGAATTCAGGATGCCCCATCACACATCTTTTCCGCTTTACCTCCCAACACCCCCCTAGAGAAAGCTCTTATCCCAAACTGTCTACACTTTTCCCTTAAAAAACTTGGAATTTTTATTTCTTTTTTTTTAAACGGATTTATTGAGATACAGTTCACCCACAGTTAAGTTAGGCACTTAAATTGTGTAATTCAACACTTTCTGGTATGTTCACATATATGTGTGACCATCACCATAATAAACGTTCCAAGTTTCATTGCCTCTAAAAGAAACCCCTAAACTTCTAGTCAACACCCCTTTCTCTCCTCTCTCAGCCCAAAGCAACCACTAATTTACTTTCTGTCCCTCCAGACTTCCTTATTCTGAACTTTCATATGAATGAAATCATATAATACATGATCTTTTGTGTCTGGCTTCTTTCACTAAGCATAATATTTTTAAAGTTCATCCATATTTGTAGCCTGTGTCAGTTCTTCATTCCTTTTTGTGGTGGAAGAATACTTCTTTGTATGGACAGACTACATCTGTCTTATCCATTTATCCTTTGATAGACATTTGGATTTTTTCACCTTTTAGCTATTATGAATAGTGCTGCTGTGAACACTTCCGTACGAGCTTTTGTGTGGACAGATGAGGTCCATTCTCTTGGGTGTCTACTTACGAGTGAAATTGCTGGGGTACACTTTGAACATTTAAGTCTCGGCCCTTGACCTTTTCTTCCACTGAAACATTTCTCCCACCCATCTCTCTAGCTAAATCCTCATCCTCCTCTAACTCCTAACGTGCATCCTTTCTTATCCATTCAGCCACCCCATCCTTCTCCATTCAAGGTGACCTTTCCCTTCTCTGAACTTCTAAGGAATCTCTTAATCTTTTACCTCTACTCGGTACTTCTTTCTTTCTACAAACATGTTTTGAGCACTGACTATCATATTTCACCGAATCTTAGATACCGTGCTTATCAGATGCATAATTTTCTTTTCATGTTCCTCTGAGAAGGAGCATAACAAATGTTGTCAATTAAACTGTGAAATTTCATGCAGGTGAAGTATTTCCTGATTTCAGAAATATTAAAATGTGAAAAAAGTATGTCTTTGAATTGATGAAATATGGTATTTTAAGACAGTATGCTAGATGCCAGGGATAAAAAGATAAGTAACAAGCAGACTCTGACTTGGAGAAAGGGTAAATAATAATGGAAAATCAAAATGGTCACTTATTGGCACTAAGCCAAACACTGTACATATTATTATGAATATCTGATGTTTCTGTCACTCAGCATCCAGTTCTCCTGGTAAAAGTCTGTGGAGTTTTCTTTGGAAAACATCTCTTCCAACTAAGTGGTTTGGATGGGACTGTCGCCTGCCCCACCTCCAGGAGCGGGAACATGATCTAAGCCTGGCCAGTCAGCACTGGGCATCCCTCTGGACCTGGTGACTGGTTCAGGAATAGGCATGTGGCCCAATTGGGATTGACCAATCAGAGCCTTCTCTGAGACATTTTGCCAGAACCATAAAAAAAGAGGCCCTCTATTGGTTGGGACCACTAGCTAGAGAGTGTGACAGTCCAGAGCAACATTGTCCAACAGAATATTCTGCAGTGATGGAAATTCTCTATATTCATGCTGTGCAAGAAAGTCACCACTGGCTACATGTGGCTACCAAGTGCTTGAAATGGGGCTAGCATGACAGAAGAAATAAATATTTCAATTAATTTAAGTTTAAATAGCTTCATTTGATAAGTGGCTACCATATCAGACGGTGCAGTTCTAAAGGCTCTGGTGGCTTTGTCTTGACATGAGGACAATCTGCCTGAGAATGACCTCACCATTTAGGGAACAGCAAAGAGATGAGGAGTCAGATTCCTAAAAACCTCATTGAGTTCCTGGATGCAGCCATGCTTACTGCTATCATATGTCTTATTCAGTCAACAAATATTTACTGAGTGTCTATTATGCTAAACATTATACAAAAATTAACAAAAGAAGTCAAAGATCCCTGGCTTCATGGAACTTACATTCTAGTCAGGGAAAACACAACAGACAAATGGATGTGTAAATTATATGTAGTATGTGAGATAGTGCTAGATAGGGGTAGAAATTGTCATTAAAAATTTTTTAATGTGTATTTATTTTTTGAGAGAGAGAGAGAGAGAGGGAGAGGGAGAAAGACAGAGCATAAGCAGGAGAGGGGCAGAGAGAGAGGGAGGGAGACACAGAATCCCAAGGAGGCTCCAGGCTCTGAGCTGTTAGCAAAGACCCCAACGTGGGGCTCGAGCTCATGAACTGTGAGACCATGACCAGAGATGAAGTCGGACATATAACCGACTGAGCCACTCAGGTGCCCCTAGAAATTGTCATTTTAAATAAAGTGGTAAGGGAAGGCTTCACTGAACTTATATTTGAGCACATACTGGCAGCAGGTGAGGGAGACCACTAATGGTATGTCTGGGGCAAGACGTCCAGACAGGAAGAGCCGAAGAAAACTTCCGAGGTAGGAAAATGCCTTAGCGGTACTAGAAGGTCCGTTTCCCCTGGTGTCTTTATATGATTTAGCATGAGTTTGTTTTGTTGTTGTTGTTGTTGTTTGTTTTTTCTTAAGCCAATTGTTTGGTTTCTTTTTGTCCCCCAGATTCTTTTTAATTTATTCTTTGCTTTCATCATTTGGGTTGGACATCTATAACGTGCAACTGGAAGAATCCTGACTAATTCAAGTATGGTAGTCCGAATCATTACCAAAAATATTCCAATCCCAGGTCCTAATCCTTGTAATCTTTGGATATATTATCTTATAGGGCAAAAGAGATTGTGATTAAATTAAGGTTTTTGGGATGGGGAGATTATCTTGGATCATCCAGATGGGCCCTACATGTTTCCTTTTATAAATGTCCTAAAAAAAAAAAGTCGGTATCTTTATAAGAGGGAGGCTGAGGGTGATTTGACACAGAATAAGAAGTCTAGTGGGACCACTGAGCAAGACGCCATGCAGCTGGCTTCAAAGCTGGGAGAAGGGGCCACGAACCAAGAAATGCAAGGACTGTAGCTCTGGAAGGTGGAAAAGTCAAGGAAACAGATTCTCCTGTAGAGCCTCTGGAGGGAGCATGACTCTGCTGATACCGTGAAACTAACTCTGGACTTCCTACCGCCAGAAGTGTAAAACAAGAAAAAAGTGTGTTGTTGTAAGCCGCCAAGACTGTGGTAGTTTTTTACAGCAGCCGCAGGAAACGACGACACCGGGGGTCTCCCCCACAGGTTTGCTGCGTGATTAGAGGAGGTCATGCAGGGTGTGCAGAGATTTGCTAAATGCTCGGGAAAGGGAGCCTTATAATTAAGACCCAGGGGCCTGGCCTGTTGGCCCTTTTGACAGCTTCCATTCCCCGAGTCACTGTACAAAGACGCCACCAACCTGAATTGCCACATCTGAAAAATTATCTCCCGTTTCTCGGAAGATATCTCCTAGTCGGAAGATGGGACACTGTGGATTCTGAGTCTTGTGATAGGTACAAGTGATGTTTACACCCGGTAAGATGTTTCTCCTGCACACAACGAGAAGCAAGCAAACCAACAAACATGTCTATTGGAAACGGAGACCCATCTCTCTCATAGGAGTAAGCCGATGGGTAGCAGGTTTCCATCAGGGGCCCCAAGGGTCCTCAGCCCCTGGGGTTCACACCCTTGTGTAGTCCCCTCCCACACTGTGCAGGGTTGGTCTGTGATAAATAGCATATGACAGGAGCAATGGTATGTCACTTCCAAGATGAAGTCATAAAAGGCTCCCATCTTGTTAACTGTCTGTCTGGCTTGCTCTCTGTCCCTCTTGGATCACTCACTGTGGGGGAAGCCAGACACCTTTCCTGAGGATACTCAGGCAGTCTTAGGGAGAGGTCCATACGGTGAGGAACCAAACTCCCTGCTGACATCCAGGTGAGTGCACTTGGGAGAGGCTTCTCAGCCCCGGTCAAGCCCAGAAGTGAGTGCAGGCCCCACTGAGAGATAGCCTGACTGCCACTCGAGAGACCTTGAGTCAGACACCAAGTGAGGTCATTCCCACATTCCTTACTCACAGAAACAGTGTGGGATAATAAATGTTTGTTGTTAAGCTTCTAAGTTTTGGCATAATCCATTACGTGGCAATAGAGAGCTAACACAGTCTGACATTCTGGGCACTTACATGGTGTAGTTGTGGCCAGGGAAGTCGATGTTATTTTTGATGAGCACTGTGAAGTTTTCGGCACTGTTCAAGAGTGCAGGCCTGAGAGAGAGAGAGAGAGATGCTGGGTGGGGATCAGTGGGCCAATGGGACCGCAGACTTCTGGTTTCTGGCTCGGGTCATTGCAATGAGTGACGAGAAATGTAGTCTAGTGGGCAAAACCTTCCTAAAAATCTAAAAAAGAGGAAGAATTTCTCTCTTCTTGAGACCCCATGGCATTTACTATAACCCTCCTCACACTCTGTAATTATATGCTTAAGTATGTGAGTGGTATGCTGGTAAAGGTTTAGCAACCTGGCTCCAGAGGGTGTGGGGAAGCCCTGATATGTGGCACTTACTGATGAGTGTAGTGTAAGCACTCCCACCATGACTGATCTCAAGCTACTGGCCGGTATCACTGAACTTGGCGTTGGGAAGGCATGAGCATAATGGGCCCAGAGCTGGTGTAGGCCAGCTCCAGCACACTGGTTTGTATGATTTTTTTAATCTCGGCATCCCCTGGCCTTAGCAAAGGGCCACACATAAAGAGTTGACTCCGTCAGTCATTCTCCAGAAGCTCTGAGTAGCATAAATTCTCCAGGAGTAGGAGGAGCTCAAATCCTAGACTGTAGCAAGGTGCCCCCACAACTCATCCATCCATTCATTTGGCAAATATTCACTCTGCTGGGCACAGGGCTGAACATTGGCAATATAGTGATGAACAAGACAGTCAAAGTTTTTATCCTCATGCAGTTGACAGTCTGCTAAAGATGGAGAGAACTGGCTGTGAATAAAGAGACACAACTGGTACTTTATTGCTTGGCATGGCTGAGGGGGTGGCAGGTGTATGTAATGGGAGTGACACTGGGAAGGGATGGACGGGGGCACCAAGAACGATCTACTTTTTATTCTAAAATATAAAGGATATAACTATAAAGAACAGCAGTTTTTGCCTTTCCAACATCTATTCCCCCTCTGTTAGAAGCACTTCCGTTTTCTCCCTTTGGGAAAGCCGGGTCTCTCCTGCTCTCAGGCCAGAAGGTTGGGTGAGGATGAATCCATCTCCTGCCCATCCTTACAGCTCCCAGGGTAGACAAGTGACCCAGAGCTGGCTAAACAGTATAACCCAATCCTCTTGGCCACAGTGATTGGTTCATAAATGGTCACATGACTTAGGCCAATGAAAACATTCTAGAGCTTTTGTAGGAAATATTGGAAAAAGAAAAAACTCATTTTCTTTAGGATTGCTAGTAGCAAAGACAGTGTAAACCTGGAGTTCCCTGGGCCACAGCGTGAGGAAAGCCAAAACGGAAGGGGAGGGGGGAGGGGTAGGATGGAGGTGGGAAGAGAGAGAATGAAAGAGAGAGTCTTAATGGCATTTTAATTTGAAGCCTGGATCAAGGCTTTCCTGAAGCTAATACTTTTAACTCTTCATTTACAGGAATAAGAAATTAATATTTTCTTTTTTTCCTGAAGCCAGTTTAAGTTGTATTTCTGACAATTACACTTAAAAAATCTTATTTACAACAAAAACCTACTATATGCCAGACCATTTACATTTAGAACATCCTAAATCTGATGTTTTCAGGGGAAGGTTCTAAGAAGAAGAGGACCACATGATCTTGAAACTTTAAGGATTAAAGCCCTTTATTTCTCTCTTATGACACTCTTAACTTTCTATCTTGAATTATAGCTCTGTATGTACATGTCTTACTATTTGATTAAATTGCAAGAGGTTTGGGACCTGCTCCGTATCTGGGTCTGCTTGTATTTTTTTTTAGCACAGTCTCTTGTGCATAGTTACATGTGAAATAAATAGTATGTGTGTCTATGCACACATTATTGACCGCTTCCTATAAGCCAGGCATGGGGCTCACTTTGCAATTGCTGTACAAGTATCATCTCATTTAATTCTCATAACAGTCCTGTGAGGTAAAAGGCAACTATTAGCCTCATTTTACAAATAAGGAAACTGAAGCTCAGAGAGGTTAAGCCACATGCTCAAGGTCACACAGCAAGGAAGTGTTAAAGTCAAATTTGAAACCAGGTCTCTCTATTCTTCTGAAATGCACCAATCCCTGTGGTTTCTGAGATTTAACATCAGTTCTGCCTTCTGGGCCCGACCTTGTTTGTGTGCTAAAGAGAAGGATCAGTACAGGGGATCAACAAATCTGGGTGCCACAGTGACCACTTAATTTAAGAAAACTTCTCTTCCCTCCCTCTCTCCCTCTCTTGCCCTCCTTACCCTCCCCTACCTTTCTCCTTTCTTCCCTTTTCCTTTGCTCCGTCCCTTCTTGCCACCTGGCCATCCTTAATCACTCAGTATGGACACTGACCAATCAGAATGAGGTCTGCAGTAGTGCTGGAGGAGGGCTCCAGGGGCGCTCAGCCAGGGGTCCAGGGGCACCCAAGGGTGCTCAGGGTAGCAGTTGTTTAGTAGCAAGTACAGAATTATTGCAGTATTTTAACAATTAGCACGGACCCCACAGAGATCACTGGGATCTGGAACAGGGGGTCATCAAGTCAGTAGGACCCAGGACTTTTCAGGACTTTTCATTTGCTCACTGGTCAGGGCCACCACATCTGTCCCAACCTTGCAGCTCACCGGGGGGGCTCTTTCACTGCCTCGATGGGACACCAAGCAGAGACTTCACAGGTCTTCAGTGGCTCTTTATACTCTACACACCTTCCGGTCTGGATCCCTAGTGGGGGGTAGGGGGTGGTCAAGGGGCCAAAGAAGCACAAGTGTGAAAATCGTAGGTGCATCATGAACTCAACCCAAGCAAGAGACTATTTATTTATGCTTTTCAACCCAAGCAGTTTCAATTTCCACAAAACCTCATTTGAACCACAAACTTATGTAAGGCAACCCAAAGAACACATCGGACGGTAAGCTTTTTTAAAAAAAGATTCAGAGAGAACACAGAGAGACCGTGGATAGCTGTTGGCTCTTCTGGTTTCTTTGCCAGAAAAGATGCTGAGAGCGGAACCGAGCAGGTATGTCCTCTTGTCTGGCATAAGGAACTAGAACTAGGCTTCCAAATGGGCATCTGGGTCACTTTGCGGGTGTGCAGCCGGACCAGGGATGTGCATAAATCACAGAATGAACATGGCACATCTTCCTGGGGCCTCAGAGCCACTAGCAGATTTCCGAGGGGAAAGTTATATAGTAAGTAATGTTTGAATGATCTCTATCCCAACTCACACACACACACACACACACACACACACACACACATCTCAAGGAACAGAGTGTGACACCCATAGACCTTTTATTGTGTATGTGTGTACATTATAACCACTGCTGGTTCTATTTGTGTGTGGTCATTTTTTGTCATGTGCCTCTTTTAAGTTCAAATAAGAGATACAGAAATTCTGAAGGTTAATAGTGGCACAATCCCCAGGTGCCCTGAGGGTACAATTCATACTCCTCAACCTCCAGGGAAATTCAAAGGGAGAAAGCCCAGCTATACAGGGAGAGTACTATGGGCCATTCGATTTTCCCATCAATGAGAATTCTGAAGATGCTAATTCTGGAGGTTTTCAGGAGCTGCCCTCTCTGTGGAATTAGATCACATTCCTAGTCAGTAGCCAGTCCTCTGGAGACAGAGCAGAGGCATGGGGCAGACACAGGTTCCCCCAGGGCCTTGTGAGGGTAGAAAAAGGTATCTGAGAGCCAGAGTCTAAAGAGTTGAGCTTCAGGGCATTTGTGAATGTCACCAAGATACCAGACCACCCACCCCCAGAATCCCAGAGAAGAAACAGAACATACCGTTGCTCTGTGGGTTCACCCGTCCCTTTTTACAGCCCAAGTCAGAGGAACAGAGCGTCCTACGGGTGGGAAACTGTAGGGAGAAGGACAGGATAGTGGGGAGTAAGCAACGCGGGTCCCTAGGATACAGAAAAGCAGGTGCCTGTGTCCACACCAAAAACTTATACACGAGTGTTCACAGTAGCCAAAAGGTAGAAACAACCCAAGTATTCACTAGCTGATACGTGGACAAATACAGTGTAGTGTATTCAGAAAATGGAATATGACTCAGCCCTAAGATAGGAAGGAAACACTGACACCTGCTACAACATGGATGAACCTCAAACACATGACGTTCAGTGAAAGACACCAGACACAAAAGGCCACATCCTGTATGATCTCAGGGATATGAAATACCCAGAACAGACAAATCCTCAGAGACAGAAAGTAGATCAGTGGTTGCCAAAGGCTAAAGGAAGTAGGGACTGGGGCGTGACAGCTGATGGGTACAGGACCTCTTTTGGGGGGAACATTTTGAAAATGTTCCAGAATTAGGTAGTAATATGGTTGTACAACATTGTGAAAATACTAAAAACCACTCATTTCTACACTTTAAAATGGTGGACTTTATGGTATATGAGTTACATGTCAACAAAACACAAAGATAAATAAAAATCAAAAAAGTAGATGCAGCCAGGTGCCACTTTCAGGGGAGGCCCTTTGGGTGGAGGGAGGGGGCCTGGTCTTTGGAAGAAGCTCCGTGGCTGCAGAACTGGGCCAAGTGGCAAGCGCAAAGGCTCAGCAGGAAATGGGAAGTAAGGGGTGCCAGCCGGCACTTTCCCCTGGCCTCAGAAAATGAGGTCAGCCCTGTCTCCCGGGATGGAAGGAAAAGAAATGAAATGACTGGTTTATGCACATTTGCCTTCCCCTTTTCTGGGGAGGAAGTTTAATGACCAGTCTTAGGGGAACCAGAGCCTGACCTTAGCGGGGCAGGGGGACAGGGGGTGGAACAGCATCGGCAGCTCATTTTCTTCCTCTGACTGTGCCCCCTCCAACCACCAACCACTTGGGTCCCCTCCTTACCTCGGGACATAACCCCTGCTGTTGGCCTTCTGTCTTGAGAAAGTTTGTCATCACGAAGAAGGAGTTCACCTGCAGAGAAAGGAGGGAGTAGGCAAATGCCAGGCCTTGGAGGGCAGAACTACTTACTCAGAATAATCTAGCCTGCCCAGTGCCTGGGGGCGAACCTTCCACTTTCTAAACCACACTCTGGAAATCAGGTCTGGGAGCAATGTGGACTGAGCTGCTGGCTTGAATGGAGGGAGAGCAGAGGGACATTCAAACCGACCCAGTACTTATATTCCTTTCTAGCCTCAAAAGCAGCCTTGTCATTTTTTGGACGCAGTAAAATCCCACTAAATGGAACCTGGGGTGGGGAGGGAGGGGTGCAGTGCTGGCTTCATCAGAATGCTGTTCAGATTATCCAGGGTTTTAATTAAAGGGTATATGGCATCCCGCAACCTGGGGAAGAGCTGCAGATCTTACTGACCCAGTGTGAGAAACAGACAGTGGCCTGGGTTTCATGGTTTTGCAGAGCACCCCAGCTCCCAGAGGCTGTCCCTCCAGCACCCTCACCCTGTCTGTTCTTTGGTTTTCTCATTCCTACATTGATTTCTCCTTTTTGACTGTTCTGCTTTCATTTTCTCTTCTTGCAGTTATAGACAGTCACATTGTCATTCCCTGTGATGCACACCCTTCCTTTCTTTGTCATCTATATCCTTCCTTTGTGCAAAAATGTATTTGAGAAAATGTTTTCCTGGAGACATTTTTGTTGATAAAACACCACATGAACCAGTCCACACCACAAGGGCCAGTCCCATTTAGGCAGGAAGTTCTTTGTCCTTCTGAATTTAGACAGACCTTGCTGATTTGATAGCCCTGCTTCCAAAAAGCTGTGCATAAATCAAATGTGAGTGAATCAAATTGTGCTTTAAATGCACCACCAGGACATGCTGCTATTCTGAGAAACCCTGTAGGACTTGATAAAGCAGAGAATCATCTTTGAGCTGCTGGATCTGACCCAATTTTGCAATTTTTAGGTTTTGGGATTTTCACAGAGCTTTTTAAAATAGGACCAGCATTTTTCTGGGGGGAGGCTTTGAGTCCCAGGGGAGGGAGGCAAGGCTGTGGGGACAGTGGCCAGGGAGGGGTCCTGGTGGGGAGGGGGAGAATGGCTGGCAAGTACTCACCTGCAAGGGGAAGGTGTAATCCGCGGTGTCAAAGACACTGGACATCACCTTCTTCATCCCGGTCTCCAGAATCTCCTCTTTCACCTCTGCTATCCCTTTCACTTTGGTGTGCACGGAACTGATGAGGGGCTCCTTCCGCTGGTACCGCTTGTCACTCACCAGAGCAAAGCTAAGTGGCAGACCCAGAAAAAACAGCAGTGGTTTTCTCAAGGGAAGCACAGTGCGGGGGCTTGGGGTACACGTTCTGAAGACTGCGTCCATTCAAATCCTAGTTTTGCTGGGTGACTTTGGGCAAGCTGTTTGCCTTCTCTGTGACTCATTTTCCTTATCTGTAAAGTGGGAAGAATAGGCACACCTACTTCATGGGTTGTTGTGAGGATGCAATGAGATACGTGTGCAAACTCCTTAGCCTCCTATGCCGAGTGCACACTGAGCGCTCACTACCTGGAAACTACTGCCCCGATGCCAACCTTCAGTATTGCCTAATACGGACTCAAATTTACAGGACAGCTTCTTAAACACCAAGGTCCAGCTACTCCAGGTTGGGGCGAAGCAACACATCAACACCTAAGGAAGTACCCAGCAGGCCAACCACCTGTTTTCCGGAAACGCCCACCTGGTTTATAAATAATATTGACAATAGCAGCTGCCCTTTATTGAGTAAATAGTACATGCCACGTGCCCCACATGCACCATCTGTTTAACTTCACAGTGATAGGAGATAGCATAATCATCCCTTTTGTAAATGAGACAGTGGACTCAGAGGTAAAGGAACTTGCCCGAGATAACACAGATCATCAGTGGCAGAACTGAAATCCCCAACTGGTCTACCTTCTAGCCCAGAGCCAGACCTCTTAACCCTATGCTACACTTGTTCACGCATGATGTGGCTCTGACTCTGGTTTCCTGCCTTTGGTCAGTTCATTAGCTGTTAATCCCTTCTTTAGAAAATGAATCTAAATTATTATAAGTGGAAGGAAGAGAGGGAGAAAGTGGAATTAACAAGAATGGTAGGGGTGCCTGCGTGGCTCAGGCAGTTGAGCGTCTGACTCTTTTTTTTTTTAATGTTTTTTATTTATTTTTGAGAGACAGAGAGAGACAGTATGAGCAGCAGAGGGTCAGAGAGAGAGGGAGACACAGAGTCTGAAGCAGGCGCCAGGCTCTGAGCTAGCTATCAGCACAGAGCCGGACGTGGGACTTGAACCCACGAACCGAGAGATCATGACCTGAGCCGAACCCGGACCCTTAACCGACTGAGCCACCCAGGCGACCTGAGCGTCCAACTCTTGATTGAGGCTCAGGTCATGATCTTACCGTTGTGAGATTGAGCCCCATGTCAGTCTCTGCACTGGGCATGGAGCCGGTTCAAGATTCTCTCTCTCTCTCTCTCCTTCTTGCTCTCTTTCTCAAAAAAGGTTAATAATAGTAATTAAAAATGGTAGATTCCATCACTGTTTGTTTTCCCTGTCTCCCATTGCCCTGAAAAATTCCAACTTTATTGTAATTGCTTGGTTTATTCATTCAGCATGTATTTGTTTGATTTCTTCCCTCTGGCCAGTGCCTAATATCTGAATAATTTAGGAAGTGCAAGTAAGCCAGTGGCTACCTTCTATGAACTGATCTTAGGAAACCAAGCCAGAATGGGCCACGACTTGGTCCTGGCTGTTCCTAGCTTTGGCTGTGTAGTATAATCCCCAAAGACCTTTCAGAATTGCAGCTTACCAGTTCCATCCCTGGAAATTCTGCTTTAGTAGGTCTGGAGGGGGGATTATCCAGGTACTTACATACAGTAAATTTTCTGGGTGATTCTAATGCACAGCCACGTTGAGAACCCTTGGAGGCTATTGAAAAGACAGCTAATGAGGCGCCTGGGTGGCTCAGTTGGTTAAGCACCAGCTTCGGCTCAGGTCGTGATCTCACGTTTCGTGGGTTCAAGCCCCACGTCGGGCTCTGTGCTGACGGCTAGCTCAGAGCCTGGAGCCTGCTTCAGATTCTGTGTCTCCATCTCTCTCTGACCCTCCCCTGCTCGCACTGTCTCTCTCTGTCTCTCAAAAATAAATAAGACATAAAAAAATTTAAAAAAAAAAACAAGAAAAGACAGCTAACATTTGGCACTATGTTGTACATTTGAAGAAATGCATCTCCTAGGACCCAGCAATTCCACTCTTTGGAACACTCACTAGAGAAACCCTCATACATGTGCCCAGAGAGTTATGTATGAGACTGTTAATGGCAGCATCATTTGTAAGAGGGAAAATGAAATACCCTAAATGTCCCTAAACATTTAATGGGTAAGTGAATTGTTGAATTCATACAATAGGATGTTCTAGTGAGAATGAATGGAGAGCTACTCATTTCAATATGGAAATAATATAATGGTGAGAAAGCAAAACATTCACAGTATGAATACAAAATTTAAAGAAATCTAAAACAACATTTTACACTCTAAGCCTGCCTATGCATGCCCACAGCAGTGCTGTTCATGATAGCCAAAAGATGGAAATAGTCCATATGTTCATCAGTAGATGAATGGATAAACAAAACATGGTCTGCCCATACAATGAAGTACTATTCAGCCATAAAAAGGAATGAGGGGTGCCTGGGTGGCTCAGTAGGTTAACCAACTGACTTGATTTCTGCTCAGGTCATGATCTCATTGTCATGAGATTGAACTTTGCATTTGGCTCTCCACTGGGCGTGGAGCCTACTTAAGAGTCTCTCTCTCCTTCTCCCTCTGTCCCTTCCATGATTGTGCATGCACTCCCTCCCTATCAAAAAAAAAAAAAAAAGGAATAAAGCACTAAGACATGCTAAACTGCGGAGGAACTTTGAAAACGTGCTGCATAAAAGAAGGTCGATACAAAAGGTCACATATTGTATGATTCCATTTATATGAAATAATCCAGAATAGGTAAATCCATAGAGACAGAGAATAGATTGATGGGTGCAAGGGGGTTGGGAGTGGGGGTGACTTCAAATGCATGTGTTTTTCTTCTGGAGCAGCGAAAATGTTTGGGACCTAGATTATGGAATTATAACATGATGTATTATTAAATGCCGCTGGCTTGATCACCTTAAAATGGTTATTTTATGTTATATGAATCTCACCCTCAATAAAAAAAATTTGTAGACATACACAAATGTTGTAGAACTATAAAAACATAGAATGACAAACACCTAGTTAAGGATGGTGTTTATAAGGGGAGAGGAAAGAGTATGGGATCCAGGCTGGGTTTACAGGGAGCTAAAACTGGATTAGTAGTATTTTATTTCTTTTTTTTATAATTTTTTAAAAATTTGTTGTTTATTTATTTAGAGAGAGACAGAGCATGAGCATGCACAGGAGAGGCAGACAGAGAGGGGGAGAGAGAATCCCAAGCAGGCTCCATACCGTCATCACGGAGCCCAGCAGGGGACTGGAACTCATGAAATGTGAGATCATGACCTGAGCTGAAATCAAGAGTCAGGTGCTCAACTCACTGGAGCCACCCAGATGCCCTAGTAATATTTTATTTCTTAAGTTGGATGGTGGTATGTGAGTGTTTATTATACTATTCTCAATGTTTTAGTATTTATATACCATTTATTAAAAAAAAGTTTGTCAAGAAGGACGTTGGGGCTAGAGACCCAGATTTGAGGTCCAACCAGCATGTATGAGAAAGGGCTATTTCGTGCAGCTCCATAGACAAATACAATACTTGTTCAACAATGTATCTCAGCCCAGCATCACAACGTGTGTATGGTCATTGCGGTGTTCCATGTTGGATAAGGCGAAATTCTCCCAGAATAACGCTGGGTCCATTAGGCCCACCATTTGGAAGCTCAGTTTGAATCTGTCATGTTCATTCCAGAAGCCCAACATATTATAGATCAGCCATAATGGAATCCATCCCTTTCATAGGTCAGAAAACTTGTCTTTGTATGATCATGAACATACCATTTTAAGAATTAAAATGCTTCGGAGTTGCAGCAAAGGAAAAAAGAGGAAGAGAAAGAGTTGGTGGTATCCTGTCCTAACGACCATCCCTAATGACTCAGACAAGCCACGTCACCCCTGGCCATGGGTGTAGTCCCTGAACAGGGGGAGGGTGGCCTGGCTCCCTGATCCCTGTGAACTTCCATCTTGAAGGAGCTGCAATTCTGTGCATGTTGGAGACAGCAAAGCCCCCCGACCCTCTAGCACACCAAGAGGAAAGGGCTGGGTTTTGGTGGCACCTGGTAGGAACTGAGAAAGAAACCATGGGGCAGAAAACTGAGGAGTCTGGGGAGGTGGAAGGGGACTGATGTGAGGGACTGGGCACTCATGGGCAGGGCAGGTCTGGCCACAGAGGGGGCTGTGGAGGGGTGAGGGGAGGGAAGGATGGAGGACAGCTCAGTTGTGGAGCCTGAAGCTTACACACAGCAGTGACTCACCAGGTGTAGACCAAGGTGCCCACTATGGAGAGGACACACATGCTCTGATTATGAAGGGCTTTCTCATACTGGCACCTCAGGTGGCCCTGGCCCATGCCGGCAGTGGCGTGAGAGAGTCATCAGAGGACTGTAGGCTGCAAGTGCCTCTTAGCAAAGCCTGGCTCTCCCTCCCTGCCTTGGGCTCACTGAGACAAAGGATGGAATTTGAAAGTGAACTGCCCTCAAAGCCGGTTAACCTACCCCAAAGCCAACAGACATTTTCTAGGCCCCTAAAGAAACTCTGGGCCCTGGGCACTATGTCCTCTGTGTCTCTGCTTCGTGTATTTAAAACCCCAGGAGAAGAATCTGAATCTTTCCATCCCTGGCCCACTCAGTGGTGGGGGGAGTTCAGCAAGGGGCCAAGGACAGCAAGAGATGCACTGAGAAGAAAGCGGGGAGCCTCTACCCCCAGGGCAAGTTAAGTACTGATTGGATTAGCTTCCCACTGCTCTGTAACAAATTATTGCAATTTAGTATCTTAAAACAATACAAATGTATTCTCTTAATTCTGGGGATCAGATGCCTAAAATTGGCTTTATGGAGCGAAAATCAAGGTGTCCCAGGGCTGTCTCCTTCTGGAGGCTCCACGAGGGAGGCTCTTTCAGCTCTTCCAGCTTCTAGAAGCTGCCTTGGCATTCCTGGGCTCGTAGCCCTGTCACTCCATCTCAGCTCTTGTTGTCATGTCTCCTTTTTCTCACTTTGAGCCTCTTGTTTTCCTCTTTTGAGAACTCTTGTGATTACATCGGAGCCACTCAGATAGTCAAGGATAATCTCCCCATCTCAACACCTTGACCTCCATCACTTCTACAAATTCTTTTTGCCACATAAGGTAACAGATTCACAGGTCCTGGAGATTGGGATGTGGAAATCTTTTGCCGGCCCTTAGTCAGATAACCACAAGATAGTTGGCGTGTTGTAGCCTTACAAGAGCCACTGCCCTTTCCACCCTAGCAGACCTTTCCTTGAGCTAGAGCCGAGGGGGCTCAGTTCCTTGTTACCCACAACTTGACTAAGACATCGTCTTCACTCCTAGTTCCCTTTGGCTATTGCATTTCTTCTCCATCAGCCAGCGTTTCCTTTCATGCTTCCTAAATGTTCTCTCTCCCTCGTCCAAAGAACTGCTACTCCAGGACACAATACTTTCCACACATTCAACTACACAGAGAGCAAAGAGTGAATCTTAACCTACTAGTTAATGTTTATCAATTAGAGGAAAAATAATGGATACATGTAAAATCCTGACCTTGGACTAAAAACTCAGTTATGCCAGTACAAACCATAGACCGCCCAAATTGGCAGAAGTTTATGTTAGAGGCCCCAAAATGTTAGATGACCCTAAGCCCATATGAGCCGACATTGTGTTACATCATCCACAAGATAACAAAACAAACAACTTGTATTGTCTTAGGCTTCAGTGAGAAAAGCAGAATATTATACCCTTGGGGTGGTGGTAAAATGACCTGTGGCCTCATTAGGCAGCCCTGTGTTCAGGTTTTATGAGCCACATTTTTCAAGAAAACCACTTCAAGTTGTTGTAAAAGTGTAAATTTCACAGAACGGCACAAAGATTATGAAACGCTCCTAACATTCTGCCTCCTGGAGGTTATTGCTGTTGAAAGTGAGAGTATCTTCCAGGGATTTCTTTATGCTCACACCTTGACTCACAAACATGATCACACTTTGCACGCTCTGTGGAACTTGCTATTTTTACTCAATAGTATATTATTAAATATTTTTAAAAAAATTTTTTGAGAGAGCGCAAGCAGGGGAGGGGCAGAGAGAGATGGACAGAGGATCTGAAGCAGGCTCTGTGCTGGCAGGCTGACAACAGTGAGCCCCATGTGGGACTCGAACTCACGAGCTGTGAGATCATGACCTGAACCAAAGTCAGATGCTCAACTGACTGAGCCACCCAGGCACCCCAAAGTTTATTTATTTATTTTTGAGAAACAGAAAGAGAAAGAGTGAGGAAGGGTAGAGAGAGAGGGAGAGAGAATCCCAACCAGGCTCTGCACTGTCAGTGCAGTGCTCTGACAGTGCAGAGCTCAGCGTGGGGCTGGAACTCAAAAACCATGAGATCACGATCTTAGCCGAGATCCAAGAGTCAGATGCTTAATAGACTGAGCCACCCAGGCACCCCTATTATTAAATCCTTCTACAACAGTACTGATAAATGTATGGGTAGAGAGAGACCTATGAGATGGAATCACTTTTAATGGCTACAGAACATTCTGGTGTTTAGATTGGAACATATGAAACTGCTCATTTTGTAGACTGAAGGAGTAGAATATCAGCAAGTCCATGTGGTTTAACCTAAGTGAGTTGTGATAATTTGCCCTCAGTCTCTGACTGGTAGGTATGTAACTGGAAGTTTTGTTCAGTTTTCCAATTGTAAATTTTCCATCCTCACCTCCCTTGAAACAATCCTGTAAGGAAGGTTCTAGAACTGCCCCCACCTTGTAAACTGCAGAACAGATAAGTGAGCCTAAATTCACGTAATGCTATAGACTGAATGTTTGTGACTCCCCCCCCCCGCCCATAAAATTCAAATGTTGAAACCTAACCCCTAATGTGATGGCATTAGGAGGTGGGGCTTTTGGGAAGTAATTAGGTCATGAAAGTTGAAGGGATTCATGCCCTTATAAAAGAGTTTCAAGGGGCGTCTGGGTGGCTCAGTTGGTTAAGCAGTTAAATGTCAGACTTCAGCTCAGGTCATGATCTCACAGTTTGTGAGTTTGAGCCCTGCATTGGGCTCTGTGCTGACAGCCTGGAGTCTGTTTCGGATTCTGTGTCTCTGCCACTCCTCTGCTCATGCTCTGTCTCTCTCAAAAATAATTAAGCACTAAAAAAAAAAAAAAAAAACCTTTATAAAAAAGAAGTTTCCAGAAACTCCTTCCACCATGTGAAGGCACAGCAAAATGATGGCTGTCTATGAACAAGCAAATGCCTTCTCACCAGACACCATATTTGCTGGCACCTTCATCTTAGAATTCCCGGGTTCCACAAACGTGAGAAGTAAGTTTGTGTCATGTATAAGCCACTCACTCCATCTGTGGTAAGAGTGGCCCCAACAGACTAGACACATTGTAGCAGCCCTGGCCCCACAGCTTATCCTCTTTTGGATGCTATTATAAATGCAATTATTTTAATTTTCTTTTTGAGTTTTCTCCTTTCTGGTGTATAGAAACATAACTGATTTTTACATGTTGATCTTGTACCTCAAAACTTTACTGAATTGGTTTATTAACTTTAATACCTTTTTTTGCAATTTCTTTTGGATTCTTCATATATAGGATCATATTATCTGAGCCTGGTTTTACTTCTTCCTTTCCAATTTGGATGCCCTTTCTTTCTTTTTCTTGCCTAACCGCTCTGGCTAGAACTTCCAGCACATTGTTGGATAGCAGCCGTGAAAACAGGCGTCCTTGTCTTGTTCCTGATCTTGGAAGGGTAAGCATTCAGTCTTTCACCACTGAGGCTCAGTCTGCTTTGTTGCCTCTCTCATGTTGCCAGGCATGTACATGCAGAAGAATATTTTCATACCAAAGTAAATTTCACACCTTAAGATAAATTTCTGGGTTAAAGGATGCATGCATTTTGTATTTCATTCATTTTGCCAAACCACAGAAAGTTGAACCATTTCATGCTTCCATCACAAAGCAAGAGTGCATGGGCCACTTTTAAGAGGTCCTTGACAAAACAACAGTGCAGTTGTGTGGGCTTCGCTGAGACGGCAGAATATCTGGGTACCGTGTTGAG
This sequence comes from Suricata suricatta, assembly GCF_006229205.1. NCBI lineage: Eukaryota > Metazoa > Chordata > Mammalia > Carnivora > Herpestidae > Suricata > Suricata suricatta. Next base: position 82,018,183 of record NC_043713.1, on the reverse strand, counting down.
GGCACATGGCCAGAGGGATTGGCAGTATTGCTTCCAAGTAAAGGAAAAACACAATAGCAGGGTGCAGCCATTTGAAGAGTGTCGACTACAACAGGGATCATAGAACTCCAACGGGGAAGATTACAGGGAGGCTGATTTGGACTCAGAGTAAGGAAGAAATGCCCAACAGTCCCAGAAAAGAACAAGCTTTCTTTGTGGTTGCTAGTTGGTGACAGTGATGATATTGGTGATGATGATTTTCATTTATCTTATCATCTTCCTTTTTCTGGTCTCCTCTCCATCTGCATCCAACATCATTTCCCGTCTTAAAAATAAATCCTCTCTTGACCCCATATTCTTCTCCCACCACCACTCGAGGCCTCTCTTCTCCTTTGTAGCCAAGTCCCTTGAAAGAGTGAGTCACCACATCCATTTCCGCATCTCCATTCACTCCCCCACCCACTCCAGTCTGGCTCCCACTCCACTACTTCTCTAAAGCCTCTCTTGCCAAGTAAACAGCAACGCCATCCTCGTAAATCTGACAGACATACTAAAGATCTGATCTCCTAAAACTCTCAGCAGCATTTGACACCGATGACATGCAACCCCGCCTTCCCCTTCTTCCTTTAGCTTCCTGGAATCCACCTTCTCCTGACTTTCTTTGGATCTCCATGACCACGCCTTCCGAGAATCCTCTGGGGGCTTCTGTGCTCCCCATCATTTAAAGGTTAGCATTCTTCAGGGGTCAGTTCTAAGCCCTCTTGCCTCCCATTTACATCTTCTCTGACTGGTCAGTTGTAGCTACTCTCATTGTCTTAGTTCCCATCTATATGCTGGTGATAGATCTCCATCCTAGTTCCAGATTCGCATATCCACCTCCCCACTAAGCGTCTACCTTTGTAAGACCCATAGATATGTGAAACTCTGTGCCTCCAATTCTGAACTCATCTTCCACCCCAAATGGACTTCCCCACCCCCACTAGCATTTTATAACCCAATAAGTTCTCCCACCACCCATCAATTGCCTATTCCGGAAACATTTCTTAATATCCTTTACCTCATCACCCCATAACCATTCAATTGTCAAATCCTGTTGCTTTATCCTTCTAATGTTATTCATTTGTTTCTCTCCTCTACCCTCATCACCTCCTCAGTCCAGGTCACCATCTGCTCTCACGTGGACTGCCCAGTAGCCTCCTGACTGCTCTCCCTGCCTCCATTTGTGCTCCTGTCTCCTCCATTGTCTACATTATTTAGTAAAAGCTTGGACTCTGGAGTGAGAAGCTTGGGTTCAATCTTAGCTCTACCACTTACCAGCTACGTGGTCATGTGTAAGCTACTTAACCTTTCTGGGTCATTGCTTCTTCTTCTGTAATAAGATGTTAGTACTATATTGGGCAGGGTATCTGGTTCTAGACAGCACATGGATGTGCTGAGTTTGAGAAGAAATAGAGTCTAGAAAAGGCAATCCTATATGGCTGAAATTTTTCATAATGAAATGTTGGTGGCAGGGTGGGGGAAGATTCTTCATGCTTTCTCGTTATCCTCAGGAAGAAGTTCAAGGCTGTTCATAACATGATCCTTGCTGGCTTCTCCAATCCCACCTTTGCCTCCTTTTCTTGGCATCTTGCATGTCAGCCAGCTGACGCATACAGCTCTGTGAATAATCCATATATTCAGGTCCTTTCTTTTTTTAGTGCTATGCTAAAACCCAGGAGGGTGGGGAGGTGCTTGCCCTGGGTGGGAGGCTGGGCTGGAGTGGTGGTCCCCGGAACATGGGTGCATGACAGCTGGTCCACAGAGAGGCCTTGGCTTCCAAGGTTAGATGAGAAAACCAGGACAATGAGGCAGGATCTTCATAAAGCTAAATTTATTCATTTGAAAGGACCTTTTTTTTTTGTATACTGTGTGTTTCCAACTTTTTTAATGTTTTAATTTAGACATTGAGGGAGGAATGCCAATGGGTGGTAGTAGTAGTTTGCTTGCTCAACAACATTAACAGTGCTTGGTGGGCAAGCTTGCCTCCTCGGTCTTCCTCTTGTCAGTACAAAGTGCCATCCTCTTGTCAGTACAAGGTGCCATCAGCCACCAGGGAACCCAGAGTCATCTTCCCCCTCCTAGCAAATCTGTCAGTTCTGCCTCCAGAACGTTCCCCGCTTTGCCCACTTCTGTCCCCCTGCACTGCCCCGTTCTCGTCCAGGTCTCCATCTCTGGGTGAATCTGGTGGTTTTCTCACTGCCCTCCCCCCATCACTCCTGCCCCCTACCTTCTGCTCAGAGGCCTGAGAGTGCTTCTAAACACAGGAATCAAATGGTTTCACTCCTCTCTGTAAAACTTTTCGGTGGCTTCCCAGGGCCCTGAGAAACAAGTTCCAAATCTCTCTGCAGTCTGGCCCTTGCCTACCTCTCTACCCTCGGCCCCTGCTCCTCCCTCCTCTCTCACCAGGTTCTGAAACATTCTGTCCTTCTGGCTGTTCCTCTTTTTATACTTTCAGATATTTGGATCAGGTGTCTGGCTTCTCCTCCTAAAGTGGGTCTTCTCTGCCCCACCCCCTCACTGGCTCTATCACATCACCCAGGGTGGGATGAGAAGGTGGCAAATCTCTTCATGCTTCTGTTGCCCTCAAGTGACAGGGGCCAGAGGGGCCGTGCCTGGGTTGGGCTTGCCCCTCCCCTGTTCCTGCTGTCTCCCCCACCTTTATAGTGGACTCACTTCCACTCAGTTGGAAGAGGCCCAGCCTCAAAGGTGTGTGTGTGGCAACCCTCCCTGAAACCTTCTGCCAGCCAGCAGCTACATTTTAACAGCTACAAACTAGCACAACAGCACCATCTCCTTGGTGACAGACAGCCCGAGGCTGTGCAGGACAGAACTTTGCTGTTAGCCTGAGTAGACATTGACTGGGTGAGGGAGAAGCAGCAGTTTGAAAGGAGTCTGTTCTGTTTTTCTCTCAATCTTCTCTAGTCTTCCCTATTCACTGGAGAAGCTTCTGACAGGGCTGGTCTCCAGGGAAGAGGGAAATCTTCCCGAGAAAATGCAAATATCTTTTACTTCTCTGCTTAAAATCCTCCCACGGCTTGTCAACTCACTCAGGATAAAATCCAAAGAACTCAGAGCGGCCTCCAAGGCCCAGAAGGATCTACTCTTCTATCCCCACCCATAACTACCTCACCAGTCCACGCACCACCTCTCGGTTCGCTGACTTCTTCACTCTGCTCCAGCCACACTGACCTCTCTGCCTTTCCTTGAACACCCTATCAAGCCTCTATCAGGGCCTTTAGACTTGCTGTTCCCTCTACCAGAAACACTCTTCTCCTAGAGATGTCATGGTTTGTTCCCTCTCTTTGTGCAGATCCAACCTAAAGGCCTCCATCACACACACATGCTCACATTTGCCCATCTTCATTGTCTGTGCTCTTCTCTGCTTTATTACTCTTCATAACATTTAAAACCATCAGACATTTTATTATGTCTTTTTCTGCTTCTTGGTATCATATCTTTCTCCTCCACTGGCAAAGAGCCCCATGAGTTGTAAGAACTTTGTTTTACTCACTGTTATAATGTCTAGAGCAACAAACAGTGCCTAACTCATAGTAGGTGGTCTAAAATTTATTTGCAGGAACAAATGAGTAATGGAAAAGGGCAAGCTTATGGGATCCTCATCCCAGCCTCCCTCCTTGCCCAGGCCCACCCAGAAAAATTAAGATCAAGGTGCAGAGGAAGAATGCTTGGCCAAGGATTCAGGCAGCCTAGTTCTTGGGCTTTTGCACCTGCCCAGTAACCACTTCGGTAGTGTGGTTTCTGGGTTAAGAGCATTACATTGGTTTTGTTTTTGAAGCCCTTTTGAAATGCACTCTCTACCTGAATGATTGTTTAGAAATTACCTCCATCTTTCATAGCTTCTCTTTCCTCATCTGTGCAATAATGAAAGGAATACCTACCTGCCAGCTTATCAGTTGAGATTATATAAATAACGCCAACAGTGTAAGGAAGTTGTTTTTATTGTCACTCAGGATTTGTCTTATCCGTTTTCCTGGGAGTATTGTAATAGGTCAACTTATAAGATATCAGAAAGTTTACTGTATATAAGTTTGGCTTAACTCACCTTTCATAAATAATTGAGATAAAAGCTGATGTAGTTCCCTGTTAGAGTTATCGGAAATTACTAATCGCCTCATCTCGCATCTGTAACTCCACCTGCTTGATAAATAGATAACTTAGGTTGCAAACTGCTCCCCTACCCCTTCTACTAAAATTTGGCCTAGGCAAGACCAACATGTAAAAAGTCATGTACCCACTGCCCCACGGTATCTTAAGTGCCTAATTATGATTGGTCATTTCAAACCCTCTTAAGACAAAGAACTTTAAAATGAAAGGTTTACATCAAAACTAATTGTGTGTCACAATATAATTGGCTACCATGAAATGCTGTAAATTGTAATTGGTTAACTAAATAATGACTTGCCGAAACCCATTTAAGCTCACTGCTACCTTTGTTGGGGCCATTCTCTGCACTTTTCTCCTTGAGATCAGGAGATCAGGGTTGGCCTGGCCATAAATAAAATCTTGCCTCACTTCTATTTGGCGTTTGGTGGTTTTTCTGATATCACCCAGTTTCAAGTATAACCATCATTATTATCCCATTCTTCCCATCCCAGAATCATGGGTTGGAAAATCCTCTGGAATTCTAGGAGCTGATTCTCAGAGGAAATTTCTGTTGAGAATACCAAGGTCCCTGCTGTGGCAATAACCTTGGGCAGAGTCTCCACAGCCTAGGTGCGGGGCTGACACAAGTCAGGGATAGAGCAGTAGACTCCAGAAGTCTCTGAAATTTCTGGCTTTTGCAAAGACCTTGTTATGAATGTTTATTTTTTCTCTGTCCTATCCCCCATCCCCATTCTTTACCATTTCTTCTGGCTACAGTATTCTTCTTTCCTAAGGTAAAGTCACTGGATATGGTTCAGATTGGGCCCATTCAGCCCTGCCACCCTCCCCCTACTTCCTGCCACAGGAGTGAGTGCATGACCCAGGATTGGCCAATCAGGTGACACCATGTCCCTAGCCACAAGGATAGGTTCAGGGCTGGATGTGTAACTGAAGCCCTACCAATCAGAGGGACTTTCTGGGCCTTCCATGCCAGAGCTATCAGGGAAGACTTGCTTGTTCCTCTGGAGTTGCTGAGGATGTGTGTGACAACTTGCTACATAGAGAAGCCTATCAAGAACAAAGCCAAATAGAGCCACCATGTGGGGAGAGAAATCCAGCCCTGATGACATAGTTTGAGCTTTTAGAACCATCCATGTCTAAGACCAACCCCAACTCATCCACTGTGTGATGTGGTAGCTAACCTGAATTAGGTCTCTTGTCACTTACTATCCAAACAATTCTGACTAACACAGACCTACTCAGAATCCTGTCTACACACTCCTGCATCCCAGGAGCTGGGGCCGTGTGACCCTGCCTATAGCTGCAGCCCCTGCCTTTGATTCCAATCTGAACTTGATTTTGAGGGACTATGACAAGCAAACCAGTCTTATCTCTTTTATAGGTAGCCCCTGCCTTGCATCCCAGTTTCAATAACTGAAGCCCCATCTTACTTCATTATCTTGGCTCTTTGCCTTTTCAACCTTAATAAGGGCAGACTCTGAACCTAGAACTCCACAGCTAGACCCCACCACCTGCTGCTGTGTATCTTGAATATTGCCTGAACCTGTCTGGATTTCTACCTGTGGTATATACCAGCCCCATTTGATGTAAATGGCTAAGTTGAGGCCTCATTGTACAACTTAAGGCAGCATTTGCTAAGCCATCATCCATGGAACTCCATTCTGTGGGATATAAATAGATATTCTATTAACATAAAGGGGAAAAAAACCAAAGCTGGCAATATTTTTCTTTAATTTTATATTTTAAAATATAAAAAATGGAGTACCATTTTACATAGGGATTACCTTCTAAAGTCAGTGCTTAAGGTAAAAATCATGTCTTGTCAAAATTGCCTTCGGTTAAACCTTTAGCTTGTCCACAAAGCATAGCAAACAGACCTTCTACCTTCCAACAAGTCCATCAGAGCCCATTTTTCCTCCGGCTCTGGAACAGGTTGCTGTTTTTCCAGTTTTACTCCGGGTGAAGGTGAAAGAGGTGGCTTATTTTGGGGGACATGTTGTGTGGAAAGTATGTATCGAGCTTAACAGACAGGGTGCAAGGTGGTCACTCTGTGGGAGTGTGAGGAAACAGAGATTGACTGAAGGATCCCCAACTCAAGTACCCTCCTCACGCTTAGTCTGGGGCACCCAATCACTGAGTCATCACACTCTTTAAATTGTGCTGTCTCTCCAGGCTCCCATGGGACATGTATAACTGAATTTGAGGGACTTAAATGCATGTAAGGTAAGATTTCCCCACGTGAGGGAAAAATATTTGTCATTATAGGGCATTTTCATAGTAATCTTGTCTTGTGTATACAATAAACTGCTTTTAAGAAATTGTGTGCCAAGAATACCAGGAAATCACATCACCTGTTACATGGAATCGTGACATAGCTCCTACTGGTGCATAAAGGAGCATTTACTAACTCTGCTTTTTGTCAGTTCTATGACAGCTGGCTTAAATAACGTGTCTTATTTTAGAACTTAATATATGTGTTTATTATTTAGTATTTGTTGCATAGAAAACATGAATCAAATAAAAATAATCTTAATAATATTATTAATAAGAATTAACACTTGGTAAGAGCATGCCATACACCAGGTATTTTTCAAGCAACTTTGCATTTAGTAACTCATTTAATTCTTACAACAAGTTTGTTCTCATTTTACAGAAAGGAAACCAAGGCTCAAAGAGGTAAAGGATTTTTTTCAAAAGTTTTTAATGTTTATTTTTGAGAGAGTGAGAGAGAGCGTGTGCGAGTATGCACAAGTGAGGGAGGGGCAGAGAGAGAAGGGGGACAGAGGCTTCAAAGCAGACCCTGTGCTGACAGCCTGATGTTGGGGCTCTAACTCATGAACCATGAGCCAAAGTCAGATGCTTTAACCGACTGAGCCACCCAAGGCACCCTAAAGTGAAGGATTATTGAATCCACATTTCCAGACCTCAAATCCCAGGCATTTACTTTGACAGTCACAGGAGAGAATGTATATGAAAGTGCCTATTATATTAAAAAAGATTTTTTAATCCTTTTTTTATTCAAGTAAAATTAACATAGTGTTTTATCAGTTTCAGTTGTACAATGCAATGATTCAACAATTCTATACATTTCTCAGTGCTTTTCAGGACAAGTGTACTCAATCTCCTTTATCTATTTCACCCATCCCCCACCCACCTCCCCTATGGCAGCCACCAGTTCTTTGTATTTAAGTCTGTTTGCATCCCTTTTTTCTTTGTTTGTTTTGTTTCTTAAATTCCAATTATGAGTGATAGCGTATGGTATTTGTCTTGACTGATTTATGTCACTTAACATTGTATCTTCTAGGTCCATCTATGGTGTTCAAATGGCAACATTTCAGTCTTTTTTTATGACTGAGTAATGGTCCATTGTATATATACACCGCATCTTTATCTACTCACCCATCGATAGGCTCTTGGGCTGCTTCCATACCTTGACCGTTGTAAATAACGCCGCTATAAACACAGGGATGCATACATCTTTTCAAATTAGAATTTTCATTTTCTTTGGGTACATACCCAGTAGTGGAATTATTGGATCATATGGTAATTCTATTTTTTTCTGCTTATTTATTTATTTTGAGAGAGAGAGAGAGAGAGCACATGAGCAGGGGAGGGGCACAAAGAGAGCATCCAAAGCAGGCTTTGAAGCCCAGTGTGGGGCTAGAACTCACGAACTGTGAGATCACGACCTGAGTGGAAATCAAGAATCAGATGCTTAACTGACTGAGCCACCCAGGCGCCCCTATAGATAATTCTATTTTTAGTCAGAAAGATTATTTTTTTTAATAGCTGCTATTTGTGGAGCTCTTACCCTATGCCAGACACCGATAAGTGCTTGTCATGCCTTTTCTCGTTTAATTATGACAACTCTATGAGCAGATGCAGAAAGGAGGCTCAGAGAGGTTAAGTGACCTGGCCTAGGAAACTTCGCCAGGATTATAAAGTAGGCTCCTCTAACCCTTAGCCAGTAAACTACACTGCCTGCCTACAGAGATGCAAGTTTTTGTCATTATCATCACAAAGAGCAATGGGGCATTAGTCTTTAGGTAACCCTGAATCCAAACCACAGTGAGAACCTCTCTCAGATCACTAGGATGCCCCCATGATCTGAAACACAGACAAGAGCAAGTGTTGGGTGAGGTGGTGGAGGAATGGGAACATACATACATTGCTGGTGGGAACATGAAATGGTGCAGCCTCTTTGAAAAGAGGTGAGTGGTTCCTCAAAAGGGCGAAAATAGTTACTAAATGATCTTTCAGTATCACTCATAGGTACACCAGAAAACTGAAAACACGTTCATGAAAACACATGTACACTGGTATTCATAGCACCATTATCCATAAAAGCCCCAAACTGGAGACAACCCAAGTGTCCACCAAAAGAAAAGAAAAAAGTCTATCCGTACAATGGAATGTTCCTTGGCCGTAAAAAGAATGAAATAGAGATACATGTTCCAACATGAATGCACCTTGAAAACATGGTGCAGGGGCACCTGGGTGGCTCAGTCGGTTAAGCATCTGACTTCTTGATTTTGGCTCAGGTCATAATCTCACCATTTGTGAGTTCCAGCCCCACATTGGTTCTCTCTGCTTCCCCCCCCCCCATGCTATCTCTGTCAAAATAAATAAATAAACTTAAACAAACAAACAAAAAGAAAACATTATGCGGAGTGAAAGAAGCAAGACACAAAGGTCCGCACGTGTACTGCATGATTCCATATGAAATGTCCAGAACAGGCAAATCCTAGAGACAGAGGTTAGATCAGTGGGTCACCAGAGCTACAGGGGAGCAGAAGGGTTGGGAGTGATGGCTAAGAGATGTTCAGTTAGTTTTGGAGGTGATGAAAATCTGAAATGGATTGTGGTGATGGCTGCACAACTCTGAATATACAGAAAACCGCTAAATCGTACACTTTAAATGAGTGAGTTGTATAGTGTGTGAATTATATCTCAACAAACTTAAAAACCAAAACCAAAACCAAACATGAACAAGGGGGGGGCCTTCCTGACACTGGAGAGGACCTGGTTACATTGACAAGTCTGGTCCTATTCCTCCCGTAAGCAGGGATGACTCAGACAGATGCCAGCATTATCACCAGGCATGCCCCGAATCTGTGTCTCCTCCCTAGGAATCCAGGGTGTTGCCCTGTTTCCCACTTTTTCCAGGCATGCCCTGCCCGGCTCACCCTGGCAGGCCTGGGGTACAACCCCAAGTGTGGCTTTGCCTCTTGTGGCTTCTTTCTGCAGCAGACTGACACTGTTCCCCCTCTCCCGCCACGCACACACCCCACCACCTGTAGCTGCCTGCCCCCCGCCCCAGCCCGAGTTTGCTATGAGAAAAAAGTGTCAGATTTTAAACCACGTGGAATTCAAGATGTGCACCAGAAGCTGCACCTTGAAGTTTCTAGTGCTGTAAACCCTGCAGACATTCGGGGTCATCCCCACACCCCACTTACCTAACGTAGGAAAAGACAATCATGTGGAAGATCCACTTAATGGTGCCATAATTCATGCTCTGGATCCGGGTGACTTTGTTTGTCTCATACTGGAAAACATCATTACAGCTGCAGCAGGCTGGCATGGTCAGAGGCTCACGGTCCGCAAGGTCTGGACCAGGGCTCAGCCTTCAAAGAGCAGTCACAGCAAGCCCATCAGTAAGAGGAAAATGAAACACCCTGATTCTTAGCAGGAGCCTTTAAGTTTGAGTTCCTCCAATGACGGCAGAGTGGGGGCGGGTCCTGGCAGCTGCCCCAGATGTGGCTGGGGATAAACAAGAGAAGCAAAGTCCTACAGGCTTGGCTGGCAGATAACCCTGCCCTGGCCGGCCTCCCCCAGATGCCTGCACAAAGATGGTGTTCAAAGGAAGGGCATTTTTAGAATTCTGCCTTATCCCCTTTTTTCTTTGGCTTTTTTGGACTCATTTCAGCTGGGGGAAAGGGGCAGCCCTTCAAATGTCAGGAGACCCAATTCTTCCAGTGTGACTTAATAAAGGGGCCTAGATCTTTCTGTTGCCTCAAGGCCCACTCAGAGATGGACTGATTCATTTCTACAACCCTTTGTTCAGCCCCAGATGTCTGTGGACACTGGGTGGATGAAGGTCTCCCTCTTCTCCCTCCCATACTTCCTCCATAGCACTCTGGTCTGTAGATGGTCGGGGGGAGGGTGCATCAGATTTACTGGGGCTGGGAGGGAAGGAGCCCTTTATTTCTATGCTGTGTTTCCTGTGTGGCCCTCTAGATCCACTCTCTGCCCTCGTCTGTGCCCGCCGAGTTACCCTCGTGACGTAGGCCAATCAGCCTAAGACCATCAGAAACAAACTTACCATTCAACAAAACTAGGTTTCCTGACTCCTTGCGAGAGAAAAAGCTCGTGCCAGAGGAGCAAAGGGCATCATCAAAGGGGCAGAGCTATCATAGGGTTATGGGGAATAGTGGAGTTTAGATTAGATTTACACGAAAATAAGTTTTGATAGGCTCAAAGCAAAGCAGGTTTATATAAAACGGTCAACTTCAGATCTGGACTGCAAAATAGACCAGGGCCCTGCTTCCTTGGAAGAAATAAAGCTAAGATGGATGTTAAATGTTGTGTCCAGAAACTCTTTATCCAAAGCTCTGTACCTGAGGTGCAATTTGAGGTCGCTTCTCTGTGGCAAGGTGACTTCGATCCTCCAGGCAAAAGTGGAGTATTCCAATAGCAAATTTTCTCATAGTTTATTATTTTAGAGGACGATATTCCTCAGTAAGAAGGCAGCAATTGCTCAAAAAAAACGGGGGTGGGGGTACCACAGTACACCTAACATACCCTTCAAAACTCTCAAGGTCATCAAAAACAATGAAAAACCTAATAAGTTGTCACAACCAAGAGGAGGCTAAGGAGATATGACAACTAAATGTAATGTGATAACCTAAATAGGATCCTAAAACGGAAAAGGAACATCAGTTAAAAACTAAAGAAATGTGAATAAAATATGAACCCTAGTTAATATTAATGTATCAATATTGGTTAATTATAACAAATGTACCATACTAATGGATGATGCTAATAATGGAGGAAAGTGGGCATAAGATATATGGGAACGCTGTGTAGTATCTTTGTGATTTTTCTGCATACTTAAAATTGTTCTAAAATAAAAGTTTATCTTTGAAACAAAAAAGATGGGGGGTATTATCACTTTACAGGTACAGCAGTGAAATACTGTTTTGTGTTATTTGTGCAGCTGACTCTATCCATTTCTGCTCTTCCAGAATGCTAAGTGGCCAAGCCAATTTTTACTTTTCCAGTCCGAGCTAACTTTTACTTTCTTACTCATGTGAGCTGCATCAGGGGCTACCTCACCTCCTGGCTCTCAGTTCAGGAGACTGGAGATCAGGAGAAAAGTCAGATTGAATGCAAATTTTCTTGGCCCTTCTCAAAAGTTCACATGGCAGGGATCCTGGTCTTTCTGCTGAACTCAGACACTGATCTCTCATGCTCTTCCTTCTTTGCATCCTCAGCCCTCTGTCCACAATTTCTCCCACCACCACTCCATGGGTACTGTTCTTAATAAGCTTACCAATAAGTTATCAGATGTCATAGTTAGTGATGGGTTGTGTTCCTTATCTCACTTGACCTTTTGGACCAACACCATGTACAACTCTCTATCTCTTGAGAGGTAAAATAAACCTCACTACCTCTTGAGAGGTTCTTAATAAGCTTACTGATAAGTTATCAGTTGCCATATTTAGTGACAGGTTGTGTTCCTTATTTCACTTGACCTTTTGGACCAACACCATGTACAACTCTCTACCTCTTGAGCAATTTCTTCCCTTGATTTCCATGACTCCCTGGGGCCACTTCTCCTAGTTTTTCGTCTTTACCTCTATGACTCTTTGTCTTATCTTTCTATGACTCTTCTCCTTTTATGTGTCAGTTCCAGCAAATTCTGTCTCAACATTCTATACATTTCTATCAGTCATGGCAGGACAGGTGATGTTGCAGTAACAAACAGCCGTCCCAAATCTCATGGCTTAAAAACAATGTCATTTTAATTCTCATCCACAATAAATATTCACCACGGGTCACCTGGGAGGCTCTGCTCATTCTAGTCACTCAGAAAACAAAACTAATGGAACAGCCACTATCTTGAACTCTTGAATGAGAAATCTGGCAGGTCTTAGAGTGGTGTTTAAATGCTCTGACCTAGAAATGATGCACTCCATTTTGCCCCTAACTCACTGGTCAAAACTAGTCACTTGGCCCCAGGAATGTAGTCCCAGGGAATCAGGAAATGCCATCTCACCCAGAAACAGAAGAAGCAGAAATATTTGGTAAATTGCACTAATAACTTTTGTATCTTCTCCCTAGGAGATTTCATCCACATTCTTTTAGCGTCACCAAATGCTAAAAGAAAAGGAGATAGAAAGAGGGGTACATGTGTATGTCATGTGTTTAACTATGCATGGAATATAGCTGGAAATAAGACCTACTACTAATTTGGGAGTCCAGTGCAGTGGGGTCCCTTATTCAAGGTTAAGAATTTCAAGACGGCAACAGCAGAGCATTAGACCAAGCTCAGGTCCCTTTTAAGTATGGGTCCTTAGTGGAATTCATCAGGTCCCATGTCCATGAAGCTGGCTGTGTCTAGAAGGAGACATAAGATGGTCTCTGGGGAGGGAATTTAGGGATTTGTCAGTGTTTCTTACCTTTCTATGAAGGTTTTCTACCAAACTTACGCATTCCATTTAAAAGATCTGTCTCTCCAGACCGAATCTGCCTTCTGAGCTCCACACTGATACAGTCTTTGAATCCCCAGATCCAAAAACCCCATAGATACTTAAAATCACATCTTCAGAATATCACACTTCCCCACAAAATAATAGTGCGTGTAAGGACTGATTAGAGGGAAAGGGTGGAGACCCAGATGTGGACAACTTTCCCTCTCAGCTCAGCTTGAGGGTAGAGGGTGCTTTTTAATGGAAGATGTAGCGTCAAGGGGAGATTGGGGGAGAGGGGTAGTTAAGATGGGAGCATTTGAACTCTTCAAAGATGTTTAAAGTGGAGTGTCAAGAATGGTGGTCTGCGTTTCTTTGTGATGGAGGAAGTTAAGTCTTGAATGGAATGGGGCTTGGGTGAACTTCTCTTAGTCAAAGGGCATGCGTGTGTGTGTGTGTGTGTGTGTGTGTGTGTGTGTGTGTGTGTTTCTGGTTACAAGTCAGAAAATGAAGTGACTTCCTTCATCAGAAAAAGTAGTTTTTTGAGGAAACACTATTGTCTTACAGAAGGCAAGTGCAGGAAACGTGGCCCAATGTGGTAAGAACCTATTAATGGACATGGAAACTAAATTGTCCTGTTCTGAGGTTGCACTTGGGGTCTGTCTGAAGTTGTGTGGTCCTGCCTCTGCCTGCCTCTCTGTGTTTCCCCTCTGTGCATCTCTCTAAACACTGGACTTCTCTGCTGCTCTGAAGGCATGTACCCAAACAAGCCCATCACCGCAGCCACGTCAGGTTGGCCACCATCACTGTGAAAGCCCACACCTACCGCTTAATTCTGGAGTCCCCAGAGGAGTGAATTTGACTGGTCTAGCTATTTATCTCTGATCCAATCAGCTTAAGGCTGTGGGCGGGGTCAGAGAACAAACAGGGTGTCAGGGACCCATTGCGGAAGAGTGGAGAGGAGGAGGAGGAGGGGAGAAGGTAGTGGAGGGGAGCCGAGCGGAGAGAGGGAGGAAAGGCTGGGAGGCAAGAAGGAAGGGAAGGAGAAGGAGATAGAAGTGTAGCTCTCAGAGAATAGGGGTTCCTAGGCTGAGAGACTCAGGCTAACTACTGCTCTCAGGTAGGACAACGCAGAGGCAGTCCACCCAGTTTCCCGGAGGTCCACAGTGGGATTGAACCCCAGAAGCCTACAGCAGCGACCTGTTCTTGAATGTTTCTTGTATTGGCTGCCTCTCCTTTCTATGTCATTTTTCCCACTGCCCTCCTAGCCTCACCTCCCAAATAAACTACTTGCACCTGAATCCTTGTCTTAGGGTCCACTTTGGGGGAAACTCAGTCTATTTCAACTTCCGTGGCTGTTGTTAAGGAGTCAGAGATGTATCCTGAGAGCAGCAGGTGGATTTGTAAGCAGAGTTGTGACACCTCACACTTTAGTAAAAATCACTCTGGCTGCACCGTGGAACACGGAAGGGGCAAGAGTGGAGGCAGGCAGGAGACTTCCCAGGGAGAGGGTATAATGACATGGAGGTGGGCTGAGGACGGATCCCTGAAGAATCCAACACCAAGGGGACAAACAAGCATCAGGGAAGGTGAGGAAAACCAGAAGGGAGTGTATACCCAGAAGCCAATGGAAGAGCTGTTCACCAATAAGCCAGTGGCCACAAAAAGCAAGAGCACTAGTGAGGAAACTGACAGATAATTGAATGAAACAGGATAGAGTCAAGTATTGAACACAAAGATAGGTGTGTACTTAGCCTATGACAAAAGCATTTAAAACCAAAGGAGAAAAATTACTCAAAATATGATCTCAGAGCAATTGGCTAGCCATTTAGAGGAGGAAGTAGGAGGTAGGAGGATGTGGTATTCTAGCTTTTTATATTTCAAAAGATGTGTAACTGTTTGAAATGTAATAGAATGATAAAAAATGAGCAAATTCAGGAGCACCTAGGTGGCTAAGTCAGTTAAGTACCCGACTTTGGCTTAGGCCATGATCTTGAGGTTCGTGAGTTCATGCCCCATGTTGGGCTCTGTGCTGACAGCTCAGAGCCTGGAGCCTGCTTCGGAATCTGTGTCTCCTGTCTCTCTGCCCCTCCCCCATGCACACTCTGTCTCTCTCTCTCTCTCAAAAGTAATTAAACATTTAAAGGAAAAAAAATTTAAATGAGCAAAATCAGCTACACAAAGGTACATACAAGTGACTCACCATTCTGTTTGTGTTGTGCACATTTTGCATTTCAGTAGAGAATCTGAACAAAGATCACTGGACTTCTGAAATATCGGGCACCACGCCTTCACCTGGCTGGTGTTTGGGTCCTCCTCACACCAGACTCTGTTTTGGAGTCAATACGAGTGTAGATTTGCAGTAAAGAGACTATGAACGGAGCCTCTTATTCTCCTTCAAGTGTACAATGTTTGAGCCACGATTCACTGTGGTTTCTTTCTTGGCAACTGGAGCTACCTAAAAAAAAGCATGCCAGGATGTTGGGGTACCTGGGTGGCTCAGTCGGTTAAGTGACCGACTTTGGTTCAGGTCATGATCTCATGGTTCATGAGTTCGAGCCCTGTGTCAGTCTCTGTGCTAACAGCTCAGAGCCTGGAGCCTGCTTCAGATTCTGTGTCTCCCTCTCTCTGCCTCTCCCCCACTCACTCTCTGTCTCTCTCAAAAAATGAATAAACATTAAAAAATTATTTTAAAAAGCATGTCAAATGATGCTTTTATCCTCTGTGTTTCTCCATGGCAGTTTCTCATGAACATGCCTTTCTGACCCTCTCTTCCTTCCCTCTCATCATTTAATTCAGAATTCTTGTAATAAGTTGGTCAAGAGTCTACTGCTTAGGGATGTCACTGAGTTAGGAGAGGTCCCAGTGCCCTCGTATTCAAAACAGTTTTTCTTCAATTACAGTAAGCCAGTGCTGCCTAAAATGGTAGAAAGTAACCACATAAGGTCATTTAAATTTAAATCAATTGGGGGTGCCTGGATGGCTCAGTCAGTTAAGCATCCTGACTTTGGCTCAGCTCATGATCTCACAGTTCACAAGTTCGAGCCTTCCGTTGGCTCTGTGCTGACAGCTTAGAGCCTGGAGCCTGCTTCAGATTGTGTCTCCCCCTCTCTCTGCCCCTCCTTGCCCGTGTTCTGTCTCTCTCTGTCTCATAAATGAACATTAAAAAAATTAATTAAAATTAAATGAAATTTAAAATTCAGTTCTTTATTTGTACTCACCATATTTCAAGTGCTCAGTGGCTACATGTGGCTCATACTATATTGGGCAGTGAAGATACAGAGCATTTACGCCATTGTAGAAAGTTCGATTGGACGGCACTGAGTACAGTTGAGTACTGTGAGTACAGTTGCAGGTAAGTGAGGAAGGGGAGGGCAGGACCTAGTCAGATGGCGTCCATTTTCTGTGTAAAATAAGAGTCATATGTACCTGAGGAGAGAAAAGGAGAGGCAGAGGGGTGGGAGGTTTGATGTGAGTGAAGAAGATTCCAAACAGTTGCTATGGTGAACAGGAGAGGAGAGCCAACAGGGAAAACAGGAATTCTAGGGTGGCAGTGAGGATTAAAAACCATGAGTTGGTTATTGCGACAGCCTACATAACTGAGATTATACCTGGGCCTGGGGCCTTCCCACCTACAGGATCCGCCTCTCACCTCCACACCCAGGGACCCATCAGGTCTTGCCAAGTAGCTCAAATTGTTTTAGAATTTGTAAGCATTGGTATCTAGTATGTCTATTTTAGTCTTTTACATTTGTTCCTGAAACAGTGTGCGTGAAGCTACATTTCTGCCCCTCTGACCCCCTAAGCCACGCTTCCCTGGGGCTCCTGTCCCTTGCCAGCCCCACAACATAGAGAAGAAAGCTCTTCTTTGTCTCCAACTCAGCCCAGACACTGGGAATGATTGGTTTCCTCAATTTATTCTGGGTAAAATTGCTCTATCCTTCAATCCCAGGATCTCCCCTTTCCTCCACTCCATCCAAACCCATAACACACATTCTTGGGAACTTCAAAATTATTTCGTGGTTAGGAGGACAGATGGCCACTTCAGTTAAAAACTGGGTCTTCTGCAACCCTAAACACAGAGGCTGGGGTTGGGTGGGAATTTCCTTCCAACGGTGAATGGTAGAGAGGTGTCTGAGGTTTTAGAGGACTCATTGCTCCATCAGTCTTAGCAGAACAAATATGAAAATAGAATAGAAGGAAATTTACACTGATCCAGGGCTGAGCTTTTGCTTGAGGTCGAGAATTATGTTATTTAGGGTGCTTTTGTCTGAAGGTAACGGATACCAGATTCAAACTGGTTGAAATAGAAAAGAAAGTGTTATGTCATATATAGGCGATCCAGAAGGATGGCAAAATCTAGAAGGGTTTGGCTTAGGGGCTTGAAAACATCATCGGGGATCGAGGTTCTTTCTATCTCTCTGTACTGCCACCCTTGTTGTTGGTTCATCCTCAGAAAGAAAGATAATCAATTACTCTTTTTTAAAAAATAGTTTATTGTCAAATTGGTTTCCATATAACACCCAGTGCTCTTCCCCACAAGTGCCCTCCTCCATCACCACCACCTCTTTTACCCCTCCCCCTCCCCCTTCAACCCTTAGTTCGTTTTCAGCATTCTCAAGTCTCTCAAGTTTTGCGTCCCTCTCTCTCCCCAGCTCTCTTTCCCCCTTCCCCTCCCCCTGGTCCTCCTTTAGGTTTCTCCTGTTCTCCTGTTAGACCTATGAATGCAAACATATGGTATCTGTCCTTCTCTGCCTGACTTATTTCCCTTAGCATGACACCCTCGAGGTCCATCCACTTCGCTACAAATGGCCATATTTCATTCTTTCTCATTGCCATGTAATACTCCATTGTGTGTGTGTGTGTATATATATATATATATATATGTAT